>NC_083609.1:36494645-37094645 GCF_029168945.1 Cannabis sativa | reverse complement strand
CCAGTATCCCAAGAGAGTAGACATATAGAGAGGAATTTCACAATATCAATAATTTTGTGATTAAGGAAGAGTAATGGTGGAGAAAAGGTTGTGGTTAATTCAACCTTTCAGATCCTATTACTAGGAGTTTACTACTACTACACTTGATTTGTATATCGAGGTGTTGAGATTATTTGAAACGCACTTTTTGTTTTATATTAGTGCAAGTGGGAGTTTGTTGGGTTTTATGCCCTAAATAAAACTCATTTCAATATAATCAGATTTACTTATTAATATAGATCAGAAATAACATTTAATGTTGCATGGTTCACATGATTTATTTCATGATTATATGTACATAATGTATAAATTCATCTGAAACGCTTTTTACATACTTGATCCTATTTATTGTGCTGTCAACACATTGGAAAGTAAACATGACTATGTGAATAAAGTTTCCTAGATTTATCAGACATAGGGTTTTACTGATATGATAATCTACAACAGAGTTTACTTGCATTTGGAGAAATGCTATGTTCTTTCCAGAGCATTGGTTAAAGTAAAGCTCAGGTTGGATGCATGGAGTATGCATCGGAAGGGACCGATATTGAACTTTGACTTAGATTTAATTAAACTTACCGTAATATCTATTCAAGTTAATATCGCCTAGTTGATCCTAGATCAAATGTTCTTAATCCTGTTATGATTAGGCTCAATCTTGAAAGGCTATTCGTGTTCTTTGATTTGTTAGTTAAGCCTACTTTTAGGTCAGGGTAATGCGTACATTTTGGGAACACGGTAGTGCAATTGAGTGGGAGTGCTAGCATAAACATGGAATCTATAGCTTCTATCTAATGAATAGTAAGCAAAGGATGATCTCCTTCGAGCTTGACCAAACGAACATAAATGGTGGAGTACTCATTTCACATAAGCTGAAATATCATTTATACGGGGTCAAGTGTTTTAAGGAATAAATACATTGTAGGGTGTAACGGTAATCTAATCCCTTTACAGTGTAGATCATTCATATAGAGGATCATTGATCACATTAGGATTATAACAATGGATAACTAATGATGCGTCTATAGGGTGGAACATATAGAGCATTCTATATACTGAGAGTGCAATTCTGAGTTCTATGCGTGGATTCAACGAAGAATTAATAAGTTAGTGAATTTTAGTGCTAAATTCTTGATCTACTTATTGGAAGCTCGGTTATATAGACCCATGGTCCCCGCACTAGTTGAGATAATATTGCTTGTAAGACTCATATAATTAGTTTTGATCAATCAATTATAATTCTCAAATTAGACTATGTCTATTTGTGAATTTTTCACTAAGTAAGGGCGAAATTGTAAAGAAAGAGTTAATAGGGGCATATTTGTTAATTATGATACTTTGTATGGTTCAATTAATAAATATGATAAATGACAATATTATTTAATAATTATTTATAGTTATTAAATAGTTAGAATTGGCATTTAAATGGTTGAATTAGAAAACTGGCGTTTTTGAGAAAATCGGATGTAGAAAAGATAAAACTGCAAAATTACAAAAAGTGAGGCCCAAATCCACTAGTATAGGGCCGGCCACTTTTGTAGGAAATTTAAACTGATACTTTCATTATTTTAATTCCAAATAATTCAAACCTAACCCTAGTGGAATGCTATTAATAGATAGTGAAGGCTTCAAGAAATTTACACTTAAATTTCTACACTTCTGTTTCAGAAAAGCCTGAGCCTTCTCTCTCTTCCTTGGCCGCCACTCTCTCTCTCTCTTCTTCCTTTGAATTTCGAAATTACCTTAGTGATTAGAGTAGTGCCCACACACAGCAAGCAATATCTCAATCATAGTGAGGAAGATCGTGAAGAAAGATCATCAGCAAAGGAGTTTCAGCATCAAGGATTCAGAGAAAGAGATCCAGGTTCAGATATTGATAATGCTCTGCTACAGAAAAGAATCAAGGGCTAGGTATCTGAACGGAAGGAGTCATTTAATTCCGCTGCACCCAATGTAAGGTTTCCTAAACCTTATATGTTTTTATTTCATCGTTTTAGAAAGTTGATATTTAGGGTGTTAATAAACATACTTGTGTGTAGATCTAAGATCCTGGTAAAATAATTTCCAACACTCCAACCAACGCCTCTATCTCATATTCAAATCTTTCTGAGTAAAGAAATATTTGAGACTTTTGTGGTCGGTATAGATTTCACACCTTTCTCCGTAAAGGTAATTCCACCAGATCTTCAATGCAAAAACCACCGCGGCCAACTCTAGGTCATGAGTCGGGTATCGCTGTTCATAATCCTTTAACTGATGGGAGGCATAAGTGATAACCTGATCAACTTGCATCTGCACACACCCCAGACCCTGTCTGGATGCATCGCAATAAACTACAAATTTCTCTTTATCTGAAGCCAAGGCTAGCACTGGAGCTGTGTGTTGGGAATTATTTTACCAGGATCTTAGATCTACTCACAAGTATGTTTATTAACATGCTAAATAAGAACTTTCTAAAACGATAAATAAACACATATAAAGTTAAGAAAACCTTACATTAATGCAGCGGAATAAATGTCTCCTTCCACTCAGATCTCTAACCCTTGATTCCTTTCTGTAGCAGAGTATAATCAAGATCTGAGCCCGAATCTCCTTCTTCTTCAAGCTTTGATCCTTCACAGTCTTCCAATCTATGATTGAGTTACTGCTTGCTGTGTGTGGGCACTTACTCTTTCACTAGGGTCACGAAAAAGATGAAGGGAAAAGAGAGAGAGAGATTTCGGCCAAGGTAGAGAGTGAGGAAGGCTCAGTTTTTCTGAAGAGAGAAATTTCTATCAGAAAAGGCTAATGAAAGCATGTGTTGTGAATGAGCCATCACTTTCTATTTATAGGCAACTACTAGGTTTAGGTTTAGAATTATTTGGCATTAAAATAATAAAAATAATAATTTGAAAAATCTAATTAAGTGGCCGGCCTAGGTGTTGTAATGGGCCTCACTTAATTTTGCAATTTTATCAAATTTTATCTCTATTTTCTCAAAAATGCCAATTTTCCAATTCTAACCTTTTAAATGCCAAAACTAATTATTTAATAACTAAAATACATTATTAAATAATATTGTCATTTAATTTAATTATTAATTAGACATATAAAGTCTATTAATAAATAAATAAACCTAGAAAACTCTTTTCCTTACAATTTCACCCCTGCTTAGTGAAAATTCATAAAATCAGACATAGTCTAACTTTAGAATTATAATTGATCAATCACGAATCAATTAATGAGTCTTACAAGCAGAATGTTCTCAACTAGAATGGGGACCATGGATCTATATGCTGAGCTTCCAATAAGTGAACCAAATTTACCAAGTAAATTCCTACTTATTAATTCTTCGTTAAATCCACTCTTAGAACTTAGAATTGCACTCGTCGTACTTATATAGAGCATATTGTATGTTTCACGATACCAATATACTATCTCATTTAACCATTGTTATAATCTTATTGTGATTTAAAGATCCTCTATATAGATGATTTACATCGAGATGGGATTTCTTTTACCGTTCTCACCCCTCAATGTATTTTGCCCCTTAAAACACTTAGCTACCTGTAAATGGTGTTTAATGATCTAATAATTAGTCAGTTAAACAAGAGCTCATCCATTTACTTCTATTTGCTAAGCTCGAAGGGAATCATCACTTAACTTCTATACACCAGTAGAAGCTATAGATTCCATATTTATGTTCAGCACTCTCGCTCAATCATACTATCATGTTCCCAAAATATACGTATCACCCTGACCCAAAAGTAGGCTTAACTAATAAATCAAAGAACATGAATAGCACTCCTGAGTTGAGCCCAAGCATATCAGGATTTAGATTCTTTTAATCTTAAGATCAACTACTGATATTGACTTGGAAAGATATGTATAACGGTAAGTTTGTAATATCTTAACTTAGTTGCAATATCGGTCCAGTCCAATGTATACTCCATACATTCGAAACTAGTATACTTTACTAATGTCCTGGAAAGAACATAACACTTACTCCAAGTGTAAGTACACATCATCGCTGATTATCACATTAGTGTAAATCCAATAACACTGATGAAACAGGGACCAAAACTTTTGATTCATATGATCACAATCACATTCCACTGTGTTGACGATACTGTAATTGTGAATAAACATATGATCTGGATTTAACTGATTTTGTGTGTATGAATGTAATAAACATATTAAACATGTTAAACCACTAGCATGTAGAATTCATGCAAACATCAATCACTTCAAATTTCTTATATTGATAACTAATCAGATTGTAAAGAGTTTTATTTAGGGCATAAAACCTAACAAACTCCCACTTGCACTAATATAAAACAAACTGCGCAAATAGGTCAATCTGATGTCTTGATCTTCAGATCAAGTGTAGTATATTTGAATCCACCCAAACTTCTGGAAACTAGTTCATAAATACTCTTATGAAACATCATTTACTATATGCTTTACTTATCAAGGGATACTGAAATCTTTACTGTTTTAAAAGTACATCTGAATTAACAGAAGACATATCTCTCATATTTTAAAATATGTAATTGAGATAATACAGTGTAGACTTTTCTTCAGTGATATAACTTTCTGGTATTTTCGAATAGACCAAGTTATAGTTCTTCTCTGGTAGAGCTTGAATTATTATACAATAATTCCTCCACCCCCAAAGTAAGCACCATCTTATATAAATCGAAATTAGATGGTGAGATACAAAGACAACTGATACACAGTTCCTTAATATCTGACATATAGATCACTTTCATAAATCCTTCTTGAATATCTTCTAATGTTCCCTATTTGATTACATCTCAGATAGCTCCCACTCAATAGCAAATGTCTGGTTAAATAATACTTTTAACCTCTGATTGTTTAGAGAGTTACCTAGTTGTGACTTTTGTGTTAGTCTGAAACTTTAAGTTAAGACTAAGTCATCAACATAGCAGACTAGTATTTGAAGTGAAAAATACATGCCAGAGATAAAGTAATCAAAATTAAGATACCATCAAATTTTATGAGGATTAAGAATTCTTGGTTCAAGTCATTCGAATGGACTGAACTAGAGTTCTTTATCTTATTCTCATAATTCTGATAAGCTATTCCTATCCATGTGAATGGTTGGATTTGCTTTTCAGTAGTGTTCTTAAGTACCTATCACAATTATCAACCTAATGAAGATGGGTATAGAATTTTAAAATTCTCCCACTCAATTAAGGTAGTGTGAAACTTTAACAAAGAACTTTCAAAGGTATCAAGCTTTTACTTACAACAGTAAAATCGAAATGGAACATACAATCAAGATCAAGAATTTATATTGACAATAGCTGACTCATTATATTACTTTTATGTTTAAACAAGATACGTGTTTCATAGGGAATTGTGGAATAGATTTCACCCCTAAGAATATACATATAGGGTACTATGGATAACCTCCACCCCTAAGTATATAGAGATTATGATCCACCCCTAAAGGTTGTAAAGATCATGATTCTCTTAGTGTGATAGAGTTTATGTGGAGTTGAATACTATCCAGAGTTCATTAGATATAAAAGATCGTTGAACTGCATAGTTTTCTTAACTTTTCTCCACCCCTATCAGATCATAAGATCCTTTTATTAAACAAATTCTTAATAATTGTATGAGACTGAACAATTATTGATAAACATAGAAATAATTTCTAGTGTTTATATAATATAACTCTGTGAAGAGTTGTAAATATTATAGAATTTGCATCAATAATAAAAACACTTACACATACAAACATACAAATATAATGTGGTAATTGTTGATGAAGATAAAATAAATGAAGCTCAATCTCATAATTTGCAATAGGGAATTTCGAAAAAAAACTTTATTAATATTAAAAAAAATGTATTGCAACAATATGAGAGAAACAGGGATAAATATCCCTAACTAAAATTTGAAATCCAAATTGTCTTTAAACTAAAACAATTAATTCAAAAATAAATTGAAGAGCTTCATCTTCATTTGGACGATTTCACCCTTGGTCCAGCTTGCTGATCCAACTCAATTGAGTTCAAGTAGCTTGGCCTATAAGAAGAAGAAAACAAATAAACAAAGTTAGTCCAGAATCATAAATCCAATTGGATAATAATTCACTAAAACTCTTAAAGTTTATAAAAGGAAATACCTTGTTTCTTTGCAAGAAGTTTAGGACATTGGGGTTTCCAATGACCTTTTTCATTGCAGTGGAAACACTTTCCTTTAAGTGTAGCATCACCAGAAGGAGCAGCCTTTTTCATGGCTTTGGCTCGCTTCTTGGTGTTCTTCCACTTCTTCTTCGATTTGGGCTTTGAAGCAGAGGCGACATTTGCTTCAGGTTTCATCGTCCCATTACCATTACCAGGATTGTGAGGTTTACTCCCTTTCTTCTTGGGTCCTCCAATCAAATTTTCATAAGTTTGAAGGTCATTGACTAATTCATGAAAGTCAATTTCCTTCTTATTCATGACATAATTTGATGTGTATGGTAGAAATGCTGGAGTCAGGCTATTCAAGATAAGACTAACTTGAGTAGCACTGTCCATTTCAGCACCATGATCCTGGGCTTCTTGGAAATAACTGGACATGAGGAGAACATGATCACACACGTTTTGATGAGGTTCCATCCGTGCGTTAATGTACTTCTTAGTCGCGTCAAAGCGTGACTGAAGTGATGCCTTACCGAATAGCTCATTTAACTTCATCATAACTTCAGCAGCCTTCTCAGTTTTAGAAAACCGAGTTTTGAGGGTGTCAACCATGCTAGAAAGCATAAAGTATAGACCTTTGTCATTTCCCTTCAGCCAACGCTCATACTTTTCTTTCACAGCTTTGGATGCATTGTCCCCAGCACTTCGTGTGACGGCTCAGTTAAAACAAACAAGGCACTTTCTCCTATGAGAGCAATATTAATGTTCTCATTCCATTTATTAAAGTTAGATCCATTCAGCTTATTTTCAGTCAACAGTGATAACATGGCATTCATTTTGACAAAACAGGATACTACAAAATAATAGAAATCAAAAAATAGAAATTAATAATGGTTTAACACACAAAATCAATTCAGAAATTATAAGCACATAGCAAGTAGGAATGATATGAGAAAATACTTAAAAAATTCAATCCTAAATAATTTCCAAGGTTTTCAACAAACTGATATCAGTGTCCCGTTTAGGCGAGAGTCAAAGCTACCATCCATTGAATAGAGTTGTCAGCTCATCTAAAATGTTAAACATTCTAGCAACCTTTTATTCGATCAAGATCAGAATCCAGCGTTGTCCCGTTTAGGCGAGAGTCAAGGCTATTCTATCTCATGAGCTTCTACCATTGTTTCGCAATTTGCAAGTCAAATATGGTCGCCACCATTAGGGTGATCTATACCATATAAAACACTTACAAACCACTTATCATGCGAGATTAAACGGTGTGAAATTGCTAATGAACGTTCCTCCATTAGGGAGGATTACTCACTAAAACAAACGCGGTGTAAAACCCACAATGGAGATCGAATATCTTAATAATAATAAAGCTCATTGTTTAAAATGTATTTTCTTTATTATTCTAATAAATAAATCTCATTAAATTCTAAATTAAGAATTAAAATTCAAAAAATAAGAATTTAATATAATATTTATAAAATTATACTTAGATGGTGATTGAAATAAAATTAATTATTTCCATCTTAGTAATAATCTTAAATATAAATATTAAGGAAATTAATTTAAGTTGAATTAAATAAATAATTAGCAACTTAAAAATTTCCTTTGAGAATATATTTATTGGGTTCGAAAATTTAAAGTATATAAAAATACAATTTTCGAAAATAATAAAAAATAGAAAAGAAATACTTCAAGCAAAAATATCACCTATCTAGATATTCTTTTGACTAGTTAATTCAATTTCTAACAATATATATATATATTTTAAATTCATTTATTTTAAATTAATCAATTAAATGAAAAAATCATTGATTGTAGTTGGCCCAAGAATTAATTAAAATAAATAATTAATTTACAACTCAATCTTATTTTCAAAAAAAAAATTCGAAAATATTGCATACTTAAAATGCAAATTTCGAAATTGATTAATAAAATAAAGAAAAATATATATATTGAAAATTATTTAAATTTAAGTTGAAAAATTAAATTTCAACCTAAAAATAATTTTCTATTTAATTAAGTGTCATGAAAAATCAATAAATATTTAAGTATCATGATAAAATCAACTTAGATATTTAGATTCTTCAAGTTAATTAAATGTATTAAATTCAAGAAATAATAATTAAGTGTAGAGAAGGCTTAATTATTAATTTCTATTTAATACTAGGAAAAATATACTTAATAAAATTGTACCAAAATTAATTATTTAAATAATTAATTTCACAAAGTATGATTTTCCTATTTAAATATTAGAAATAATAAGTAGTCTAGAAATTACTATCTAGAAAATATCTTATTTGACTAAGTATCTTTTCAAAATTTGAAAAATATCTAATTTAAGTTATATAGAAAAAATCTAAAACTTAAATAATTTCAAATCTAGATTTAACTAAATATCACAAATTAAGTTGTAACCACTTAATTTGAAGATATCTTTTAAAGTTAATATTTGAAAAGATATTAACCAAAAAATATCTAAGATATTCCATTTCAAGTTAATATTTGAAAAAGATATTAACTTAAAAAATATCTTAAGAATCTTTAATAACTAATGCCTAAGATTCCTCAACTTGATTTAAAATTTAAATCAAATATTCAAATTTAAGTTAAATAAGAAAAATCAGTTGATACAACTAATTTATAACTTAAATAGGAATATTTAATTAAATAAGCTCCAGAAAGAATCTTAGTTAGTTAAAATTCTATATTTAATTAAATACAAGAAAAATACAAATAGTTTGTCTAGAAATAATATCTAAAACTAAAAGCGTTCTTCTTAAAATTAATATTAAAATGAAAATAAATTTTCATATATTTTAAAAGTTAATTATATTGCTAATTCAATTTTATTAGGTCAAACTAATATAATTAACCTAGTACAGTTATTCAAATCAGGCAAATGGGCCTTCACAATTGGGGTAGTTCATGTGAGGGGGTGCCGGGTTCGCATGTCGTACCCACTTCTATGGCTCCCAACTCTCACACAAGGCCCAAAAGAGAGGAATTTAACCTTAAAATGAATAACTGTTATTAATTGAATAGGTCCAATAACTAAATGGACCTAAATAAAATCTATCATGGTGTGACATTTTATTTAGCAACAACCTATATGCATCTATATTAAAACAAAATAAACATATAGGCTCACACAGGCACACTTTGGATGGATCCTATCATGTTGCTAGGTCATACACAGATGAAAGAAGATTGTAAAATTTACCTGTTACAAATTATTAACTTGACCAAGGGAGCCATCAGATCATTAGATCTGGCAAAAAGTAACCATGGCTATTTGCAATCAAGTAATAATAGGTTTTTAAAACTTACACACAAGCTAAAAACACATACTCCTGCAACAAGGTTAGCTGGATAGTTGGAAGTAGGATTTATTTAATTTTAAATAAATAATTTCGAAAAAATAAATAATTAAAAAAAATATTTTAATTTTCGAAAAATAAAAAAAAATCTATTTTAATTTCGGAAATAATAATTTAAATTTCGAAATTAAAAAAAATATTTAAAATTAAACCTACTTTTTGAAAAATTAGGTTTCAACCAACCTAAATATCATTTCAAAAATTTGCTAACTACTTTTAAAAATTAAATGTTATTTTAAAAATAAAAATTAAATAAAAAATTAGAAAAGATAAATAAAATATCTTTTCAGATTTTAAATTTAATTTAAATAAAAAAAATAACAAAATTTAAAAGTTAGCAAAATATCTTATATCTATTTAAAATTACATGATTATAAATATCTTATTTTAAATTTAAATATGGTCAAAATATCTAAAAAGATTTAATTAAAAAATCTTAAAAGATAAGATATTTTTAAATATCTTAAAAGATATTATAAATATCTTAAAAGATAAGATATTTTTAAATATCTTAAAAGATATTATAAATATCTTAAAAGATCTGACCTTAAATTTAAAAAAAAATATAATCAAATTTAAAAATAAGATAGATTTTTAAGCAAAAAGATAAATACTAATTCTATTCAAATTCAAATTACACTAATATCTTGAATTAAATTAATAACAAAATTAAATTAATTCAAAATGATAATTAGAATTGAATTAGGAATAGTAATAGTATATATACAAAACCATACAAAAAATTGGAAGTTAATTCCATGAAAAAGTATGAAAAATTGAAGAAATAAGAAAAAATTCGAAACTGTACGGACAGTTCTGCGATCGTAGGAAAATATCAGCACAGCCCCGATTTTGTCAAATCTTCAAAAAATCATAACTAATTCAAATAAAATCCAAATTGAGTTCTGTAAAAGGCTAACTTGCTTAATTTTTTCCATACTATCCAATAAAAATAATTCCAGAAACGAAATCACAATTATTTTTCACAAAAATTTCACAAACATCAATCAATCATCAAATAACACTCAATACAACATGATACCATCCAAAGAACATACAAACAATCGTTTTAAAGTCCAAATTACATGTAAGTAAATCAACTACCATGTCTCTGAGGCCAGTTGTTGGGAATTATTTTACCAGGATCTTAGATCTACTCACAAGTATGTTTATTAACATCCTAAATAAGAACTTTCTAAAATGATAAATAAACACATATAAAGTTAAGAAAACCTTACATTAATGCAGAGGAATAAATGTCTCCTTCCACTCAGATCTCTAACCCTTGATTCCTTTCTGTAGCAGAGTATAATCAAGATCTGAGCCCGAATCTCCTTCTTCTTCAAGCTTTGATCCTTCACAGTCTTCCAATCTATGATTGAGTTACTGCTTGCTGTGTGTGGGCACTTACTCTTTCACTAGGGTCACGAAAAAGATGAAGGGAAAAGAGAGAGAGAGATTTCGGCCAAGGTAGAGAGTGAGGAAGGCTCAGTTTTTCTGAAGAGAGAAATTTCTGTCAGAAAAGGCTAATGAAAGCATGTGTTGTGAATGAGCCATCACTTTCTATTTATAGGCAACTACTAGGTTTAGGTTTAGAATTATTTGGCATTAAAATAATGAAAATAATAATTTGAAAAATCTAATTAAATGGCCGGCCTAGGTGTTGTAATGGGCCTCACTTAATTTTGCAATTTTATCAAATTTTATCTTTATTTTCTCAAAAATGCCAATTTTCCAATTCTAACCTTTTAAATGCCAAAACTAATTATTTAATAACTAAAATACATTATTAAATAATATTGTCAATTAATTTAATTATTAATTAGACATATAAAGTCTATTAATAAATAAATAAACCTAGAAAACTCTTTTCCTTACAATTTCACCCCTGCTTAGTGAAAATTCATAAAATCAGACATAGTCTAACTTTAGAATTATAATTGATCAATCACGAATCAATTAATGAGTCTTACAAGCAGAATGTTCTCAACTAGAATGGGGACCATGGATCTATATGCTGAGCTTCCAATAAGTGAACCAAATTTACCAAGTAAATTCCTACTTATTAATTCTTCGTTGAATCCACTCTTAGAACTTAGAATTGCACTCTCAGACTTATATAGAGCATATTGTATGTTTCACGATACCAATATACTATCTCATTTAACCATTGTTATAATCTTATTGTGATTTAAAGATCCTCTATATAGATGATTTACATCGAGATGGGATTTCTTTTACCGTTCTCACCCCTCAATGTATTTTGCCCCTTAAAACACTTAGCTACCTGTAAATGGTGTTTAGTGATCTAATAATTAGTCAGTTAAACAAGAGCTCATCCATTTACTTCTATTTGCTAAGCTCGAAGGGAATCATCACTTAACTTCTATACACCAGTAGAAGCTATAGATTCCATATTTATGTTCAGCACTCTCGCTCAATCATACTATGATGTTCCCAAAATATACGTATCACCCTGACCCAAAAGTAGGCTTAACTAATAAATCAAAGAACATGAATATCACTCCTGAGTTGAGCCCAAGCATATCAGGATTTAGATTCTTTTTAATCTTAAGATCAACTACTGATAGTGACTTGGAAAGATATGTATAACGGTAAGTTTGTAATATCTTAACTTAGTTGCAATATCGGTCCAGTCCAATGTATACTCCATACATTCGAAACTAGTATACTTTACTAATGTCCTGGAAAGAACATAACACTTACTCCAAGTGTAAGTACACATCATCGCTGATTATCACATTAGTGTAAATCCAATAACACTGATGAAACAGAGACCAAAACTTTTGATTCATATGATCACAATCACATTCCACTGTGTTGACGATACTGTAATTGTGAGTAAACATATGATCTGGATTTAACTGATTTTGTGTGTATGAATGTAATAAACATATTAAACATGTTAAACCACTAGCATGTAGAATTCATGCAAACATCAATCACTTCAAATTTCTTATATTGATAACTAATCAGATTGTAAAGAGTTTTATTTAGGGCATAAAACCTAACACTGTGATCAACCTCTGTTTCAGCTCTTGAAAGCTATCTTCGCACTTGTCTGACCACGCAAACCGCTAATTCTTCTTTGTAAGTTCGGTTAAGGGTGTTGAAATCTTAGAAAACCCTTCCACAAACCTACGATAATAACCGGCTAAACCCAAGAAGCTTCTAATTTCTGTCACTATGTTCAGTCTTGGCCAATCCCTGACGGATTCTATTTTCCCTGGATCCACCTTGATCCCGTCTTTGCTAAGAAAGACACCTGAGATAGCCAAAATTCACATTTCTTGAATTTGGCATAAAGCTTGTGTTCCTGAAGCCGTTGCAAAACCATTTGAAGATGTAATTCATGCTCCTCTTCTGATTGAGAGTACACAAGGATATCGTCGATAAACACAATAACACAGATATCGAGGAAATCCTTGAATACCCTATTCATCAAATCCATAAATGCTGCAGGAGCATTGGTTAGTCCAAACGACATAACCAAGAATTCGTAATGTCCATACCTAGTACGGAAAGCCGTCTTCGGAATGTCCTCCTCTCAGATTTTCAATTGATGATAACCCGATCGGAGATCAATCTTGGAAAAGACCGTCTTTCCCTAAAGTTGATCAAAAAGATCATCGATCCTAGGTAATGGATATTTATTCTTCACTGTTAGCTTCTTTAACTCCCGATAGTCGATGCACATTCTCATAGTTCCATCTTTCTTCTTGACAAATAAAACCGGAGCTCCCCACGGTGACACACTAGGCCGGATAAACCCTATGTCAAGTAATCCTTGAAGCTGAATCTTTAATTCTTTAAGCTCAGCTGGAGCCATTCTATACGGAGCCTTGGAAACCGGTTCCACTCCGGGTGCCAAATCTATAACAAAATCAATCTCCCGCTGAGGTGGTAAACCTGGAAATTCTTCAGAAAATACATCTAGAAATTCTCGAACAACCTTGATGTCCTCTGGCCGAATGGTATCTGGCCGAGTGGTGTCCATCAACACGGCCAGAAACCCTAAACAACCGCCATGCAGTAACTCCCTAGCTGACATGGCCGAAATCATTGGGATCCGAGATCCCCGAACCGAACCAACAAATACAAATGGTTCTTCACTTTTCGATTGGAAGATCACCATCTTCCTCTTCCAATCAATACTGGCTGAGTATTTAGATAGGAAATCCATTCCTAAAATAATATCGAAATCCACTAGGCTCATTTCTATCAAGTCAACACTTAACTCTCTACCATCTATTCTGATCGGCATAGACCTAATCCACCTTTTGGAGATAACTAACTCTCTGCCAGGTAATAGGGTTCCAAACCCTAGTTCATAACTTTCCCACGGTCCATCCAATTTACTAAAGATTCTGGTTTCCACATAAGAATGTGTGGCCCCAGAATCAAACAGCACTGAGTAAAATGAGTTATTAACTGAGAGCTGACCTGTTACCACTGAAGGGCTGGCTTCTGCATCAGCCTGAGTAATGGCGAACACCCTAGCTGGAGTGGGTCTCGCCGGAGCCCTTGGTGCCTCTGATCTGAGCTGGGGACATTCCCTCTTGTAATGTCCGGGCATGCCACACTGAAAGCATCCCTGACCTCTACACTCACCCAGATGGTGCCTTTTACAACTGGGGCACCCTGGGTAAGAAAACTGGGTCTCAGTACCACCCTGACGGCTGCCTCTACTCTGGTTCCCTCGGAACCTCTTGTTCTGCCCCGAGCCACCGGATGCAGTGGATGTTTTCCTCTTTTGATCCATGGCCGAACCACTACCTCCCCTGCTAAAGCCTGATGCAGGAGGGGTAGGAGCCCCGCCACTCACTGGAGTCCTAACTGACTCTGACATACATCCAACTGTGCCCTCAGCCCGCAGTGCTTTCTCCACCATCTCAGCATAGGCGGTCTTGTCGTCCGTATTGATCATAAGGTCATGCTTGATCTTCACATTAAGTCCATCAAGATATTTTTCTTTCTTACTGAAGTCGGTTGGCACAATTCCCGAGGCCAACCTCGCCAACCGATCAAACTGGGTGGTGTACTCTGTCACACTCATATTTTCCTTCTGGGTCAGGTGTGCGAACTTTTTCCTCTTGGCACTTCTAAGGGCCTCATTGTAGTATTTCGCGTTGAAGAGCTCCTGGAACCTTTCCCAGGTCATAGTGGTGACATCATGAATCTGAGACACCATGTCCCACCAGACTAAGGCGTCCTATTGAAACTGAAAGGTGGCACACACCACCCTGTCATTCCCGGTGACACCCATAAAGTTCAAAATTCTTGTGATCACCGTTAGCCACTGCTCGGCTTTCATGACATCCGGACCTCCCAGAAAAACTGGAGGTGCCTGCTTCCGGAACCTTTCATACAAGGGTTCCATTCTATTTCCCGCTACCACTATCTTGGCCTGAGCAACAGGGGCAGGTGCCACAGGAACTTCTGGCACCGGCACTGCAGGAGCACCCTGCTGCCTCAATCTCTGAATCTCATGATCTTGCTCCTCTATTCTAGCTTGCATTTCGGCAAACCTAGTTTCCCAATTCTGGGCTTCCTGATTGGCTTGAGCAGCCTGGGCAGCCTGTGGCGGGTTATCCTCACCCCGACCAAGGGCCCTGCCCCTGGGACCTCTACCACGGCCCCTAGCATTCGGGGGAAACTGAGCTCCTTGGCCCTGATTTGACCCGACCGAGTTGCCCTGACTCCTGGTGTTCCGCCTGGCGTCCATCTAGTCTGAACAGCCTGCGAAACCAAGAGTTGGCACATTAGGTCATGATCATCGAGAGCTTACTAATGCCGCTTAATTTGAAAATTAAAAACATGCGACTATTCTACTATCAGGCTACTAACATGCTTCCTATCAGGCTTTTCTTATTTCATAATAATTAAATAAACTACTAAAGCAATAAAAGCTTACTGAACCGTAGAACGAGCTAACTGCTGATGATGATTGTACATGTCGTGACGATCTTTGGAAGACAACCTGGCAGCTCTGATACCAATTTGTAACACCCTAACTAGCATAGGCGTATTATGTGATTTTTAAACGTATTGTGCAGCTCGTCGCTAATCAACGAGGTTTATGGAAATTGTGATTAATTAAAATTTTTCCTTTTTAATTAAACTTATATAATATTTTATACAAAAATAACATAACATAAAACCAACAAATCCCCAAGACAATCATGCTTGAATCAACATTTTAAATCATGCTCTAACTTCAGAAATCAACAACAACATACAGCAGCAAGTACAGTAACAAAACTAAGCATGCAACCAATTCTTACTTGATTTTTCAAGAAACTAAAGAGGAAAAGAGTAAGAACAATACCTAAAGCTTGAATTGCACACAAAATCAGCTTGAAAAACCAAAGAATCAACAAAAATCTTGCTGCTCAAAGGGGGGCCGAATAGAGAGAGAGTTGAGAGAAAGAGAGTTTTGCTTTTCTTGATATTTTTTTTCCAATTTGATAAAAATGATAAAAATTAAATTCAAATCCTTATTTCAGCCAAAACCAAACATAACATAACATAAATTTCCAATTACTAAGTCCACTAAAGGACAAAACATCATTGGGGCAAAATGACCATTTTGCCCCTCCACACTAAAATAACATAAAGGGCACTAAAGGGTATTTTGGAAAATTCTAAATTCCCGACCGATTCCGACATTCCCAATGTCTAAATAACCGTCCCACAATACTAATATACTAAGTTGTAATTTTATTGAGCCAAACATCGAGTTCCATGTTACCAGGCACCAGAAATGCAAAATTATGAAATTCACTATATGACATAAAATGCATTTCAGAATTCAATAATAACAGCATATATAATTATTTAAATATCTATAAATAATTTTTATAATTAAACATAATTAACTGCTAATTTCCAAATTAAACTAAGCGGTCTTTACAATATCGGGGCGGGTTCGGGGCGGGTATCTATTCCCCTACCCCTCCCCCGCCCCGTTTCCAACTCGGGTATGAATCTTTAAACCCATACCCGCCCCCGCCCCCGAAAGTCTACCCCCGTACCTGCCCCATTAGGGGCGGGTACCCGAACCCGTGGGTATAATTTCCATCCCTACAACCGGTAGACCGGGAATTCCAGTTTTGGGAAAAATTCCTGGAAGCCAACCGAAATTCCGGTTCCTACATGCCTCTTTGAACTGGAATTCCGGTTCAGTGCAAGAAACACCAAAAAATTCATATCTCGACCAAATCAACTCCAAACCAATTTCAACTTTCCAGACCTGCTAGTTAGACCCCAATGAACATTTCTAAAGCAACAAAACAAAGCTTCATGCACAAATACAAAAACCACCATTGATGAGCCAAGCTTGAGTTCAAAAACTCAAAGCTTTCTCATCCAACTAATTAGCCCTTAAAACCTACTTAAGTCACCTTAAATAAACATAAAATAACTACAGAAAACATAATCTAATCACAGCAGCAAGAACAGCAAGCTAAATCACCTTTCACCATTAAAACCAAAGTTTGAGTTTAAAACACCAAACTTGAATAAAATCAACTAACAACCACTAAAACCTGTTCTAATCCATTCATCTGAACATAATTAAGCCTAAGAAAACAACAATAAACACACACAATAGCTGCAGCAACAAAACCATAGGCATGCATAAATTTTCTTCCTTAAAACTCAAGAAAACTAACAAGAAAGTTACACAAGGGTTACCTTAGCTTGGACTACACTTAGAATTGATGAAAACTTACAGAATTTGAGGAACAAAAGATCAAACCCTAGCAGCCCCTAGGATTTTCAAAAGAGAGAAAGAGAGTTTGAGAGAAAAAATGATTTTCCTAACTTTTCTAATTTTTGAATAAAATGAGATAAAGAAATGGTTTTCCTTATTTTGTTTCAGCCAAACTAAGTTAGAAAAATCAAATTAATAGCTTAATTAAAAATCCATAAAAGACAAAGCACATATGGGCAAAATGACCTTTTTCCCCTCTCACATTAAAATGACATAAAAAGGGTACTAAGGGCATTTTGGAAAATTCTAAATTCCCGACTAATCTCGACATTCCCAATGTCAAAAACACCGCCCCGCTAAACAAAAATACTAAGATGTGATTCTACCGAGCCATACACCGTGTTCCATGTTGTCGGGCACTGAACATGCAAAAATATGAAATTTCTATATATGACATATAAAATGCATTTTGAATTCAAATAAATCAACATAAATAATTATTTTAATATCAATAAATAATTTTCATAATTAAACCCTAATTATCTGCTAATTTCTAAATTTAAACTAAGTGGTATTTACAGCACATATAAAAATATATATTTAAAGAGTCTTATTATTCTAATAAAATATCATGTATTAATAAATTAATATAATTTAAATTATTTAAATAAAAATTAAAATAAATAATTATAAGAAAATAACTTTTATATGAAAAAAATAATCAAATGATTTTATTAATAATTATTTTAAATTTAATAAAGATTGAAAAATACAAAAAATTATTTTTGCATTTAGTTTAAAAAAAATTACAACTAATTGAGCAAGATTAAATTTATTAATCACCCTGCTATCAAAAACAAAAAAAAAAATTTATCAATCACCCATATCAAAAATAAATAATACTAATTTTGGAACAAACCAAAGTAAAAGAATAGTGATCTATATAATGTAAAAGTATATCACCCACAATGATTTTTAAATCATGTGGGACTTGTTTAGCATGACCCTCATATTACCAAAAGCATAAAAAATATTAAAATATGTGAAAAAATAAGAAAAAAAAAAAAGAAAAGCAAAAAAAAAACTCACACAAGATGCCACATCACTTCTCTTTTAACCTTCCTCTATATTTATTTATATATATATATATATATATATTGATTGATATATATAGATATATAGATTGATGATTAGTGAAAAAAGTGAATTGTTATTAGTTTATTAAAAAAAAAAAAAAGAATACACATTAAAGTTTAAAACAATACTTTTTCAAATTTCATTAAAAAAAAATTATAAAATCTATTTTGCCGGTTGGAGTGAAAAGTGGGAAAATTCACTATAGTGTTGGAGATATTTTTGGTGTAAAAATAAGTAATATTAATTTTAGAACAAATGAAATATATAAAATCTTTAAATTTAACATTCACAGTAGTCTTATAAACACATATAAAAATATATATTTAAAGAGTCTTATTACTCTAATAAAATATTATTTATTAATAAATTAATATAGTTTTAATTAAATATATATATAAAAATTAAAAAAATAATTATTTAAAAAAATAACTTTTATATGAAAAAATAAATAAAAAATTTTATTAATAATTATTTTAAACTCGGCAAAGATTGAAAAATACAAAAATGTATTTTGCATTTACTTTTAAAAAAATTACAGCTAATTGGGCAAAATTAAGTTTATCAATCACCCACATAAAAAATTAATAATATTAATTTTGGAACAAACCAAAGCAGAATAATAGTGATCTATATAATGTAAAAGTATATCCCCACAATGATTTTTAAAATATGTGGTACTTTTTTAGCTTGACACTCATATTACCAAAAGTATAAAAAATATTTAAAAATGTGAAAAATAAGAAAAAAAAAAAGCAAAGAAAACTCACATAAGATGCCACAAAAATATGTGAAAATAAATAATATTAATTTTTAGAACAAATAAAATATATATAACCTATAAAATTTAACATTTACAACGCATAAGCACATATAAAAATATATATATTTAAAGAGTCTTATTATTCTAATAAAATATCATGTATTAATAAATTGATATAATTTTAATTATTTAAATAAAAATTAAAATAAATAATTATAAGAAAATAACTTTTATATGAAAAAATAATCAAATAATTTTATTAATAATTATTTTAAATTTAATAAAGATTGAAAAATACAAAAAATTATTTTTGCATTTACTTTAAAAAAAATTACAACTAATTGAGCAAGATTAACTTTATCAATCACCAATATGAAAGATAAATAATACTAATTTTGGTACAAACCAAAGTAAAAGAATATTGATCTATATAATGTAAAAGTATATCACCCACAATGATTTTTAAACCATATGGGACTTGTTTAGCATGACCCTCATATTACTAAAAGTATAAAAAATATTAAAATATGTGAAAAAATAAGAAAAAAAAAAGAAAAGCAAAGAAAACTCACACAAGATGCCACATCACCTCTCTTTAAACCTTCCTTTATATATATTGATTTTTCCACAATTTCGAAATAGCATTAATTAAATGCAGATAATTTTTAATTTTTTTTTTTTGAAAAATAGATTAAAATTGAAAATTATTATTTTTTAATTAATTTTAAATCAACTTAAATCAATTAAATTTTTCATTAATGATTAATTAAAATAAATACACTAAAATATATTATATTTTAATTAGAAAATAAAGATATATGTTAGTGAAAATCTAGATAGTTATTTTCAGTTTGCTTGAAGTATTTTTCTAATTATATTTAATTAAATAGAAAATAAATATTTAAATTGATTTTATTCATGAAACTTAAATATTTGATAATTTTCTTAATATTTAATTAAATAAGAAAATTATATTTAGGTTAAAAATTAATTTATTAATTAATTTTGGACCAACACAAATTAGAATAATTTTTTTAAGGATTTATTTTATTTTATTTTATGCAATTTCGAAAATGTATTTATTTTTAAATACAATGGATTTCGAATTTTGTTATGTATATTTATAGAAAATTAAATTTTGAGTTGGAAATTAATTTTAATTAATTTTGGATCAACTTAAATTGAATAATTTTCAAAATATTTATTGAGAATTATTACTAAGATGGAAAATAATTTTATTTATATTCAAATCTATTTAAGTATAATTTCACAAATATTAAATTAAAATTTATATTTAGAACTTTCTAAATTGGAAATTTTAATTAAATAAATAGATTAAAATAAATATTAGAAGAAAATACACTTTAAATAATGAGTTTTATTATAAGGATATTCGATCTCCATTGTTGGTTCTACATAGTGTTGGGTTTTGTGCCCTAAATAAAACCCATTTCAATATTATCAGATTTACTAATAAAGATCAGAAATCACATTTTATGTTGCATGGTTCACATGATTTATTTCATGATTGTTTAATGTATAAATTCTATTAGGTCCATAACATATGTATTTGTTCGTGATTATAGTGTTGTCAGCACAGTGGAATATAATCATGTTTATATGTTCGAAAGTTTAATTTCCTGATTTGTCAGTTCACTGGATTTAGACTGGCATGATGTTGGAAATTATTTTACCAGGATCTAGATTTACTAACAAGTATGTTGGATTAACAACCTAATATGAATTCTAAAACAATGAAAATAAACACATATAAAGTTAGAAAACCTTACTGTGGGTGCAGCGGAATATTATGACTCATTCCGTTCAGATCTCTAGCCCTTGATTCCTTTCTGTAGCAGAGCATTACCAAGATCTGAACCTGGATCTTCTTTTCTCCTTCTTTGATGCAGATTTTCCATAGTCTTACATACTATGATTGAGATACCACTTGATGTGTGTGGGCACTACTCATCACTCAAGGAATTCGAAATTACAGAGAAGAAAAGAGAGAGAGAAGGTGGCGTGTGGCCTTTTCTGAAGGAAACTAATGTTCAATGTTGTGTGTCTGTTTCCTGAAGCCAACAATTTCTATTTATAGAAAACCCTCTAGGTTTAGGTTAGAATTGTATGGCATTAAAATAATAGAAACTACAAATGGCAATTCTCATGCATAGTGGCCGGCCATACAAAGGGTATTGGGCCTCACTTTGCAACATTCCCATTTTGTTATTTTCAATTCCCATTTTCTTAAAAATGCGAATTTTCCAATTTAACCGTTTAAATGCCAATTCTAATTATTTAATAACTTAAAAAACAATTTTTAAATAATATTGCCATTTAATATATTTATTAATTTAGACTTGTAAAGTCTCTTAATCAATAAATAAACCTAAAATCTCTTTTCTTTACAATTTCTCCCTTGCTTAGTAAAAATTCATAAAGTAGACATAGTCTAACTTATAGAATTATAATTGATTAATTAAAATCAATTAACTGAGTCTTACAAGAAGTATGGTCTCAACTAGTATGGGGACCATGGGTCTATATAACCGAGCTTCCAATAAGTCGAACCGAATTTACCAAGTAAATTCCCTAACTTATTAATTCCTCATTGAATCCACACTCAGAACTTGGAATTGCACTCTCAGTCATATAGAACGCTCTATATGTTCCACGATATAGACACGTCATTAGTTATCCATTGTTATAACCCTAATGTGATCAATGATCCTCTATATAGATGATTTACACTGAAAAGGCACTACTGTTACCGCTACACCTTCAATGTATTTTATTCTTAAAACACTTAACCCTGTATAAATGATATTTCAGCTAAGTGAAATGAGATCTCCACCATTTATCTTCGTTTGGTTAAGCTCGAAGGAAATCATCCTTTACTTTCTATTTGCCAAATAGAAGCGATAGATTCCATATTTATGTTAGCGCACCCACTCAATTGCATTACCGTGTTCCCAAAATGTACGTATCACCCTGACCCAAAAGTAAGCTTAACTAACAAATCAAAGAACACGAGTAACCCTCTTGAGATTGAACCTAACCATATCAGGATTAAGATCATTTGATCTAGGATCAACAGGTGATATTGAATTGAATAGATATTACGGTAAATTTTAATATATCTAATCAAAGTTCAATATCGATCCCTTCCAATGTATACTCCATACATCTGATACTGGTAAACTTTGCCAATGTCCTGGAAAGGACATAACACTTTTCCAAGGTGTAAGAATACCTATCGCTGATTATACCATGTCAGTCTAAATCCAGTGTTCTGACAAAATAGGGAATAAACTTTTGAACATATAATTAAGATTATATTCCACTGTGCTGACAACACTATAATCTTAACAAATTCATATGTTCTGGACTTAAAAATAATTCATACATTATATATACATATAATCATGAAATAAATCATGTGAACCATGCAACATAAAATGTTTTTTCTGATCTTTATTAATAAGTAAATCTGATTATATGAAATGAGTTTTATTTAGGGCACAAAACCCAACAAACTCCCACTTGCACTAATATAAAACAAAAAGTGCATTTCAAATAATTATTAACACCTTGATATACAAATCAAGTGTAATAGTAGTAAACTCCACGTAATAGGATCTGATAGGTTGAATTAAACACAACCTCTTCTCCAACATTACTCTTCTTTAATCACAAAATCGTTGATAATGTGAAATTCCTCTCTATATGTCTACTCTCTTGGGATACTTGATTCTATACTTTTGGCAACTACTTCTTGGTTATTCAGGAAGTAACCCTAATAGTTAACGCAAGTTGGAACGGTGCCACAAAAGTATAGAACTTTCCTTAGACTGAATAAGTATCTTTCCTGCAACGTTTAACATTCAGTCTCTCTCTGGTAGACCAAGAGATTTCAGATAGGTTTTTACACTTCTCCAAAATCACTACTCCACCCCCAAGTAATCACCATCTTATCAGCAGACTTTCTAGCACAAAGGCAAGTCTCGAAATCTGATGTGATGTAGTCTAAGAGTTTTCAAAAAAACACCCTTATTGACTAACATATAGTTCATCTTCTTAATCTTAAGATTTACTTGATTGTCTTCCAATGTTCCTCTCCTGGATTAATCTGATACCTACTCATTACTCCCACTCAACAGCAGGTGTCTGGTCTAAGCCATACTAAAGCATATATGAGACCTCTCACTGTTGATTTAAGAAATTCTTTCATGGCTTTATCTTCTCCGGAATAGTTGAGACTTTTCCTTAGATAAATAAAGTCTAAATCTAAGAAGTTGTGAAGCTTCTATAGATTGCCATTGGAAAGAAAATGCTTCAACATCTTACTAAAGTAAGTTGTTTGCATTAGAGTAAGTAATTACCAGGTGTACCACAAGCCATAGGTTTAGAGAAACTCAAACCTATAATACTAGGAACAGGAAGTTTTGTTAAGTCCATTGAATAGACTTATGAACGAAAATTTCCTTCCATGTCCTTGTAATAGAAAAACTTTAGGTTACTCCATGTGAATGGATCCAACCATAGTTCTATTGGCTTTCTTCTTAGTTTCTTATCTTGACAATCCATTACTTCTTTAAACTCACAATGGATTTTAATCACTAGTGTCTTCCGAGTCATGAGAAGGTAAAGTTCCTTGAAACTCTCCCACTACGACAAGGTACCGTGAATTATGTCTAAGAAAACTAAATGGTATTGACCTCTTCGGTTGTGTTAAGACAACAGGCAGTGGGATCATCTTGTAACGAATAAGATGATAGAACACTTATGGAATCAAGAAAAAATATCTCCTTTATTTGCTACTTTATTTTCAAACTTAGTCATTTTCTTAGAAAAGTAATATTTGTTTAAACAAACACTTTCTTATCTAATGACTATGGGATGCTCTACCCCTAATCACTTAGAATAGCTAACAAACATGCAAACCAGGGTTAGCAGTTCTAGCTTTTCTTAAGATTTCGATTAGGTCATCCATGAATCTAGTAATGGTTTACATTAAGTATACAACCATTGCATCATTCTAAAATTTTATTACCATAGAAGGATTTAGGCAACGACTAGTAACTAATCATCAATATGCAACTCAAATTTTTGGGGAGGTAAGTTTGGATATAATTCAGAATCAAATTAATGATCTTTGAACTGCATATCTACTAACTTTTTCTCCACCCCTATCAGTTCGCAAGATCTTTAACCACTTACCATTGCTAGAAATTCTTGAAATTTTTAAAACATTTCAAATTTCTTTTGCATAAGGTAAAATCTAGAGTAATCGTTTTAAGAATACAACGAAAACTCATATCCACCCCTGAATGTACATCCATCTACGAGTGAGATGATTATAGTTTCTGTTGATATAGGCATATTAACTCTTTGCAGAGAATGATCTTGTCAAAACCATTATGAACAAGATTACAAATGCCATAGATTTATAAAATGTGGTTGTATCTTTTGATGACTTAAGTTTAGTTACATCCAAGAGTTGTCAGAATAGTGCAAGTGGATTCTGGTCACAGAATACTAAACTCATACAGTTTGAATCCATTGAAAGAAAATTGTTATGAAATACTTGTGAAAGTGTAACTGTATAATTAGTAATTCTTTCTTGGACCACCAGTACTAATCTAACTCTATGATTTGCCCATACAAGTAGGAGATTTCTAAGATTGAGGATTAATATCATTTTGGGATAGAATTTCGGGAATATAATCATATGCTTCATTTAATTTCTTAAGAGAAAATAGAATGACATTGTATGATTTATAGACCATTCATCCAATGATATGTTATTAAGCTAATTCGAAATGAATAAGCTAAGAGGAATTAGGATAATTTCGTTTTAAATAAGAATCCAACGATGCTCCGATTAGCGAGAGTCAAAGTAATCTTATTTATACAATCTTCTTGTTTCATATTGTAAAATACTAGTCTAAGGTATCATCAATTGATGAACAGCTAGATGTTGCATATACAATATTTATCTTTCGAGATCTAACACTATTATGTTAGTCTAATGGTGAAAATCCATTAGGGATTTATCTCATTACAAAAACAAACCAAGTTAGACCAACAATGAAGATTCGAAATTAAACTACAATTTAATAACAGAAAATAACATGGTTCAATACAAATTCATACACAATTCAGAAATTATGAAGCATATAGCAAGTAGGAATGACAAGTGAAAATACTAAAACATACAATCCTAAATAATTTCAAAGGTTTTTAACAAACTGATATCAGTGTCCCGTTTAGGCGAGAGTCAAAGCTACCATCCATTGAATAGAGTTGTCAGCTCATCTAAAATGATCAACATTCTAGCAACCTTTTATTCGATCAAGATGTGAATCCGTGTTGTCCCGTTTAGGCGAGAGTCAAGGCTATTCTATCTTATGAGCTTCCACCATTGTTTCATATTCTTACAAGTCTTATATAGTCGCCACCATTAGGGTGATCAAAACTATATAAAAAACTTACAAGATTACTTATCTTTTGAGATTAAACGGTTGTAACTTGCTAATGAACGTTCCTCCATTAGGGAGGATTACTCACTAAAACAATAGCTATGTAAAACCAACAATGGAGATCGAATATCCTATTAATAAAGCTCATTATTTAATGAAGGTTGTATTTTCTTCTAATATTTATTTTAATCAATTTATTTTAAATATATATTTATTTAATTAAAATTTCCAATTTAGAATGAAAAATTCCAAATATAAATTTTAATTTAATATTTATAAATTATACATAGATGGATATGAAAAGAACATGACTTATTTCCATCTTAGTAATAATTTTCATAAATATTTAGAAAATGATTCAATTTAAGTTGTTTCAAAATTAATTTAAATTAATTTACAACTTCAAATTTAATTTTCTATAAATATATATTGCATTTCGAAAAATGAACTGTATAAGAATACTATTTTCGAAAGTCCTTTAAAATAAAATAAAATCAATCCTGGAAAATTACTCTAATTTTATGTTGGCCGAAAATTAATAAAAATTAATTTTCAACAAAAAAATATAATTTTCCTATTTAATTAAATATCTAAGAAAAATTTCAAATATTTAAGTATCATGATTAAAAAATCAACTTAAATATTAATTTTCTATTTAATTAAATATCACTAGAAAAATACATCAAGCAAAACAGATAATAACTATCTAGACTTTCATTAACTAATTAATTCAATTTCTAATTATAATATATTTTAGTTCATTTATTTTAATTAATCATCAAATGAAAAAATCATTGATTTAAGTTGTTCCAAAGTTAAATAAATAATTTTCAACTTTAATCTATTTTTCAAATAAAATTCGAAGTTTCTGCATTAAAGAAATGCAATTTCGAAATTTTGGGAAAATGATTAATAAAATAAAATAAAATATATTTTGAAAATTATTCAGCTTTAAGTTATTCTGAAATAAGATTCCAAGCTTAAGATAATTTTCAACTTTAATTAAATAACATGAAAATAACAATATTTAAGTATCATGATGAAAATCAACTTAGACATTGAATTTTCAATTTAATTAAATGTATTAAATTCAAGAAATAAATAGTTAAGTATAGAGGAAACTTAATTATTAATTCTAGTTTAATACTAGGAAAATATACTAAACTTAGATTGTACCAAAATTAATTAAGAGACAATTAATTTCAGAATCAATGATATTTCCTTATTTAATATTAGAAATAATAATTGGTACTAGAAATAACTATCTAGAATATATATCATTGACTAAGTGTTTTTCTAAAATTAACTTTAAAATATTAAATGAAAAATAAATTTCATATATTTTAAAAGTTAATTATGTTGCTAATTCAATTTTAATTAGGTTAGACTAATATAATTAACCTAATACAATTATTTAAATAAGGCAAATGGGCCTTCACAATTGGGGTAGTTCATGTGAGGGGGAGCTGGGTTCAGTATGTCGTACCCACTTCTATTGGCCCCCAACTCTCACACAAGGCCCAAAAGAGAGGAATTTAACCTTAAAATAAACAATTGTTATTCATTGAATAAGCCCAAATCTAATTGGGCCTAAATAAATTTACTTATGTCAAAATTTATTTTAGCAACCTAGTCCATTTACTTAGTAAAAACTTAAATGGGCTTCCTATATGCATCTAAGCCCAATAGCAAACATATAGGCTCACACAGGTCAAATGATTTTGATGGTCCCTATCATGTTACTAGGTTTACACAGATGAAAGAAGTACAAAATTTACCTGTTACAAATTATTTATAAGATCTATCGTCAATTGGACTATGATTAAAATCAGATCATTGGATCTGTCAACAAGTTAATCATAGCAATTTAGATTAGATAAATAATAGGTTTGTTAAAAAAAATATTGAATAAACAATATAAAATTAAACAAACATTGTCTATGTAACAGATGTGAAATAAGATATTAATATAATTAAATTATTATTCTTAAACTAACCAAATAAAGGAAACTAATTTTAAAATATCTAGGTTTATTTGAATCAAATAAAATATCTAATAAGATCAATGATTTGAAAGGAAAGAATCTTCAATATCATTTTCAGATCTTATAATTTAATAAACCAATTTTAAAATAGATTTGGTTAGATAATTATTATTTTAGGAATAAAATAATAAATGAATAATAATTACCATAATTATATGTCAAAATATCTCAAATTAAGCAATATTCAAATCTTTACAAAAATATCTATGTTATTTAAATATTTAAGATATGATTTATAAATTTCTAATAAGGAAAAAAATGATATATATAGAAAAAATATCATTTTTAAACTTATAATTTATAAATAATTAAATATTTAACAAAATAACAAATTTTTGAATTTGAAAACATTATCGTAAGTATATCTATAAAAATATCTATGTTAATTTCAAATTTATTAATTATTTAATTTGTCATATAAGATAATTTTAATATAATATTTTAAATAAAAAGAAAAAGTTATCTTTTAATTTAAAATATCTTAAATATCAAAATATCTAATCTTATAATTAAATAATAAATAAATATTAAAGAGGTTAGCAAATTTTTAAATCTAACCATAATAGGAAATATTTAAAATTGGAAACATTCCAAAATAGAAATATTTAAAAAATTGAAAAATTCCAAATTGAAAATATTTAAAATTGGAAACATTTCAATTTAGAAATATTTAAAAATGGAAAAATGAATTTTGGGAAACAATCCCATGAAAAATTTGGATTTTTGGGGACAAATCCCAAAAAATCGCAACTTTTGGGAAACTGCCCAGGATTGGGCGTACAACAAGCTGCACGCAGCCTTCATGCGCGCGCGGAGGGGGGGGGGGGAACTGCCGAGAATTCTCGGCGCCTGTAGGGTGCCTGACCGAGAAAACTCGGTCAGCTGTAGGTTGCATCTGGGCGAGATGCAGGGTGACACGAGCGTCTCACGCGCGCGCGATTGAGCACCATGCATACCCGAAATCCCGATTTTCCAAAATTCATAACTTTTTCAATTTTTATCGGAATCATGTTCCGTAAAAATCGAAAATTGCTTCATTTTTCACAAGGAATCCAAATAAAATATTTTCAAAAATCGAAAAAAATATTTTTCATGGAAAAGGTACTGTACAACATCAACATTCATCAAACAACACATAAACCAACACGAAACCATCCAAATCAACACAAAAACATATCAATCATCGTTTTAATTCATATTATATGAAAGTAAATCATTACCATGGCTCTGGTGCCAGTTGTTGGAAATTATTTTACCAGGATCTAGATTTACTAACAAGTATGTTGGATTAACAACCTAATATGAATTCTAAAACAATGAAAATAAACACATATAAAGTTAGAAAATCTTACAGTGGGTGCAGCGGAATATTATGACTCCTTCCGTTCAGATCTCTAGCCCTTGATTCCTTTCTGTAGCAGAGCATCACCAAGATCTGAACCTGGATCTTCTTTTCTCCTTCTTTGATGCAGATTTTCCATAGTCTTACATACTATGATTGAGATACCACTTGATGTGTGTGGGTACTACTCATCACTCAAGGAATTCAAAATTACAGAGAAGAAAAGAGAGAGAGAAGGTGGCGTGTGGCCTTTTCTGAAGGAAACTAATGTTCAATGTTGTGTGTCTGTTTCCTAAAGCCAACACTTTCTATTTATAGAAAACCCTCTAGGTTTAGGTTAGAATTGTATGGCATTAAAATAATAGAAACTACAAATGAAAATTCTCATGCATAGTGGCCGGCCATACAAAGGGTATTGGGCCTCACTTTGCAACTTTCCCATTTTGTTATTTTCCATTCCCATTTTCTCAAAAATGCACTTTTTCCAATTTAACCTTTTAAATGCCAATTCTAATTATTTAATAACTTAAAAATAATTATTAAATAATATTTCCATTTAATATATTTATTAATTTAGCCTTGTGAAGTCTCTTAATCAATAAATAAACCTAAAATCTCTTTTCTTTACAATTTCGCCCTTGCTTAGTGAAAATTCATAAAGTAGACATAGTCTAACTTATAGAATTATAATTGATTAATTAAAATCAATTAACTGAGTCTTACAAGAAGTATGGTCTCAACTAGTATGGGGATCATGGGTCTATATAACCGAGCTTCCAATAAGTCGAACCGAATTTACCAAGTAAATTCCCTAACTTATTAATTCCTCATTGAATCCACACTCAGAACTTGGAATTGCACTCTCAGTCATATAGAACGCTCTATATGTTCCACGATATAGACACGTCATTAGTTATCCATTGTTATAACCCTAATGTGATCAATGATCCTCTATATAGATGATTTACACTGAAAAGGCACTACTGTTACCGCTACACCTTCAATGTATTTTATCCTTAAAACACATAACCCTGTATAAATGATATTTCAGCTAAGTGAAATGAGATCTCCACCATTTATCTTCGTTTGGTTAAGCTCGAAGGAAATCATCTTTTACTTTCTATTTGCCAAATAGAAGCTATAAATTCCATATTTATGTTAGCGCTCCCACTCAATTGTATTACCGTGTTCTCAAAATGTACGTATCACCCTGACCCAAAAGTAGGCTTAACTAACAAATCAAAGAACACGAGTAACACTCTTGAGATTGAACCTAACCATATCAGGATTAAGATCATTTGATCTAGGATCAACATGTGATATTGAATTGAATAGATATTACGGTAAATTTTAATATATCTAATCAAAGTTCAATATCGGTCCCTTTCGATGTATACTCCATACATCCGATACTGGTAAACTTTGCCAATGTCCTGAAAAGGACATAACACTTTTCCAAGGTGTAAGAATACCTATCGCTGATTATACCATGTCAGTCTAAATCCAGTGTTCTGAAAAATCAGGGAATAAACTTTTGAACATATAATTAAGATTATATTCCACTGTGCTGACAACACTATAATCTTAACAAATTCATATGTTCTGGACTTAAAAAGAATTCATACATTATATATACATATAATCATGAAATAAATCATGTGAACCATGCAACGTAAAATGTTATTTCTGATCTTTATTAATAAGTAAATCTGATTATATGAAATGAGTTTTATTTAGGGCATAAAACCCAACACATGATAATCAACGATAGGTATGCTTACACCATGGATAAGTGTTATGTCCTTTCTAGGGCATTGGCAAAGTTTACCAGTATCAGATGTATGGAGTATACATTGGAAGGGACCGATATTGAACTTTGATTAGATATGATAACCCTACCGTAATATCTATTCAATTCAATATCACCTAGTTGATCCTAGATCAAATGATCTTAATCCTGATATAGTTAGGTTCGATCTCAAGAGTATTATACATGTTCTTTGATTTATTAGTCAAGCCTACTTTTTGTTCAGGGTGATACGTACATTTTGAGAAATAGTAGTGTAATTGAGTGGGAGCGCTAATCATAGATATGGAATCTATAGCTTCTATAGGTATTTAAAAGTGAAACGATGATTTCCTTTGAGCTTGCTAAATAGAGATAAATGATAAAGCGCTCATTTTAGTGGCTATATTAGTTCACTATAATATCATTTATAGGTGGCCAAGTGTTTTAAGGATAAAATACATTGAAATGGTGTAACGGTAATTTTATTCCTATGCAATGGAGATCATCTATAGAGGATCATTGATTATTGGGATTATAACAATGGATAATTAATAGCGTATCTATATCGTGGAACATATAGAGCATTCTATATAACTGAGAGTGCAATTCCAAGCTCTATGCGTGGATGCAACAAGGAATTAATAAGTCAGTGAATTTACTTGGTAAGTTCTGGGTCTGCTTATTGGAAGCTCGGTTATATAGGCTCATGGTCCCCATACTAGTTGAGACCATACTACTTGTAAGACTCAGTTAATTGATTTTAATTAATCAATTATAATTCTAAAATTAGACTATGTCTAGTTTATGAATTTTCACTAAGCAAGGGCAAAATTGTGAAGAAAAGAGATTCTAGGTTTTATTTATTAATTAAGAGAGTTTATACGTCTAATTAATAAATATATTAAATGACAATATTATTTAATAATTAATTTTTAGTTATTAAATAATTGGAATTGGCATTTAAGTGATTAAATTGGAAAATTGGCATTTTTGAGAAAATAAGATGGAAAATGATAAAATGGTAAAATTGCAAAGTGGGGCCCAATCCAATACATGGCTGGCCACTTAGTGTGGATTTTACCATTTATTTTTCTATTATTTTAATGCTAATTAATTCTAACCTAAACCTAGGTGGTACCTATAAATAGATAGTGATGGCTCACACTTTAAAAGATTGATGAAATTTCACTTTCAGAAATTTTCCTGAGCCTTCTTTCACTTTAGGCCAAAACCACTTCTTCTCTTTGCTCCTTCAGATTTTCATACCTTGAGTGATAGAGTGAGTGCCCACACACATCAAGTGGTATCTCAATCATAGTGTGTAAGACTGTGAAGAATCCAATCAACAAGAAGGAGAATCGGGCTCAAGAAGGAGAGAAAGAGATCCAAGTTCAGATCTTGATAATGCTCTGCTACAGAAAGGAATAAAGGGCTAGAGATATGAACGGAAGGAGTCATCATATTCCGCTGCACCCAATGTAAGGTTTCCTTAAACCCTTATGTGTTTATTTCATTGTTTTAGAAATTCATATTACGATGTTAATGAAATATACATGTTAGTAAATCTAGATCCTGGTAAAATATTTCCAACAACTGGCCTCAGAACCATCGTAATGATTTACTTTCATGAAATATGAATTAAAACGATGATTTGTGTTGATTTGGATGGCTTCATGTGGTTTATGTGCTTATGTGATGATAGTTTAGAAATCGCAATGTATGTTACTAAAATATTTTTTAATTCGATCTGGAATTATTTTTTCTCGAAAGTAGACAAAAAAATTAATAAATTTAGGCTTTTACAGAACCTAATTTGGATTTTTAATGAATTATGATTTTTTTGAATTTGAATGAAAATATCGGGTTTTGAATGCACACACTCGCGCGCATGGGCACAAGAGAGGCTCGCTCGAACAAATTCACTTCAGACAACCAACGTGTTCGAAGCTTGCCCCTTGTCCCGCCCATGTCCCTCGGTCAGGTAGGCTGCATGCAGCCTTGATGCTTGGTCAGATGGGGCATTCCGCTCGCGCAGGGGTATGCATTGCATACCCAATGTGCCTCAAACTTGTTTTCTTCATAACTTTTGATTCAAAAATCGTTTTTTATTGAAATAAAAGCCAATTTTTGGTAAAATTTTGTGTAGAATTTGAATTTTCAATTAAAAATCTAATTGTCAGAATAAAATTAATTAAAATTAATTTTATTAATGTTTTAATTAATTAAAATTAGTTTTAGATATTAGTAGGCTTTGAATTTTGAAAATTTTTGATTTCTCACAAAAATAGCCTTATGGTTAATGTTGAAATTTTAGATTATTTTATTTATTTTAATTATAAGATGAGATATTACATTTTTTTTATTATTAAATTTGAATGATCTTACTTTGATATTAAAATATTATCTTTTAAAATAATATTGTTCAAATTTCAAAGTTTGCTAACCATAACATATTTTTTTTTTTCAAATTTGTTATTTTCGAAATGTATTTTATTAATTAAAATTATAAGATTAGGAATATGTCAGGTTCAATATTTTATCTTATTAGACATTTTTCTTATTAAAATTATATTTTGACAAAAATAACATGAAGATTTGAAAAGTTTGTTAGTTTAGGTTTGAATAGAAATTTTAAGGTCTCAAACCGTAATTTTTTCAAACTTGTTTTATTTTATTATTTTAATAAAATATTCTAACAATATATAAAATATCTAATTTTTCAAATAGTTTATTTTTGTAATATTTAAATTTATTAAATTATAAGACTTAGAATATAATATTGAAATATCTAAATTTAAAATTTAAGATATTTTATTATATTATCTTATTAGAAATTTTAAATAAACTTGAAATTTGAAAATTGGTTAGATGTTTTTTGATTTTTTGTTAGAATTTAGGATATTTAGGACATTTGTTAGGTTTTGAATTTTTTTAAATATTCTCTAACAATCTAAATTTAAATTCTAGTTAAGATATTTATTTTAAAATTTATTTTTTTTTAAATTTTAAAATTGAGATATTTTAGTTTACTTTCCAGATATTCCAGATCAGTTACGTGTTTTGGTTTGTATTGTTTAATTATTTTATTATGTATATTCAATTTTTTTACAAACCTATTATTTATTTGATCTAAATTGCTATGATTAACTTGTTGACAGATCCAATGATCTGATTTTAATCATATTCTAATTGCCAATAGATCTTATAAATAATTTGTAACAGGTAAATTTTGTAATTTCTTTCATCTGTGTAAACCTAGTAACATGATAGGGCCCATCCAAATCATTTGACCTGTGTGAGCCTATATGTTTGCTATTGGGCTTAGATGCATATAAAAAGCCCATTTAAGTTTTACTAAGTAAATAGACTAGGTTGCTAAAATAAAATTTGACATAAGTAATTTTATTTAGGCCCAATTAGAATTGGGCTTATTCAATTAATAACAATTATTTATTTAAAGGTTAAATTCCTCTCCTTTGGGCCTTCTGTGAGAGTTAGGGGGCCAATAGCAGTTGGTACAACATAATGAACCCAGCCCTCCCCCACATGAACCACCCTAATTGTGAAGGCCCATTTGCCTTATTTAAATAATTGCATTAGTTTAATTATATTAGTCTAACCTAATTAAAATTGAATTAGCAACATAATTAACTTTTAAAATATAAGAAATTTTTTTTCATTTAATATTTTAAAGTTAATTTTAGAAAAACACTTAGTTAATTGAATATATTCTAGATAGTTATTTCCAGTACTAGTTATATTTTCTAATATTTAATTAGGAAAATATTTTAAGTTGAAAATTAATTATTTATTTTAATTAATTTTGGACCAACTTAAATTAAGAATATTTTTCCTAGTACTAAATTAGAATTAATAATTAAGTTTCTTTTATACTTGATTATTTAATTCTTGTATTTAATACATTTAGTTAAATTGATAATTAAATATTTAAGTTTATTTCATTCTTAATACTTAAATATTATTATCTTCATGACATTTAATTAAATAGAAAAATATTTTAAGTTAGAATTTTTTTTTTTTAATTTCAGAACAATTTAAATTTGAATAATTTTCAAAATATATTTTATTTTATTTTATTAATCATTTTTTTTATACAATTAGAAATTTCATTTCTTTTAAATGCAGAAAATTTTGAATTTTTTTTCTTGAAAAATAGATTAAAGTTGAAAATTATTTATTTTAATTTTGGACCAACTTAAATCATTATATTTTTCATTTAAATGATTAATTAGAATATATGAACTAAAATATATTATAATTAGAAAATGAATTAATTAGTCAATGAAAGTCTAGATAGATATTATCTGTTTTGCTTGAAGTATTTTTCTAGTGATATTTAATTAAATAGAAAATTAATATTTAAGTTGATTTTCATCATGATACTTAAATATTTGAAATTTTTCTTAATATTTAATTAAATCGAAAAATTATATTTTTGTTGAAAATTAATTTTTATTAATTAATTTTGGACCAACATAAAATTAGAATAATTTTTCAGGATTTATTTTTATTTTATTTTAGAGCAATTTCGAAAATTGTATTCTTATATACTTTATTTTTTGCAAATGCAATATATATTTATAGAAAATTATTTGAGTTGTAAATTAATTTAAATTAATTTTGATACAACTTAAATTGAAAAATTTCTAAATATTTATTGGAAATTATTACAAAGATGAAAATAATTCATTTTATTTTTCATATCCATCTAAGTATGATTTTATAAATATTAAATTTAAAATTTATATTTAGAATTTTTCATTCTAAATTAGAAATTTTAATTAAATAAATATATATTTAAAATAAATTGATTAAAATAAATATTAGAAGAAAATACATTTTAAATAATGAGCTTTATTATATTAGGACATTCGATCTCCATTGTTGGTTATACATAGTTATTGTTTTAGTGAGTAATCCTCCCTAATGCAGGAACGTTCATTAGCAATTTAACGCCGTAGAATCTTGAAAGATAAGTACTATTTGTAAGTGTTTATTTTAGTATGGATCACCCTAATGGTGGCGAGTTTTAATAAGGCTTACAAATGTATGAAACAATGGTGGAAGCTCATAAGATAGAATGGCCTTGACTCTCGCCTAAACGGAACAACGCTGGATTCTAATCTTGATCGAATAAAAGGTTGCTAGAATGTTTATCATTTTAGATGAGCTGACAACTCTATTCAATGGAATATCTTTGATTCTCGCCTAAACAAGACAGTGATATCAGTTTGTTGAAGACCTTAGAAATTATTTAGGATTGTATGTTTTAGTTTTTTCGCTTGTCATTCCTATTTTCTATATGTTTAATGATTTCTGAATTGTGTTTGAATTTATATTGAACCATGTTATTTTCTATTATTAGTTGTAGTTTAATTTCGAATCTTCATTGTTGGTCTAACTAAGCTTGTTGTTTTTAATGGGACAAATCCTAATGAATTTTCATCCATTAGACAAACATAACAGTGTTACATCTCGATAGATAAATAATGTAAATACAACATCTAGTTGTTCATCAATAGATGACACCTTAGACAAGTATTTACAATATGAAACAAGAAGTTTATAAAAATAAGAATAACTTTGACTCTCGCTAATCGGGACATCGTTGGATTCTTATTTTTCAATTCGAAATTATCTTTTATTCCTCTTAGCTTATTCATTTCGAATTAGCTTAAATAATATATCATTGGATGAATGGTCTATAAATCATATAATGTCATTCTATTTTCTCTTAAGAAATTGAATGGCGCACATGATTATATTCCCGACATTCTATCCCAAAATGATATTAATCCTCAATCTTAGAAATCTCCTACTTATATATATGCTTACTTTAGGCAAATCAGACTTAGAGTTAGATTAGTAGTGGTGGTCCAAGAGAGAAGAATACTCATGTATATTTGGTATAAATTTAAGTCTTTGAATTTAAATTTTAGATTCCAAATAGAAATTTTATATTTCTTTTCCAGAACACAATACAGTTACACTTTCACAAGTGTTTAATAACCATTTTCTATCAATGGATTCACACTGTATGTTAAAGTATGGAATATGAGTTTAGTATTCTGTGACCAGGATCCACTTACACTATTCTAAGAATTCTTTAATGTAACTAAACCTAAGTCATCAAAACACACAACCATATTTTAGTATCTATGGCATTTGTATCTTGTTCATAGTGGTTTTGACAAGATCCATCTCTGCAAAGAGTCAATATGCCTATATCCACTGAAAGTAATTTCATCTCATTCGAAGATGGATGTATATTCAGGGGTGGATATGAGTTTTCGTTATATTCTTAAGACGATCACTCTAGATTTTACCTTATGCAAAGAAATTTGAAATGTTTAAAAAATTTCATGATTTTCTAGCAATGGTGAAAAACCATTAAGGTAAGTGGTTAAAGATCTTGCGAACTGATAGGGGTGGAGAATATTTGATTAATATGCAGTTCAAAGATCATTAAGTTGATTTTTTGAATTATATCCAAACTTACCTCCCCAGAAATTGGATTTGTATATTGATGATTAGTTACTAGTCGTTGCCTAAGTCCTTCTAAGGAAATACCCTAATGAAAGGAAAATTTCATTAATGATGGAATGGTTGTGTACTTAGTATAAACTATTACTAGATTCATGGATGACCTAATCGAAATCTTAAGAAAAGCTAGAACTGTTAACCAAGGTTTGCAAGTTTGTTAGCTATTCTAAGTGATTAGGGGTGGACCATCCCATAGTCATTAGATAAGAAAGTGTTTGTTCTTACAAATACTACTTTTCTAAGAAAATGACTAAGTCTGAAAATAAAGTAGCAAATAAAGGAGATATTTTTTTTCTTGATTCCAAAAGTTTTCTATCATCTTATTCGAAATATAATGATCCCACTGCCTCTGTTGTTGTTGACACAACTGAAGAGGACAATACCATTTAGATTCTTAGACAAAAGTCACGGTACTTTGTCGTAGTGGGAGGGTTTCAAGGAACTCACCCTGTTATGACTTGGAAAACACCTGTGATGAAAATCCATTGTTAGTTTAAACATGTAATGGATTGTCAGAATAAGAAACTAAGAAGAAAAGCCAAGAAAACTATGGTTAAAACCATTCATATGGAACAACCAAAAGTTTTCTATTACAAGGACAAGAAAGGGCATTTTTCGTTAGTAAGTATATTCAATGGACTTAACAAAACATCCTGTTCCTAGTATTATAGATTTGAGTTTATCTAAACCTATGGCTTGTGGTATGCCTAGTAATTTACTCCATGCATCCAACCTGAGCTTTACTATAACCAATGTTCTGGAAAGAACATAGCATTTCTCCAAATGCAAGTAAACTCTGTTGTAGATTATAATATCAGTAAAACCCTATGTCTGATAAATCTAGGAAACTTTATTCACATAGTCATGTTTACTTTCCAATGTGTTGACGGCACAATAAACTGGATCAAGTATGTGAAAAGGGTTTCAAATGAATTTATACATTATGTACATATAATCATGAAATACATCATGTGAACCATGCAACATTAAATGTTATTTCTGATCTATATTAATAAGTAAATCTGATTATATTGAAATGAGTTTTATTTAGGGCATAAAACCCAACAAACTCCCACTTGCACTAATATAAAACAAAAAGTGCGTTTCAAATAATCTCAACACCTTGATATACAAATCAAGTGTAGTAGTTGTAAACTCCTCGTAATAGGATCTGAAAGATTGAATTAACCACAACCTTTTCTCCACCATTACTCTTCCTTAATCACAAAATCATTGATAATGTGAAATTCCTCTCTATATTTCTACTCTCTTGGGATACTGGATTCTATACCTTTGGCAACTACTTTTGGTTAATCAGGAAATTAACACTAGTAGTTTAAGGCAATTTGGAATGGTGCCAAAGATGTATAGAACTTTCCTTAGACTGAATAAGTACCTTTCCAGAAACTTTAACATTCAGTCTCTCTCTGGTGGACCTAGAGACTTCAGATAGGTTTTTACACTTCTCCAAAATCACTATTCCACCCCTAGAGTAATCACCATCTTATCAGAAAGATTTTCTAGCACAAAGGCAAATTTCGAAATCTGATATGGTGTAGTCTAAGAGTTTTAAACACACCCTTATAGACTAACATATGGTTCCTCTTCTTAATCTTAAGATTTACTTGATTGTCTTCCAATGTTCTTCTCCTGGATTAATCTGATACCTACTCATTACTCCAACTCAACAGAAGGTGTTTGGTCTAAGGCATACAAAACCATATCTAAGACCTCTCACTGTTGATATAAGAAAGTCTTTCATGGCTTTATCTTTTCTGGAATAGTTAAGACTTTTCCTTAGATAAATAAAATCTATACCTAAGAAGTTGTGAAGCTTCTATAGATTGCCATTAGAAAGAAAATGCTTCAGCATCTTACTAAAGTAAGTTGCTTGCATTAGAGTAAGTAATTACCAGGTATACCACAAGCCATAGGTTTAGATAAACTCAAAACTATAATACTAGGAACAGGAAGTTTGTTAAGTCCATTGAATAGACTTATAAACGAAAATTTCCTTTTATGTCCTTGTAATAGAAAACTTTAGGTTACTCCATGTGAATGGATTAAACCATAGTTCTATTGGCTTTCTTCTTAGTTCCTTATCTTGACAATCCATTACTTGTTTAAACTCACAATGGATTTTAATCACTAGTGTCTCCCAAGTCATAAGAAGGTGAGTTCCTAGAAACTCTCCCACTACGACAATGTACCGTGAATTATGTCTAAGAAAACTAAATGGTATTAACCTCTTTGGTTGTGACAAGACAACAGAGGCAGTGGGATCATCATATGTCAAATAAGATGATAGAACACTTTTGGAATCAAGAAAAATATCTCCTTTATTTGCTACTTGATTTTCAGACTTAGTCATTTTCTTAGAAAAGTAGTATTTGTTTGAACAAACACTTTCTTATCTATTGACAATGGGATGGTCCACCCCTAATCACTTAGAACAGCTAACAAACCATGGTTAACAGTTCTAGCTTTTCCTAAGATTTTGATTAGGTCATCCATGAACCTAGTAATGATTTACATTAAGTATACAACCATTACATCATTCTGAAATTGTATTACCATAGAAGGAATTAGGCAACGACTAGTAACTAATCATCAACATGCAACTCGAAATTTCTAGGGAGGTAAGTTTGGATATTATTCAAAAATCAATTCAATGATCTTTGAACTACATATCTACTAACTATTTCTCCACCCTATCAGTTCGCAAGATCTTTAACCACTTACCTTAATGGTTTTAACCATTGCTAGAAATTAATGAAATTTTTTTAAACATTTCAAATCTCTTGCTAAAAGGTATAATCTAGAGTTATCGTTTTAAGAATACAACGAAAAACTCATATCCACCCCTGAATGTACATCCATCTGCGAATGAGATGAACTACTTTCAGTGGATATAGGCATATTAACTCTTTGCAGAGATTGATCTTGTTAAATCCACTATGAAGAAGATACAAATGCCATAGATTAAAAAAATGTGGTAGTGTCTATTGATGACATAGGTTTAGTTACATCAAAGAGTTCTTAGAATACTGCAAGTGGATCCTGGTCACAGAATACCTAACTCATATTCCATACAGTTTTAATCCATTAATAGAAGATGGATATTAAACACTTGAGAAAGTGTAACTGTATTGTATTCTAGAATTAGAAATATAAGAAAATTTCTATTTGGAATCTAAAATTAAAGTCAAAGACTTAAATTTATACCAAATATAATGAGTAATTCTATCTTGGACCAGCACTACTAATACAAACTCTAAGATTGAGGATTTATATCAATTGGGAATAGAATTTCGGGATTATAATCATATGCGTCATTTAATTTCTTAAGAGAAAATATAGAATGACATGAAATGATTTATAGACCATTCATCCAATGATATGTTATTGAGCTAATTCGAAATGAATAAGCTAAGAGGAATTAGGATAATTTCGTTTATAAATAAGAATCCAACGATGCTTCGCTTAGCGAAAGTCAAAGTAATCTTATTTATATAATCTTCTTGTTTGATATCGTTAAAATACTAGTCTAAGGTGTCATCTATTGATGAACAGCTAGATGTCGCATATACAATATTTATCTTTCGTGATCTAACACTATTATGAATGTCTAATGGTGAAAATCCACTAGGGATTTATCTCATTAGATAAACAAACCAAGTTAGACCAACAATAAAGATTCGAAATTAAACTACAACTTAATAACAGAAAATAACATGGTTCAATATAAATTCATACACAATTCAGAAATTATAAGCATATAGAAAGTAGGAATGACAAGTGAAAATACTAAAACATACAATCCTAAATAATTTCCAAGGTTTTCAACAAACTGATATCAGTGTCCCGTTTAGGCGAGAGTCAAAGCTACCATTCATTGAATAGAGTTGTCAGCTCATCTAAAATGTTAAACATTCTAGCAACCTTTTATTCGATCAAGATTGGAATTCAGCGTTGTCCCGTTTAGGCGAGAGTCAAGGCAATTTTATCTTATGAGCTTCCATATTGTTTCGCAATTTGCAAGTCAAGTATGGTCGCCACCATTAGGGTGATCCATACCATACAAAACACTTACAAACTACTTATCATTCGAGATTAAACGGTGCGAAATTACTAATGAACGTTCCTCCATTAGGGAGGATTACTCACTAAAACAAACGCGGTGTAAAACCCACAATGGAGATCGAATATCTTAATAATAAAGCTCATTATTTAAAGAGAGTTGTATTTTCTTTGATTCTCTTTATTTAATCTATTTATTTTAAATATATATATTTACTAATTAAAATTTCCAATTTAGAATGAAAAATTCTAAATATAAATTTTAATTTAATATTTATAAATTTTACTTAGATGGATATGAAAATAACATGAATTATTTCCATCTTAGTAATAATTTCTAATAAATATTGAGAAAAATATTCAATTTAAGTTGTTACAAAATTAATTTAAATTAATTTACAACTCAAATTTAATTTTTCTATAAATATATATTGCATTTCGAAAAATTAAAGTATTTAAGAATACAATTTTCGAAATTGCATATTAAAATAAAAAAATAAATCCTGAAAAAATTATTCTAATTTAATGTTGGCCCAATATTAATTAATAAAATTAATTTACAACAAAAAATATAATTTTCCTATTTAATTAAATATGTATAAAAAAAAATTCAAATATTTAAGTATGATGATGAAAATCAACTTAAATATTAATTTTCTATTTAATTAAATACACTAGAAAAATACTTCAAGCAAAAATATCATGTATCTAGATTTTTCTTTGACTAATTAATTCAATTTCTAATAATATACTTTAATTCAATTTATTTTAAATTAATCAATAAATGAAAAAATCATTGATTTAAGTTGGTCCAAAATTAAAATAAATAATTTACAACTTTAATCTATTTTTCAAATAAAATTCGAAATTCCAGCATTTATGAAATGCAATTTCGAAATTTGATTAATAAAATAAAGAAAAAAATATTTATTTTGAAAATTATTTAAATTTAGTTGAAAAAATAAATTTCAACTAAAATAATTTTCTATTTAATTAAGTGTCATGAAAAAGAAATATTTAAGTATCATGATGAAAATCAACTTAGATATTTAATTTTCAAATTAATTAAATGTATTAAATTCAAGAAATAAATAAATAAGTGTAGAAAAGGCTTAATTATTAATCTCTAGTTTAATACTAGGAAAAAATATACTTAAAATAAATTGTACCAAAATTAATTATTTAAATAATTAATTTCACAATGTACAATTTTTTCCTATTTAATATTAGAAATAATAAGTAGTCTAGAAATAACTATCTAGAAAATATCTTATTTGACTAAGTATCTTTTCCACAAAATTTGAAAAAATATCTAATTTAAGTTGTATTAGAAAAAAATCTAGAACTTAAATATTTTCAAATTTAAATTTAATTAAATATTTGTAACCACTTAATTTAAAAATATTACATTTTAAGTTAACATTCGAAAAGATATTAACTTAAAAAAATTATCTAAAATATTCCATTTTAAGTTAATATTCGAAAAGATATTAACTTAAAAAATATCTAAAGAATCTTAATAACCAATGCCTAAAATTCCTCAACTTAATTTTGAAATTTTAAATCCAAAAGATATTCAGATTTACGTTGGTTAGTTGTAGATAACTAAATATCAACTTAAATCGGAATATTTAATGAAAAATTTAAATTAAGCTTCAGAAAGAATCTAGATGGTTATAATTCTATATTTAATTAAATAAAAGAAAATACATATAGTTTAGCTTAGAATAAAAAATTCTTTAAACTATAATTTTCTTAAATTAATTTCAAAATAAATGAAAATAATTATGTTGCTAATCAATTTTATTAGGTTAAACAAGTGTAATTAACCTAGTACAATTATTCAAATCAGGCAAATGGGCCTTCACAATTGGGGTGGTTCATGTGAGGGGGTGCTGGGTTCAGTATGTCGTACCCACTTCTATGGCTCCCAACTCTCACACAAGGCCCAAAAGAGAGGAATTTAACCTTAATAAGAACAACTGTTATTAATTGAATAGGCCCAAAAACTAAATGGGCCTAAATAAACTCTATCAAGAACTATGATAATTTATTTTAGCAACAACAACCTATATGCATCTATAATGAAATTAAACATATAGGCTGACACAGGCACACTTTGGATGGGTCCTATCATGCTGCTAGGTCATACACAGATGAAAGAAGATTGTAAATATACCTGTTACAAATTACTATCTTGAGCAAGGGAGCCATCAGATCATTAGATCTTGCAAAAAGTAACCATGGCTATTTGCAATCAAGTAATAATAGGTTTTGAAAACTTACAAACAAGCTAAAACACATACTCATGCAACAAGGTTAGGTGGATTGTTGGATGTAGGATTTATTTAATTTTAAATTAAATAATTTCGAAATAATTAATTAAATACATAAAATATTTATTTTTCAAAAATTAAAAAAAATAAAAAAATTTCGAATTTTTTTTTTTAAAAAAATTAAATTTAAAATTAAACCTACAATTTTGAAAAATTAGGTTTCAACCAACCTAAATATCATTTCAAAAATTTGCTAACTACTTTTACAATTTAAATGTTATTTTATAAATAAAAATTAAATAAAAAATTAGAAAAGATAAATAAATATCTTTTTCAGATTTTAAATGTAATTTAAATAAATAAAATAACAAAATTTAAAAGTTAGCAAAATATCTTATATCTATTTAAAATTACATGATTATAGTTATCTTATTTTAAATTTAAATAAGGTCAAATTATTTAAAAAAAAAGATTTAATTTAAAAATTTAAAATCTGACCTTAAATTTAAAAATAAGATAAGATATAATCAAATTTAAAAATAAGATAGATAATTAAGCAAAAAGATAGATACTAACTATTTTTAAATTCAAATTACACTAATATCTTGAATTAAATTTAAAAAATATTAAATTAATTCAAAATGATAATTAGAATTGGAAGTTAATTCCATGAAAAAGCATGAAAAAATGAAGAAAAACGAAAAAAATTGTGAGCTGTACGGACAGTTTTCGCGATCGCAGGAAAATTTCAGCACAGCTTCGATTTTTTCGAATCTTCAAAAAATCATAACTAATTCAAATTAAATCGAATTTGAGTTCTGTAAAAAAGTAACTTGCTTAATTTTTTCCAAACTATCCAATAAAAATAATTCTAGAAACAGAATTGCAATTATTTTTCACGAAAATTTACAAACATCAATCAATCATCAAATAACACTCAATACAACATGATACCATCCAAAAACAAACAAACAATCGTTTTAAAGTCCAAATTTCTTGCAAGTAAATCAATTACCATGGCTCTGAGGCCAGTTGTTGGAAATTATTTTACCAGGATCTTAGATCTACTCACAAGTATGTTTATTAACACCCTAAATAAGAACTTTCTAAAACGATGAAATAAACACATATAAAGTTTAGGAAACCTTACATTGGTTGCAGCGGAATATAATGACTCCTTTCGTTCAGATATCTAGCCCTTGATTCCTTTCTGTAGCAGAGCATTATCAATATCTGAACCTGGATCTCTTTCTCTGAATCTTTGATGTTGAAACTCCTTCTTGCTGAAAGTCTTTCTTCATGATCTTCCTCACTATGATTGAGGTATCACTTGCTGTGTGTGGGAACTACTCATACACTAAGAATTTCGAAATTCAAGAGGAAGAGAGAGAGAGTGGGTTCGGCCAAAGATAGGGAGAGAAAAGGCTCAGGTTTTTCTGATTCAGAAAGTGTCAGAAAAAAAGTGTAATTTTCCTGACGCCTTCACTATCTATTTATAGCATTCCACTAGGGTTAGGTTTGAATTATTTGGCATTAAAATAATGAAAATATCAGAGGGAAAAACCCTAAAAAATTGGCCGGCCCTACATAGTGGATTTGGGCCTCACTTTTTGCAATTTTGCAGTTTTACCTTTTCTGCATCTGATTTTCTCAAAAACGCCAATTTTCAAATTCAACCATTTAAATGCCAATTCTAACTATTTAATAACTATAAATAATTATTAAATAATATTATCATTTATCATATTTATTAATTGAACCATACAAAGTATCATAATTAACAAATATGCCCCTAAAACTCTTTCTTTATAATTTCGCCCTTACTTAGTGTAAATTTCACAAATAGACATTGTCTAAATTGAGAATTATAATTGATTAATAAAAGCCAATTATATGAGTCTTACAAGAAATATTATCTCAACTAGTGCGGGGACCATGGGTCTATATAACCGAGCTTCCAATAAGTAGATCAAGAATTTAGCACTAAAATTCACTAACTTATTAATTCTTCGTTGAATCCACGCATAGAACTTAGAATTGCACTCTCAGTATATAGAATGCTCTATATGTTCCACCATATAGACACATCATTAGTTATCCATTGTTATAATCCTAATGTGATCAATGATCCTCTATATGAATGATCTACACTGTAAAGGGATTAGATTACCGTAACACCCTACAATGTATTTATTCCTTAAAACACTTGACCCCGTATAAATGATATTTCAGCTTATGTGAAATGAGTACTCCACCATTTATGTTCGTTTGGTCTAGCTCGAAGGAGATCATCCTTTGCTTACTATTCGCCAGATAGAAGCTATAGATTCCATGTTTGTGTTAGCGCTCCCACTCAATTGCACTACCGTGTTCGCAAAATGTACGTATCACCCTGACCTAAAAGTAGGCTTAACTAACAAATCAAAGAACACGAATAGCCTTTCAAGATTGAGCCTAATCATAACAGGATTAAGAACATTTGATCTAGGATCAACTAGGCGATATTGACTTGAATAGATATTACGGTAAGTTTAATAAATCTAAGTCAAAGTTCAATATCGGTCCCTTCCGATGCATACTCCATGCATCCAACCTGAGCTTTACTATAACCAATGTTCTGGAAAGAACATAGCATTTCTCCAAATGCAAGTAAACTCTGTTGTAGATTATCATATCAGTAATACCCTATGTCTGATAAATCTAGGAAACTTTATTCACATAGTCATGTTTACTTTCCAATGTGTTGACGGCACAATAAACAGGATCAAGTATGTGAAAAGGGTTTCAGATGAATTTATACATTATGTACATATAATCATGAAATACATCATGTGAACCATGCAACATTAAATGTTATTTCTGATCTATATTAATAAGTAAATCTGATTATATTGAAATGAGTTTTATTTAGGGCATAAAACCCAACAGGAATATGTTTTACCAGGATCTAGATTTACTAACAAGTATGTTTCATTAACATCCTAACATGAATTTCTAAAACAATGAAATAAACACATATAAAGTTTAGAAAACCTTACATTGGGTGCAGTGGAATAATATGTCTCCTTCCACTCAGATCTCTAACCCTTGTATCCTTTCTGTCGCAAAGTATCACCAAGATCTGAGCCCGAGTGTCCTTCTCTTCAGTTTGGATTCTTCACAATCTTCCAAACTATGATTGAGATACCACTTGATGTGTGTGGGCACTCATTCTATCTTTCAAGGTTTCAAAAATTGAAGAAGAAAAGAGGGAGAGAGAGGTTCGGCTATAGACAATAGGATAGGAGGCTCAATTTTTTCTTAAGGAGAAAATTTCTATTTTTCAATCTCTTGTTATGTGTGAGACATCACTATCTATTTATAGGTAACCACTAGGTTTAGGTTAGCAATTACTTGGCATTAAAATAATGAAAATATTAATTGGAAAAACCACATCAAGTGGCCGGCCATAGTTTTAATGGGCCCCACTTTGGTATTTTACAATTTTGATAATTTTCATTTCTATTTTCTCAAAAATGCCAATTTTCCAATTCTAACCATTTAAATGCCAAAACTAATTATTTAATAACTAAAATAAATTATTAAATAATATTTTCATTTAATATAATTATTAATTAGACATAATAAAGTCTTCCAATTAATAAATAAAACTTAGAATCTCTTTTCTTCTCAATTTAGCCCTTGCTTAGTGAAAATTCATAAACTAGACATAGTCTAATTTTAGAATTATAATTGATTAATTAAAATCAATTATCTGAGTCTTACAAGCAGTATGGACTCAACTAGAATGGGGACCATGGGCCTATATTACTGAGCTTCCAATAAGCTGAACCAGAATTTATCAAGTAAATTCCCTAATTTATTAATTCCTTGTTGCACTCTCAGTCATATAGAACGCTCTTTATGTTCCACCATATAGATACGCTATAACTTTTAACCATCGTTATAATCTTTAAAATCAAAGATCCTCTATATAGATCATTTATACCGGGTAGGGATAAATTTACCGTTTCACCCCTCAATGTATTTTGATCCTTAATACACTTAGCTACCTGTAAATGATGTTTTAGTGAACTAAAATATAATCACTGAAACAAGAGCTCTTCCATTTACATCTATTTAGCCAAGCTCGAAGGAAATCATCATTTAACTTCTAAAAACCTATAGAAGCTATAGATTCCATATTTATGTTTAGCGCTACCACACAATCATACTATCATGTTCCCAAAATGTACGTATCACCATGACACAAAAGTAGGCTTAACTAACAAATCAAAGAACATGAATAACACTCCTGAGATTGAGCCTAAGCATATCAGGATTAAGATCTTTTGATCTAAGATCAACTAGTGATATTGACTTGGAAGGATACAGTGGTAAGTATTATAATATCTTAACCAAGATCAATATCGGTCTATTCCAATGTATACTCCATACATTCGAAGCTAGTATACTTTGCCAATGTACTGGAAAGAACATAACACTTATGCAAAGTGTAAGTACACTTCATCTTTGATTATCACATCAGTGTAAATCCAATGCACTGATGAAACAGGGACTTTGTCTTTCGAAGCATATAATCACAATCACATTCCACTGTGTTGACATCACTGTAATTGTAAATGACTATATGTTCTGGACTTAACAGATTTTGTATATATATTAAACCATAAACATGAAAACAACATGTAAACATAAATGACTTCTAATCTTTTATTGATAACAAAACAGATTAGATTGTAATGGGTTTTATTTAGGGCATAAAATCCCAATACTCTAGTGCAAGCAACTTACTTTAGTAAGTTGCTGAAGCATTTTTCTAATGGCAATCTATAGAAGCTTCTTGACTTCTAGATATAGATTTTATTTATCTAAGGAAAAGTTTCAACTATTCTGGAAAAGATAAAGCCATGAAGGAATTTTTTGAATCAACAGTGAGAGGTCTCAGATATGCTTTAGTATGCCTTAGACCAGACACCTGCTGTTGAGTGGGAGTAAAGAGTAGGTATCAGATTAATCCAGGAAAGGAACATTGGAAGACAATCAAGTGAATATTAAGATCAAGAAGAGGAACTATATGTTAGTCGATAAGGATGTATTTGATACTCTTAGACTACACCAAATCAAATTTCTAGACTTTCCTTAGTGCTAGAAAGTCTGCTGATGAGATGGTGATTACTCTGGAGGTGGACTAGTGATTTTGGAGAAGTGTAAAAACCTATCTGAAGTCTCTAAGTCTGCCAGAGAGAGACTGAATGTTAAAGTTGCAGGAAAGATACTTATTCAGTCTAAGGAAAGTTCTATACATTTTTTTCATTGTTCTAACACTTATTAACTACTAGTGTTACTTCCTGATTAATGCAAAAGTAGTTGCCAAAAAGTAAAGAATCCAGTATCCCTAGAGGAGTAGACATATAGAGAGGAATTTCACAATATCAAGTATTTTGTGATTAAGGAAATGTAATGGTGGAGAAAAGGTTGTGTTGAATACAACCTATCAGATCCTATTACAGAGAGTACACTACATACTACACTTGATTTGAATATCAAGGTGTTGAGATTATTTGAAATGCACTTTATGTTTTATATTAGTGCAAGTGGGAGTTTGTTGGGTTTTATGCCCTAAATAAAACCCATTTCAATATAATCAGATTTACTAATAAAGATCAGAAATCACATTTTATGTTGTATGGTTCACATGATTTATTTCATGATTGTTTAATGTATAAATTCTATTAGGTCCAGAACATATGTATTTGTTCGTGATTATAGTGTTGTCAGCACAGTGGAATATAATTATGTTTATATGTTCAAAAGTTTAATTCCCTGATTTTTCAGTTCACTGGATTTAGACTGGCATGATAATTAGCGATAGGTATGCTTACACCTTGGATAAGTGTTATGTCCTTTCTAGGGCATTGGCAAAGTTTACCAGTATCGGATGTATGGAGTACACATTGGAAGGGACCGATATTGAACTTTGATTAGATATGATAACCCTACCGTAATATCTATTCAATTCAATATCACCTAGTTGATCCTAGATCAAATGATCTTAATCCTGATATAGTTAGGTTCGATCTCAAGAGTATTATACATGTTCTTTGATTTATTAGTCAAGCCTACTTTTTTGTCAGGGTGATATGTACATTTTGGGAAATGGTAGTGTAATTGAGTGGGAGCGCTAATTATAGATATGGAATCTACAGCTTCTATAGGTATTTAGAAGTGAAACGATGATTTCCTTTGAGCTTGCTAAATAGAGATAAATGATAAAGCGCTCATTTTAGTGGCTATATTAGTTCACTATAATATCATTTATAGGTGGCCAAGTGTTTTAAGGATAAAATACATTGAAATGGTGTAACGGTAATTTTATCCCTATGCAATGTAGATCATTTATAGAGGATCATTGATTATTAGAATTATAACAATGGATAATTAATAGCGTATCTATATCGTGGAACATATAGAGTGTTCTATATAACTGAGAGTGCAATTCCAAGTTCTATGCGTGGATGCAACAAGGAATTATGAAGTCAGTGAATTTACCTGGTAAGTTCTTGGTCTGCTTATTGGAAACTCAGTTATATAACCCTAGAATCTCTTTTCTTCACAATTAAGCCCTAGCTTAGTGAAAATTCATAAACTAGACATAGTCTAATTTTAGAATTATAATTGATTAATTAAAACCAATTAACTGAGTCTTACAAGCAGCATTGTCTCAACTAGTATGGGGACCATGGGCCTATATATCCGAGCTTTTAATAAGCAGATCTAGAATTTACCAAGTAAATCCACTAACTTATTAGTTCCTCATTGCATCCAGCATAGAACTTAGAATTGCACTCTCAATTATATAGAACGCTCTATATGTTTCACGATATAGATACGCTATTAATTATCCATTATTATAATCCCAATAATCAATGATCCTCTATAGATGATTTACATTGCATAGGGATTAATTTACCGCTACACCCTTCAATGTATTTTATCCTTAAAATACTTAGCCACCTATAAATGATATTTCAGTGAACTAACATAATCACTGAAATGAGTACTCAACCATTTATCTCTGTTTATCCAAGCTCGAAGGAAATCATCATTTCACTTCTATGTCCAGATAGAAGCTATAGATTCCATATCTATGATTAGAGCTCCCACTAAATTGCACTACCATGTTCCCAAAATGTACGTATCACCCTGACCAAAAAGTAGGCTTAACTAACAAATCAAAGAACATGAATAATACTCTTGAGATCGAACCTAACCATGTCAGGATTAAGATCATTTTATCTAGGATCAACTAGGTAATATTGAATTGAATAGATATTACGGTAAATTTATCATATCTAATCCAAGTTCAATATTGGTCCCTTCCAATGCATACTCCATGCATCCAATCCAAGCTTTACTTTAACCAATGCCTTGGAAAGGACATAGCACTTATCCAAGGTGCAAGTAAACTATGTTGTAGATTATCATATCAGTTAAACCCTGTGTACTGATAAATCTAGGAATACATTTAATCACCCAATCTTGATTACTTTCCACTGTGCTGACGACACAATAAATAGGAATATCAATGTGATAAGGGTTTGGATGAATTTATAACATGAACCAAATGACACACTAAATAAGTGATGAAAATACTTATGTCTCTTTATTGATAATAAAATGATAAAGATTACATTGAAATAGAGTTTAATTTAGGGCACAAAGCCCAACAGGAACATTCATTACATAAATAGAATACACAAAATAGGGAATTGAGACAGCCTCCCGTATCTCTCTAATTCAATTCCATGATTGTAGGGATTGCCTTTGTGCTGGACTCCACGATATCATTCTGAAGTAGTCAAGTCCTCGTAAGTAGTTCGAAAAGCCAAACATGCCCTTACTTGGGTAGTCTACCATTTACCCTGCTCGGACAAACATTATACGTGCAGATGTGCTACTTGAAGTCTGTTCGGGATATTCATCTCTGCACAAATGCAAGGAATGTAGGACACGTCACTTATATACTCTACCACATAACAGTGCAAAAAATGGGATAACATTTGCCCCCCAAGTATGTGTGAGACCTTTAAGGTCGCACATGGACTTCACTCGATCTAGATCCTTAGCTAAACAGGTGGCACGTGTTTGAAGTGCCTATTGACGATCTGATGTGACTCTGACCAAGGGTCTCTTCAATTTTCGGCTCATTAAAGCTGAGTGACATACATCGAACCATGCCTAAAAATTAGCACGTTTTGATGGTTACCATTCAAGCAATTGAGTGCTCAACATACACTTTTGGGGGGAAATCAAGGTTTTCAAATTTTGAAATGATTACATTGCCTCACTAATTAGCTTATAAATAGGGCTGAATTCCCTAATCAACCTCTTTTAGCCATTTTTATTCTTGAAGAATCAGAGCAAGAAACCTTTTTCTTTCAAATCCTTTGAAGAATCAACAGGAAACATCGAGCAATGTCATCCGATCAACTACAAAGCTTCGAACAGTGAGTACGTTCTTCATCTCTTTCCTCTTTTATGCTTGAATATTTATTTTTTGGGTTTCCACTGCGAAAAATTTGATAGTTCTTGAACTTGTTCTAGGAAAACCATAGAAAATTTAGGTTCAAGAATGTGAAATCTTGACTATGCTTAACAATGTTGCTTGATTATAACTGCATTTTGATTTTGATTCCACGATATTAACTTTCACTTGCCCATTCGGGGCTCAGTGAAAATAACCCTTAATTTAAAGTTTTGAAATTCTTGATTGTAAACCTTAATATCATGTAAATTTTTTATTTTTTATTCCTTGATCGGACTTGATCGGTGTAACCAATCTGCTTATGTTCTTTATTTCGGCCAAATACTCATCTTGCGTCCGACCTTTTGTAGATGAACTCTAGTGAGTTTTGGGGAAGCGAACATTGTATCGACCAAGACCTTCTCCAACTTCTGTACGAGGATCATCCTCGTCTTTGTGCTAGTCCGTCCTCATCTAGTGATGGTCTATCAAATTCAAGCTTTGAATATTGGGAGGTAAGTAGCGAACCTACGCCTTCTCTAGAACTCGAAGTGCAACACCATTTTTACCCCAGCCAAATCGAAGGCCAAGGCTACGGACGATTCATTTGGCAGCTTAGAAAGGGGTGGAGGCAATATTTACCATCCAACTGGACATATATTGTCCGACCAGATATAGTTGACACTTTACCCGTAGGCCTACCGAATCCTACTGATGTAGGTACACCCATCGCTACATTCGCCGTAACTATTGCTAGACATACCACTTAGGCTCTATCTAGGAATAGGATGATGGTACGCACTAAACAAATAGTGCAAAAGTCTTCTTTGACTGACCCACACATAGCTCGGCTTTCCACAATGCCGAGTGCAGAGCAGGCTTGGCCTGCTGTTGAGGAGGAAGACGTTGAAGGGGACGGTGAAGTCCAAGAGATGGAGGATCAGGGCAAGGTTTGTCCTGACACTCTTTCTGAAGTTGAGGAAGAAGGTGCGGCTCGGAGCTTACCCTTTGGTGGGTTTAATGAAAATGGAGAACCTGTGTCTAAGGCCGGTGAAGACTATGTTACTAAGGAATACACCGAGGCTGTTCCTCAGAGAAGACAAAGTGCAACAGAAGCTCGGTGGGTTTCTCCTCCATTCATAGTGACCCAGGGAAAAATGAAGAATTTGCAGGAGCACGGTTACTTGGCGGAAGTCGAATTCTTCCTTCCCTCTCCAAATAATCGGGAAACCAGTCCAAGAGAAGGGTACTGCGGTTGGTCGAGTGCTCACACTAAGCAGGGTGCAATGCTGCCCTTGCTTCTATACTTCAGAAGAATTACGGATCAGTACCATCTCTATCCGACTCATTTCACCTCGAAGGGCATCATGTATCTATCTGCCCTGTTCATTCTTTATGCCTCAGAGGGATGGGGTGAGCCATCCCCGCACGACATCAACTGGCTCTTTGATTTGAAATCAATCCCCAAGCAGAGCAGGTTAAGGTATTTCTATTTTTCTCAGATCGAGGAGAAGTGGCTAACGGGCACCGTGGACTCCAATGTCAGTAAGATAGGGAATTTTTTGGACGAGTACTACTTCCTCCACAGCATGGATACCGTCCACACTCGATTCCAGCAGATTCCCTCATACTGTCATCCTCCCTTCACATTGGGGCTTAGGGAGAGGGCACAAAAAATCCTTCAATTGTCGGACGTTGCTCGGAACATTACCTTCTTGGCCACTGAGGCCAATTTTGTCAAGTACAAACTCTTCCCAGAGGAATTTGTGCCAAGGCTTTTGAAGAAGAAGAAGAAGGCAAAGGCCAACCAGGTTGGGGTGACCGAGGAGGAGAAGTTAAGCAAGAAGAGGAAGAAGGCTCTTCCTACTGACTAGGTACTAGTGGAGCGTGCTATCAGGATTAGGGAACCTGATAGACCTGTCCAGCCGTCTACCCGAATGGAGGGAAAAGGGAAAGTCGTCCTAACCGAGCAGGAAGAAGACTCTTCGGATGTTAAGGCTCCATCCCTACTCGTTCGGAAGAATGCTCTTGCCCACGTGCAGGGTATTTTTGACTTGTATTTATTTCTTTCCTGACATGCCTTATATTGCACTTGCTTCTAACTTTCTGGTTTTGTTTGTGCAGTCATGTCCCAAAAAGTACTCCAAGCTTTGAAGAAGAGGGTTGGTGACAGCTCAGGCAAGACTCCCCTGCCCAATAGATCTCAAGGCGAAGAGGCTCCATCCAAAGAGAAAGTGTCAGCCGATGAAGTAATTAACCTCTCTAAGGTAGTGCCTGCCATGGACCCTCAGTCCAGAAGGTCTCAAAATCTAGGAGTTCCAAAGGGGGAGCTCGGATGGGTTTGGTTAGACCAAGACTTCCTCAACAGCCGTGGTACTGAGCACAGAGGCCAAGAAAGGAAAGGACATGCTTTAGTACTACCTTGATCGGTCACTTCCCGAGGTGAGCGATCATCTGTCTGGGGTGGACAACGATATGTCCTTGGAATTGGTCATGGGAGGAATTTTGAAGAGGCTGCTCGGGTAAGCATTTCCTTTATTTTTGTTCTGCCTTTTACTAGTTCAAGTGTTAACTTTTTTTCCATCCAGGTCAATCAGAAGATGGCTTACGCCTATTCCTGAGCCAAGTCCATAGCGGCAAAGAACCTTGCTAACACTAACACCTTGCAGAGGGAGGTGGATGCGGGTAAAAAGGAGGTTTAGGACGTGCGAAACGAGCTTGGAGAGGTGAACAAAAAGCTCCTTGCTGTCAATAAATGGGTTGAAGAGCTCATAAAAGAGATTCAAGATATGCCATCAACTGCCCAGTTGGAGGCAGACAATAATGCCTTGTCTAAGGAGGTCAATGAGCTCAAAGACGAGAGGGAGAGTCTCCGCACTCTTCGCTCAAAGTTGGAGGAGGATGCCACTACTGGGCAGACCAGGGAGGAAGGACTCTTGAAGGAGGTGGAAAGCTTGGAAACGGCTACCCCGGAGGTCTTCTACGAGTTTTGGAAGGCCAACCCCTCAGGCAATTTCGATTACCTCAATGATTCCAAAGATGTATATCTTGATTACTGTGTAGGTCAGGCAGCTAAAGAAAACCCTGAGGCAGCCACTTCTATAATTCTGACCGACCAGAGCACTGAAACCCCTACCGCCCAGAATATTGAGCCTCTGGCCCCCACAGACCAAGCTGATCCGTACAAGGAGATCGGGACCCCTGCCGTTGAAACATTTTTTCTTCTTTTTTTTATCTGTTCGACCCATGGGCCTTTATTAGAGACAAAAATGACTGGCCAAGTGATTTTTAAACTTGGATTATGTTCTTTCACTTTGAGACAACTAGCTGACCGGGCAGCCTTTAATCTCGGGTTCACCGTGTCTTCTTATCTTTTTCAATGAATACTTCCCTTATTTTGATAATTATCTGTGCAAATTGTTATGTTTTTTTAGCTTGTTATTTACTTTTACCAATGCTTTGTATGGGTATAGTTGCCCTCCAATTGATCGAGAAGACTTATGACTCTTGGTCACTTGTATTTCACAAGTATGATTTTCATCTGTTCAGCGTTTTGGACTCAAGGAAACCTGTGTACGCATTTAATGGTAAATTTATAACTTGCTAATGATATCAACACAATCAGAATTTAAATAGACATCGTTATTCATTCATTGTCGGAATAGTTTTGTTACCGTAGTAACTTACATTCATAAAAGCTATTATATGATCCAAATTGATCTTTAGCTAAATTTAAACATAAAAAAATTGCACTTATAAAAAGAAATTGTACTTTCAAAAGTTGTCATCCGACCTGAGTACTTAATCATTTCATCAAAACCTTTGGGCGGGGTCTGCCCAGAAGGCCATCTACTTAAAAGTAAATGTTCTTGCTTTTTGTACTTAAAGTGGTCATCCGACCTGATACATTCACTGATAATACTTTCTCAAATGTTCCCCATTCCAATACCTTGGTACTAGAACGAGCTTCATGTTTTCATCATACCGCCCAAGCTTGTATGCCCCTGATTCTAGAACTTTGACCACCTGATACTGTAAAGACCGCTTAGTTTAATTTAGAAATTAGCAGTTAATTATGTTTAATTATGAAAATTCTTTATAGATATTTAAATAATTGTTTATGCTGTTATTATTGAATTTTGAAATGCATTTTATGTCATATAGTGAATTTCATAATTTTGCATTTCCAGTGCCCGGTAGCATGGAACTCGGTGTTTGGCTCAGTAAAATCACAACTTAGTATGTTAGTATTAGGGGACAGTTATTTAGACATTGGGAATGTCGGGATTGGCCGGGAATTTAGAATTTCCCAAAATACCCCTTTAGTGCCCTTTATGTTATTTTAGTGTGGAGGGGCAAAATTGTCTTTTTGCCCCAATGTTATTTTATACTTTAGTGGACTTAGTGTTGTGAAAATAATTAATTGAGTATTGTTATATTGGCTGAAATGAGGATTTGAAACTCTTTATTTTCATTTTACAAAATTGGAAAAGTTAGAAAAAAAGTGTGAAAAGCTCTCTCTCTTTCTCTCTCTATTCGGCCCTCCTTGAGCAGCAAGGAAGTGGATATTTTCTTGGTGATTCAAGCTCTTTTTATCAAGATTTAGTGTTCAAAAGTTAATTGGTATGATTTCTATAGCTCTCTTTTAAGTTTCTTGGAATTTTTGGATGAAAATGATGATTTGCATGCTATTTCTTGAGGTGTTGTTACTGCTGAGTTTGTGTGATGATTTCAGAGGTTTAATTTTGTTTATTTGAGTAGAATAAAGCTGCTTGTGATGCATGATTGTTATGTTGTTTAAAATTGTGGAATTTTTAGCTCAAAATTATAGTTTTCAAAGAGAACTTGTGAAATTGTTTGTTGTGTTTCTTGCATGAGTTTGAGAATAATTTCTGCAGTTTTATTATGCATGATTATGTAGTTTGATTCTAGTTTTGATGCTTGTAGGTGAGCTTTAGCCAAGTTTGAGTTTTGAACTCAAAGCTTGGAGCTCACATGGCATTTTTTGTATCTGTACTTGTTGGGTTGTTTTGATGCTTTAGAAAGGTTCTTTAGGGTATATAGAACAGGTCTGGAAGGTTTGGTTTGGTTTGGGTTTGATTTAAAAGAGTTATTAATTTTTGATAGTTTTCTGCGAGCAACCGGAATTCCGGTTGTGCAACCGAAATTCCAGATGAGGGATCAAGAATTCCCAAAACCGTAATTCCGGTTGCAGAACCGGTCTACCGGTTGGGGGATTTTCAGGAACTCTAGTTTTTCCCATTTTTATGTTATTTGGGGTATTTCCATGCTTTTTATCGATCGGGAAACTTTTAGTTTTTAGTTTAAGTCCCCGGGAAGTGATTTAGTGTATCACTTAATAGTGTTGTGATTGTTATGGTTTAGGAGCCTGTAAACCGCCGTGCAGTTCGTTCCAGTCAGGTTGACCGGCACACCTGAATTTGGAATCGAGGTAAGATTAGTATAACAGTATGCATATGTATTACATGTTTAGCGTGCATGTAGGAAGCCTGTTAGATTACATTAGATATGTATGTTGGCTTCGTACCATCCGACTGTGTCACATCGGTACAGGCTAGAGTATGACTAGGAGCTGGAGTATGACCAGTGTACCGAGTATAGGCTGACACTGTATCACATCGGTACAGGCTAGAGTATGACTAGCAGCTGGAGTATGACCAGTGTACCGAGTATAGGCTGATACTATGGTTGGTGGTACTGTACTATTTGACGTATCACATCAGTACAGGCTAGAGTATGACTAGCAGCTGGAGTATGACCAGTGTACTGAGTATAGGCTGATACTGTAACACATTGGTACAGGCTAGAGTATGACTAGCAGCTGGAGTATGACCAGTGTACCGAGTATAGGCTGTTACTTGTCAATAGTACCGTCTTATGAACGTTCGAGACTCAGTATCGTGTGGGACACGGCAGTTAGGGTTATGGTCAGGGGTATGGGCGTCTGATCATAACCCGGGATTTATGTATGATTATGATTATGCTTTTCTTACTGAGTCTGTCGACTCACAGTGCTATGTTCATGTGTAGGTAAGGGCAAGGCCAAGGCTGAGGAACCGTGAGAACGAGCCGATGAAGATTGTACATGTCGGGGCGGTTAGGCCTGGAGCGTACGATCCTCGGGACAGCAGTGCTTTTGTAATTACTCGCTAGGCGACAAGTATTTTGTATTAGACAATAAACTTTTGTAAAGTGTTTTGTAATCGGGATCCCGAGTATTTTTGTATAAAATATTTTATAAGTTTAATTAAAAAGCAAAAATTTTAATTAATCATGATTTCCATAAACCTCGGTGATTAGCATCGAGCTGCACAGTACGTTTAAAAATCACGTAATACGCCTATGCTAGTTAGGGTGTTATAGATACGGTCCTTCCCAATTTGGTCTAAGCAAACTAGTTGTGCTGTCTTTTGTGTTCAGAAATGCTCTTCTAAGGATCATATGTCCCTCAAAAAATTTATGTGCCTTCACTTGCTTGTTGAAGTACCGAGCCACATTTTGTTGATGGGCCACTAACTTTAGGTTTGTTATGGCTCGTTTTTCTTCAATTTTGTCAAGTGATTCTGCTAGGAGAGCATGATTGGCTTCTTGATCATAGGCCACTCTTCTATGGGACGGATGTTCTAATTCTACAGGCAACATAGCTTCATAACCATAGGCCATAGCGAATGGACTTTGTCCAGTTGCAGTTTTTTCAGTTGTGCGGTATGACCATATTACTTCTGGTAGTTCCTCTGGCCAATTCCCTTTAGCTTCTTCAAGTCATTTTTTCAAAGTGTCTTTGAGTGTCTTATTGACTGCTTTGACCTAACCATTTGATTGAGGGTGTGCCACTGCGGAGAAACTTTTTATGATTCCATGATCCGTACAGAAATCTGTGAACAATTAGCTGTCAAACTGTTTGCCATTGTTTGAGACAATTTTGTGCGGGAGTCTGAACCGACATATTATATTCTTCACCACAAAGTCCAATACTTTTTTAGATGTAATTGTTGCCAATAGCTCGGCTTCTATCAACTTGGTAAAATAATCAACTGGGACCACTGCATATTGTACTCCGCCCTTACCTTTAGGCAATTGTCTGATCAGGTCAATTCCCCAAATAACAAAAGGCCAAGGACTTTGCATCTGAGTTAGCTCGTTGGGCGGTGCACGGTTATTTTCAAAAATCTCTGGCATTTATCACATTTCTTTAGATAGGCCTTTGAATCTTTCATCATGGTCGGCCAGAAATATTACCCAATAACTAAAAGTGTATCATGCCTGAATCTAACTGGGGCTTGCAATGGTGGAGGAACTGGCTCAGAAAAAGGAGGGATTCTAGTTGTAAGATATCTAATGAAACTGTCGCTGGAATTGAGATCTCATTCAAAGAGAAAGATATCAAATATCTGGAGTTTCTTTTTGTATATTATATGGATGATCCGATCCGGAAGGACCGTGATTGGGAATTGTTTGATTTCTCCGAGGAAGAGGCGAAACATAATCAACTTGAATTCGGCACAGCTATTCGAAATCTTAGTGAAAGACTGGATTTGTTATCTCATGTTTGCTTTTCGTGAAAAAATACCAATTGAAGCGAAGGGTTTCTTCAAACAACAAGGAGCTGGGTAAACTATTCAATCAAATGATATTGATCATGTTTCCCATATCTTCTTGAGAAACAAGTGGGCTATTTCTTTGCAAAATTGTGCTCAATTTCATATGTGGCAATTCCGCCAAGATCTCTTCTTTAGTTGGGGGAAGAATTCGCACGAATCGGATTTTTTGAGGAACATATCGAGAGAGAATTGGATTTGGTTAGACAATGTGTGGTTGGAAAAAAAGGAGCAGTTTTTTAGTAAGGTACGGAATGTATCGTCAAATATTTAATATGATTCCACAAGATCTAGTTTCGTTTAACTGGTTCAATAAATCTATATTATATGGAGTTCCCAAAATAATTTCCTTATTTCCTTATCTTATTATTAATCAAGAATTTCGTATATAGCTAGAATGACCCTCACAAATTGCAAATACTAATTTGTTAAGAATTAATCGGATTGAAGCTGTAGCATCATCATTCGCTGGAATCGAAATATCTACTTAATTCGGGTCACAATTTGTATCGATTAAACAAATCGTTGGAACTCCCAAAGTGATACATTCTCTAAGAGCCGTATATTCTTCTTGCTGATCAACAATTATTACAATATCAGGTAACCCCGTCATATATTTAATCCCGCCCAAATATGTTTGCAAATGAGAAAGTTGTCTCTTCAACAGAGCCGCATCTCTTTTTAGAAGACAGTTGAGTTTGCCCGTCTTTTATTTTGTTCTCAAGTCTCTGGACTTATGAAGCGTCGTTTCTATAGTAACCAATTTGTTAACATACCACCAAGCCATTTTTTATTAACATAATGACACCGAGCCTTTATTGCAGCCCCGACTACTGAATCAGCTGCTTTATTTTTGGTACCAATAATTAAGAATTGTTTTCCCCTGCATCAAAAACTAAATCACAAGCTTCTGATAAAAATTGAGTTGTTCTATTAAGATTTATAATATGAATACCTTTACGCTTTGCAGATATATAAGGTGCCATTCTAGGACTCCATTTCTTAGTACCATGACCAAAATGTACTCCTGCTTCCATCATCTCTTCCAAATTGATGTTCCAATATCTTCTTGTCATTTCTCCCCACACTTCTTCTCTTTTTTTTTTTCCATAGTATTTTCTTTGATAGGCTTTACTCAACTACGTGGTTGCCACAGAATCTATCATGTACTTCGGAGCTGTGTCTATCATTTCAATTTCCTCCTCATAAGTGATGTTGGGCTCTTCTAGGAATTGAATTGGGACTAAATTAGTCTTATCTATTATGGTGCTGCTCGCAAGTCGAGCTAAGGCATCAACAGTTGTGTTTTCTTCTCTTAGAATTTGCTTGAGAGTGTAACCCTTGAATTATGCAAGCAGATCCTGTATTTTGCTCAGATAAGCTATCATTTTCTCTCCCTGGTCCTCGTACTCTCCTGAAACATGATTTACTACCAATTGCAAGTCACTATAGATCTCAATGTGTTCAGCATGGAGCTCCCGAGCAAGCTTCAAGCCAGCAATGAGGCCTTTATACTCCGCCTCATTGTTGGAAGCTTTTGAAAAAACGTGTTTTTGCAAATGTCAATTATATATAAGAAAATATAAAACTGTATCCGTCTGCAGAAGCAGAAAGTAATTCTGCTACAGCAAAACAAAACAGGCAGAATATAAAATATTTGTAGAAAAATAAATAACTTGACACAAGAGATTTATACGTGGTATCAGTGTTCTCACGAACACTCCTAGTCCACGGGGCCACGCCCAGAGAATGAAATTAATTAATAAAGTATCAAAATTACAAAGACAATTGACTTAAACAAGTTTCGACTCCCTCTAAAGTATTGCCGCAATCCTTTGTAATCCACTTTATGAATCTGACTTCTTGAAACACCTTCAAGCCTGAACTCCCTTCGTCTTTGAAGTGTGAGTGCTTACTTCCTCCCGAAGTAAGGCTTCAACAAGTCTTCTCCCAAAGACCAAGTGCTTACTTCCTCCCGAAGTAAGGCTTTATCAAGTCTTCTCCCGAAGACCAATCTCTTGTTCAGTCAAGTAGTTCTTCACAACCTCTAGGACAGAGTAAGAACAGAAATAAACAACTAGAGCCCAGATGAACAACTAGGCTCTCACAAAACAAAGAAACTCTCTTCTCAAAAATAAGATAAGTGCAAAAAATAAATAATAGAAGAGCTGATTCGAATGACTACTCTCTAGGCTCTATTTATAGAGCATAGAAACCTTAGAGACAGTCACAAGATCGAATCTACAGCTGTACAAAAACTTTCCTAAGAAAACACGATCTGCTACATCAGATTCAGATGCTAACACAGCAGATCAGACCAGAAATGGGAAACTTGCTATAATCGGGTCCGATCCTCTATCAATGCTTGATTCCTGCCAAAAACAGATTAGATATTCTGATTGTATCAAGATACAATCGAAATCATTAAGGAAAAGGCAATAATCAAAGTTTCCCTAAAAAAGACAACTGTCCAAAAGAGAATTGCTTCTCTTTTAAGAAGTTTCCAAACAAAGGAAAGTTCAGCAGAATAGTGCAACTTTCCTGTAACATCCTAACTAGCATAGGCGTATTACGTGATTTTTAAACATACTGTGCAGCTTGTTGCTAATCAACGAGGTTTATGGAAATCGTGATTAATTAAAAAATTTTCTTTTTAATTAAACTTATAAAATATTTTATACAAAAATACTCGGGATCCCGATTACAAAATACCTTACAAAAGTTTACTAACTAATACAAAATACTTGTCGTCTAGCGACTAATTACAAAAGCATTGTTGTCCCGAGGATCGTACGCTCCAGGCCTAACCGCCCCGGCATTTACAATCTTCATCGGCTCGTCCTCACGGTTCCTCAGCTTTGGCCTTGCCCTTACCTACACATAAACATAGCAATGTGAGTCGACAGACTCAGTAAGAAAAGCATAAATCATAGTCATACATAAATCCCGGGTTATGATCAGACGACCATACCCCTGACCATAACCCTAACTGCCGTGTCCCACACGATACTGAGTCCCGAACGTTCGTACGACGGTACTATTGACAAGTAATAGCCTATACTCGGTACACTTGTCATACTCCAGCTGCTAGTCATACTCTAGCTTGTACCGATGTGTTACAGTATCAGCCTATACTCGGTTCACTGGTCATACTCCAGCTGCTAGTCATACTCTAGCCTAACCGATGTTATACGGTCAAATAGCACAGTACCACCAACCCTAGAATCAGCCTATACTCGGTACACTGGTCATACTCCAGTTGTTAGTCATACACTAGCCTAACCGATGTGATTTGGTCGGATGGTACGAAGCCAACATACATATCTAATGTAATCTAACAGGCTTCCTAACATGCACGCTAAACATGTAATACATATGCATACTGTTATACTAATCTTACCTCGATTTCGAATTCAGGTGTGCCAGTCAACCTGAGTGGAACGAACTGCACGACAATTTACAGGCTCCTAAACCGTAACAATCACAACACCGATAAGTGACACGCTAAATCACAACCGGGACAAAGGTTTTAAAACCAAACTTAACCTACTGCAACTTAATACAAAAATACCCCAAACTAGCAGAGAGAAAATTGCCTGAAAACCCGAAACTAGCATGAAACGACAAGTTGAGAAAACCAGTTTCACACCCTACTGCAAAATCCGGGTAACCGGTTTTACAGGCAGTGTAAAACCGATTAGCCAGTTTTACCCAGAAAACCAACAAACAACAAATCCCCAACCAAAACGTTTCCAAACTCAACCAAACTTTCCAGACCTGCTAATTAGACCCTAATAAACATTCTTCAAGTGATAAAACAAAGCTTCATGCACAAAATCAAAAATCACCATTAAAGCTCCAAGCTTTGAGTTCAAAACTCAAACTTGGTTAAATCTAACAAACATGCATCAAACCTTGCTTGAATCTACTCAAACAAGCATAATATAACCTCAGAAAACAAACTCAAGCACCATTAACAATCACAACAACTATTTCCACATTTTATCAAAAATCATAGTTTTGAGTCAAAATTCCAAAGCTTAAAATCAACCAAACATGCATTAAAATCAGATTCATTCCACTTAATCCAACATGCTTAAACCTCTGGAAACAAACCATAAACACAACAGCAACAATAAACCAAAACTAAGCATGCAACCTAACCATTTTCTTCAAAAACTCAAGAAAATAACAAGACAAGTTCAAGGATCTTACCAACAACTTGAACTACACTTAGATTGATTGAAAATGCTTGAAAAACCAAGAGAAATGGCCAGCTTCTTGCTGCTCAAAGAGGGCCGAATAGAGAGAGAGAAAGAAAAAATTGGTCTTGTTTCTTTTTCTTTGATTTTTCCTTTTTTTCTAACTTTGAATAAAATAAAGAGTAAATGCATATAATAAATCCTTATTTCAGCCAACAAGATGCCACATAATCACATAACACATTACACTAAGTCCACTAAAGGACAAATCATAAATGGGGCAAAATGACCAATTTGCCCCTCCATGCTAAAATAACATAAAGGGCACTAAAGGGGTATTTTAGGAAATTCTAAATTCCCGACCACACCCGACATTCCCAATGTCTAAATAACCGTCCCACTGTACTGAAATACTAAATTTTTATTTTACTAAGCCAAACACTGAGTTCCATGTTGCCAGGCACCGGAAATGCAAAATCATGAAATTTACTATATGACATAAAATGCATTTCAGAATTCAATAATAACAGCATAAATAATTATTTAAATATCTATAAATAATTTTCATAATTAAACGTAATTAACTGCTAATTTCCAAATTAAACTAAGCGGTCTTTACATTTCCTAACACGGAAAAGAGCAACTGTAAACTGAATAAACAAGGTAAGAAATCGGTTTTGAATGCACAAGAATCTTACCATAAAAGAAAAATTATTTTGTCAACTAACTTGCCAAAAAAGGACTTTACAATCTCCCCCTTTGGCACTTTAGATGAACAAAATATTTTTTAACACAAAGTACTTGCAAATTAAAGTTAGCAAGAACAAATAACAACTCCCCCTGAGTAACACACTCGAAATTGTAAAACAACAAAACAACATGCTAACTTTTAATCCAAATAAGTTCACAAGTACCAAACACAACTCCCCCTGGAAAAAGGGTCCAGAGTTGATAAAAACAAATTGAATGCTCAATAAAATGCACATTAATTAAATTATATTTTGACAACTAAATTGCCAAAAAAGGACCTAACAATCTCCCCCTTTGGCACTTTAGATAATCAAAATATTATTAATTCACAAACACTTACAAAACAAAGTTAGCGAAACAAACATAAAAAACTCCCCCTAAGAAGCACAACATTAAACCAAAATAAAAAGCTAACTTTGACCAAAGACGAACACAAACACAAACACAAACACAAACCTCAACTCCCCTTAGACAGTTGAGTATACAATTAAAAACCCAATTACTCCCCCTTTTTGTTTATCTATAAGGGCCAAAGACAAAAAGAAATGAAAATATAGAAATATGTCCAACAAAAACAAAAAGAAAGAAAACTTATGCCCCATAAAGCTTGATCAATGAGGACAGCTGCTTGGACATCTTTTGCTAAACCTCCTCCATGGCAGCAAGACGATTGGAGCAACAAGAGGAGCATTTGTGGGGCCTTGATCGGATTCCACCATTTTCCTTGGATGCCCAAGGTTCTTAGTTTTAACCATGAATTTCTGAAAGTAAGAATGAGAAACAAAGTACAAGAACACAAAGAAATAGGAATCGGGTAGCTAGGTTATGAAAATAAAAGACAAAGGAAGTTGGTTTATATAATCATGAGAGAGAGAGGATCGAAAGAGGAAACCAACTCAAAGAGAGAAACTACCAGCCCGAGAACACAAAAGGAAACCGCCCCACTATCTTGCAAAAAAAAAAATTCTCCTTTCCTTTTTTTTTTAAAAAAAAAATAAGGGAAACTAGAAATACCAACATTATTTCCAAAAATATCCTATTTAAAACAATCTTTCAAGATTAAAACACATTACCATATAAGAGATCAATCTTTAAATGGAAACATATCAAAATAAATCAAGAAAGAATAAATATTGATACTTACCAATTAAGCACAAATTTCCTTTAGCCCATGAATCAAGTCACCAACACCTCCCTCTCTTTATATTTTTTTTATTTTTTAATTTTAAAGAACCAAAAATAAAATAAAAGATGTACAATAAATATAAGAAATTCTAAACCAAGCAATTTAATCAAAAATCATTACAAATGACAAAAATACATGTTATGCTTTCGAAAGAGTATAAATAGTTAGTATCTCAAGAACAAATCATACTTAATTGATGTTGAGGAAAAAGATATGCATGTTACTAACAATTGTGAACCAAGATTTTTAATTTATTTTAGTAGAGGAGACTTACAGAATTGAACACACTTGTCAAACATAAGTGTGTGCAGTGAAAATAGGATCATTGTCTTTCGCAAGATTTTTCATTTTCGCCTTTTTCAATTTGATCCCGCAACTGGATGCTATCACACCATACTGAAGGTAGCCCTTTTCTATGGTAGTGCATCCTCATCATAGTTGCTAATTACAATGTTCCAACTTACTCAAAAGATGGCTTTCACACATCAGTATGGGTAGCTCTATTCCAGCAAGGGGCCTGACAAGCAACTGAAACAAAAATCGCTCAACTCTGTATAAGAACATTATTTAATCCCAGACACAAATAAAAAGTAACATGAACCTTTTAACTCAATTTCAAAAAGTATGATAAAAATGAGATCCTAACTAATTATATTCCAAAAGCATAAACATAATTTGTCAAATTAAAATGAAAGAAGATTAAATGCTAGAAAGAAAAAACTTAACAATATTGTACAAAAAAAATATGAACAAGAGAGATTAGACAATGCAAACTCCCAAAGACTTTCTGAGGGAGTAAAAGCGACTTGAATCTAGGGTGTTGGTGAAAATATCAGCTAATTGTTTTTCAGTATCAACATATTCTATTTGCAAAGATTTATTTTCAACAAGTTCCCTGATAAAGTGATGCCTTATATCAATGTGCTTTGTTCTAGAATGTTGAACAGGATTTTTAGAAATATTTATGGCACTGGTATTTTCACATGCAGAATGACAAGTAAGAATAGATGTGAGAGTATAGCAATGATCAACAGATCTAAACCCTTGTAAAATGCATTATTTATCACTGTTAAGAACAAAACAATAATCATTGTCAAAATTGAAGGTATACCCTTGATTACAAATCTGACTAATGCTAAGTAAATTAGCTTTTAGTCCCTCAACAAGCATAACATTTTTCAACCTTGGTAACCCTTCAAAATTGAGAGTTCCCATACCAATGACATTTCCTGTTTAACCATTACCAAACGTGACGTCACCACATTGTATTGGTCTGATATTCACTAAAAAATCCTTGTCACCTGTCATATGTCTAGAACAACCACTGTCAAAATACCACATTTGAGAAGCAGCACTTTTATCAGAAAAACCAGCTAGACATTTTTCTTTTTCAATCCATTTTTGTTTCAAAGCACTATGTTTCTTTTGAAAAAATTTCAAATTACCAAAATAATTTGTTTTAAACATATTTTGCAACGTGAAACATTTAGGCCTGATATGTCCTTTAATACCACAAAAATGACAGATTGGAACAAAGCTTCTTACCTGAGATCTTATCCTTTTTGAACTTACTGGAGACTTTGCTTCTGTAGACGACATTTTTGTTGCAGCAGATCTTAAATTTGCAGCATCAGGTAAATTCGCTGGAACACTAGATTTTACAAATTTTGTTTTTCCAGAACTTTCAATACCATTTGATCCAAGACTAGCAAAGCCTCTTTGACCTGCATTCTGAACTTCCTCAAAAATAGAAGATCCAGGGTTAAGCATTTGAATATTTTTCTTGAAATTTTCAAGTTCCTTCTTTAATAGAATAATTTCTTCATCTTTTAAACAAAAATCAGTCTCAAATTCTTTAATTTTCGATTCAAGAGATTCAGTTTGATTAGACAATTGTTTATTTATTTTTGACAATGATCTATTTTCAGAAGTAACCTGTATCCACTTTTCATGCATAACCTTGTAAGACTCAGCCAGTGACTCCTCACAGATGTCAGATTCATCAGAATCAGAATCAGAATTTTCTTTTTCAATGGTATTATTCAAACATACCAATCTTTCTTTCACCTGTGAATCACAAACAAACTTAGAAGAAACTGAGGTTAGTGCAACATTTTTAGAAATATCTTCATCACTATCAGTTTCATCGTCACTCCATGTGACATTGAAACTTTTCTTATTCTTTTTCAGTGTATTAGCACATTCAGATTGAATATGTCTAAAACCATCACATTCCCTGCACTGAATTCCCTTTTTGTTAGTCATTGAAGGTTTTGAAAAAATATTACCTTTGGAGAATTTTGGAAAATTCTTTTTGTCACTTATCTTTTTCATGTATTTTTGAAAGTTTTTAGTTAAAACATCCATCTCATCATCTTCTTCATCATCTGAAGTTTCTTTTTCAGTAACATTAAAAGCAATACCTTTACCTCTATCAGCAATGGACTTGGGTTTGTCCTTCTGCTTCATTTGCTGATTCAATTCAAAAGTGCGCAAAGAACCCATTAATTCTTCCACCTTCATTGTGCTAAAGTCTTTAGCTTCCTCCATTGCCAAAAGCTTAGTATCGAACCTCTCTGGAAGAACTCTAACAATTTTTCTCACAAGAACAGAATCATCAAGTTTTTCACCAAGAGCAAAATATTCGTTAGCAATATCAGATAATTTTTCATAGAATTCAGTTAAAGTTTCATTATCTGACATTCTAAGCTCATCAAATTTAGTTTGAAGCATAATAAATCTAGATCGCTTAACATCAGAAGTTCCCTCAAACTGAGTTTGAAGGATCTCCCAAGCTTCCTTGGCAGAAACACAAGATGATATAAGTTTAATATAACCTTCACCTACACCATTAAATATAGCATGCAAAGCTTTGCTATTGTAGGCAGAAAGTTTATCATCTTCAATAGACCATTCCAGTTCAGATTTTATAGTAGTATTACCTGAAGAATCTGTCTCTACTGGAAGAGACCAACCTGATAGAACCATCCTCCAAGCTTTCTCATCTTGAGATTTGATGAAGGCCCTCATTCTAACTTTCCAATAAGGATAGTTAGAATCATTAAGCAACGGTGGTCTAGAAATAGAACTTCCTTCTGCAAAAAATGACATTTTAACACAAAAACGTTATAGGGCCATACTAAGAGTTTAGTGTCCTACTCTGATACCAATTGAAAAATCGTGTTTTTGCAAATGTCAGTTATATATAAGAAAATATAAAACTGTATGCGTCTGCAAAAGCAGAAAGTAATTCTACTACAGCAAAACAAAAAAGGCAGAATATAAAATATTTGTAGAAAAATAAATAACTTGACACAAGAGATTTATACGTGGTATCAGTGTTCTCGCGAACACTCCTAGTCCACGGGGCCACACCAAGAGAATGAAATCAATTAATAAAGTATCAAAATTACAAAGACAATTGACTTAAACAAGTTTAGACTCCCTCTAAAGTATTGCCGCAATCCTTTGTAATCCACTTTATGAATCTGACTTCTTGAAACACCTTCAAGCCCAAACTCCCTTCGTCTTTGAAGTGTGAGTGCTTACTTCCTCCCGAAGTAAGGCTTCAACAAGTCTTCTCCCGAAGACCAAGTGCTTACTTCCTCCCGAAGTAAGGCTTTATCAAGTCTTCTCCCGAAGAACAATCTCTTGTTTAGTTAAGTAGTTCTTCACAACCTCTAGGACAGAGTAAGAACAGAAATAAACAACTAGAACCTAGATGAACAACTAGGCTCTCACAAAACAAAGAAACTCTCTTCTCTCAAATAAGATAAGTGCAAAAAATGAATAATAGAAGAGTTGATTCGAATGACTGCTCTCTAGGCTCTATTTATAGAACATAGAAACCTTAGCGACAGTCACAAGGTCGAATCTAAAGCTGTACAAAAGCTTTCCTAAGAAAACACGATCTGCTACATCAGATTCGGATGCTGACGCAACAGATCAGACCAGAAACGAGAAACTTGCTATAATTGGGTCTGATCCTCTATCAATGCTTGATTCCTACCAAAAACAGATTAGATATTCTGATTGTATCAAGATACAATCGAAATCATTAAGGAAAAGGCAATAATCAAAGTTTCCCTAAAAAAGACAACTCTCCAAAAGAGAATTGCTTCTCTTTTAAGAAGTTTCCAAACAAAGGAAAGTTCAGCTGAAAAGTGCAAGTTTCCTAACATGGAAAAGAGCAACTGTAAACCGAATAAACAAGGTAAGAAATCGGTTTTGAATGCACAAGAATCTTACCATAAAAGAAAAATTATTTTGTCAACTAACTTGCCAAAAAATGACTTTACAACTTTGAATCCAAATTTGAATGCCTCGTGCAGGTGTTGCCCCCCATGTGTGACAAGGGCAATCCCTGCACCAAACAGTTGATTTATAGCTTATCCGTCCACGTGCAATTTCTAGGTAGGTCTATCTTTGTTATTGTTCGGCAGGGATTCTTGTACTGGCTTTGGGTTGTCGCTTAAGGTGCTTTTTCTTTGCCCATGCGCTCAACTACAAAGTCAGCAAGGGCCTATCCTTTGACTGTTGTTTAATGTTGAAAGATTATTTCGCACTAACCGAACTCTACCGCCCATTTAAGTAACCGTTCAAAAGTGTCGGGTTTTTGCGATACTTGGTGTAGTGGTTGGTCGGTGTATACCTGAATAGGGTGAGCCTGGAAATAAGGCCTTAAGTTCCTTGTTGCTAAGATTAAGTAGTAAATAAGCTTTTCTATCAATGGTTATTGTCCTTCAGCTTTAACGAGTCTTTTGCTGATATAGTAGACTGGATGCTGGACATTGTTCTCTTCTCTAATCAGCACGGCACTCACAACATATTCTATAGCAGCTAGGTATATTCCTAACTCTTCTTCGTCCATGGGTTTTGAGAGTAGAGGAGGCTTCGCAAGTTGTCTTTTTAGTTCTTAAAAGGCGTTCTTGCATTCCTCTGTCCATTCAAATTTCTTGTTACGTCGAAGGATGTTGAAGAAAGGAACACACTTTTTTGTTGACTTTGAAAGAAATCTACTGAGTGCGGCTATCCGACCAGTTAAGCTTTGGACTTCCTTAGTTTTTATTGGCAATTTCATATCTAGGAGGACTTGTATTTCCTCTGAATTGGCTTCGATACCTCAGGCGTTAACAATAAAACAAAGAAACTTACCCGAGCTAACTCCAAAAGAGCACTTTAAGGGATTGAGTTTTATGTTGTATTTTTTGAGGATTTTGAAGCATTCATCCAGGTCCTCTATATGCCCCCCAACCTTCCTAGATTTGACGAGCATGTCATCCACTTATACTTCCATATTTTATCTGATATGGTCTTTAAACATTTTATTCACCAACCTCTGGTAGGTAGCTCCAGCATTCTTTAAACCAAATGGCATGACCTTATAACAGTACAGACCCATATCTGTTCGAAAACTTGTAGTTCTTGGTCTGGTGGATGCATTCTGATTTGATTATACCTCGAATAGGCGTCCATAAAGCTTAGGATCTCATGCCCGGCTGTTGCATCCGCGAGTTGATCGTTTCTTGGAAGTGGAAAACAGTCATTGGGGCACGCCTTGTTGATATCTGTAAAATCAATACATAATCGCCATTTTTTTAGGCTTGGGTACCAGTACGAGGTTAGCTACCCAAGCCGGATAGAAAGCTTCAATGATGAACTTGTTATTACGCAGCTTTTCTACATCTTCTTTTAATGCTTATGCCCGTTCTTAGTCCAATAGTCTTCTTTTTTATTGAACGTGACGAAAGTTTGGATCGATGTTTAGGGCGTGAAATATTGCAGAAGGATCGATACCGACCATATCCTTGTGTGTTCAGAAAAAATGTCTAGGTTTTCTCTTAGAAATTTTATTAAGGCTAATTTTACTTCGAGCTGCAAACCTTTGCCAATTTTGAGTTTTGTGGTTGAGATATTTGGGTCGATTTCTATCTCTTCCAGTTCTTCCACTGGCCCTACATTTGTATTTGGTTCCCAAGTCGGGGATCCACATCCTCATCCCCGCCTTAGGCGACTTCCTAATTGGAAACACTTTTCCCCTTGCCCAAACTCTACCTAGAAGTATTTTCCTTTTTGACCTTAGTCAGGGAAAGGTTATAGCATTCTCGGGCAATTCTTTGATTCCCTTTGAGGCACCCTACCCCATTCTTTGTTGGGAACTTGACGCACAAATGAAAAACTGATGTGACAGCTTTTAGGTTATATAGGGCTGGTCGGCAGAACATGACGTTGAAAGTTGATGGAACATCAATTATCAGGAATTGTGCCATCACAATTATGCTCCTCGAAGCTTGCCCAATAGTGAGGGGTAGCCGGATTTGCCCCAAAGGTGCAACACTTTGGCTGGAGAAACCATACACCAGTTGGGTACAGGGGATTAAATCTTTAAGCTGGAGCCCCATCTTCTCATATGTTGTTTTGAACAGGATGTTTGAGGAGGCTCCATTGTCTATCATGGTCCTTGCCACTGTCTTGTTTGCTATTTTTACTTCCACAATCAAGGGATCATTGTGTGGGAAGTGGACGTGGATAACATCTGCTTTAGTGAAGGTTATAGTGGGTTCCCCTACCCGTGGTATTTTTGGCTTTCTCTCCTCTACGGCCAAAACTGCTTCCTTCTGTTCGTGCTATAAGGCTCGGGCATACTTTTCTCGAGCTTTGCTTGAGTCTCCAGCTAGATGTGTGCCCCCAATAATGACTTGTAAATGCCCATCCACCGGTGTGGCCATTAGTAGATCTTGATTATTGTCTGTGTTAGGTGGCCCTCTGGTTCTGGTTGGCCTTGACATATTTTTGCAAGTGCGGGTTATTCTTTCTGATTTAGAATTCAATTTTTTGCTTCAGGTTGTTGCACTCATTAATGTCATGGCCATAATTCGTATGAAAACGACAGAACTTAGACGTGTCTCTTTTACTTACGTCTTTCTTCATGGGAGCAGGTTTTTTGTATGGGACCATAGACTAAATTTTTGCGTAGATTGTCTCTAGGTTGTCAGTTAGGATGGAGAAGGGAGTAAATTTGGAGGCATTTTCTCTAGGGTTATGTTCGCCATTGCCTGTGAACCTTCCCTTTTTCCAATTGTCTTGCGTGCCACTGTTATTGGACCTTTTCCCGCTCAGAGTTGAGTTGATAGGATATTGTGGACTCTGAGCAGGTGCCCCTGCTGAGGAGATATGTGGTCACCCTTTCTTATGCCCATCGGTGTCCACTCACTGAACAGCTTCCTTGAACTTAATAAACCCATCTGCTTGGTCCAAAAATTCTGCCATAGACCCCACAGGGCCACATCTTTGGATGTCCTTCCACAGTTCTCTGAGTGGCTCAATGCCCCAGTATGGCGGTTAGCCTTCCCTCCTCGGTTAACCTTGCAACCTTTGTAGCCTCTATCATGAAACTGATTATGTAGGCTCTGAAGGGTTCTCCCGATATTTATTTTACCTTGACTAGGTCTTCTAGGTGCGAGGGGAGTTGACGAGAGGAGGAGAACTGTGCGTGGAATTCTGAGGAGAAGGCTTTCCATGAATTAAACCACCCTGGTGATAGCTTGAAGTACCATTGTTAGGCAGCTTCTACAAGTGTAGCAGGGAAGGCTCTACATCGCACATCACCTCGTACTCCCTGCAGATCCATTTGCATCTCAAAATATTTAAGTTGTGATAAGGGATCTTCTTTCCCTGTGTACATCAACGTCAACATCTTGAATTTAAGGGGTAATTCAAGAACATCGATCTTCGGAGTAAAGGGTAATCTGGGTGCTCGGTCCAGCTCGAGATCAGTGAGTTTTCGGCCGGTCAGGCCTTGTACCATATTGTTCAGTTGATCCAACTATGCTTGCATAGAAGGATGAACCGGTTCAACCTCTTGACCAACCTGTCTCACATCAAGATCTCTTGGAACTGGGTCTTGGATGTGGATACCCGGCTAAGCACCTGGTTGAACCTATTGTTTGTCCAGACCTCTTCTTTTGTTCAGGTCAGCCCTGAGGTCATGGGCCGCACCCAATCTATTGAATACCTACGTACTAGGTGGTCTCGGTGTCTGATTGGTTTGACCGGTGGGTTGGTCAGAACTATCTGTTTGGATGAAGTTATGAGGTATAACTCCACATGAAGAGCGATTAGGTAGGATCTGGCTATCTACCACTTGGCCCACAGGTTGGACCTGTGGCTGGGACTGGACGGTTGACCATTATGAGTCTAGACGGTATGCCCAGTAGCAAATTCTCCTATACCGCCCAGTGGGATACTAGACGCGGTAGCTGGTTGCTGATTAGAAAACTGGTAGGCCCTCCATATCAGTATGGTAGCCTACCTTGTGCGGTCATCGATGGCTGCTTGCTAAGCCTTCAATGTTTCCATCTCCCTGTCCCTCCACTCAATGAGTTGGTGTCGCTGCTCATCGAACACAGGGTTTATAGAAGCATAGAGATCCTCCTGATCATGATGCAAGGCGTTATTATGGACTTGCATGAGTCCAAGGACAACATGGAGGTCTTGGATCTCAGTATCATCCCCCACCACCTCTAGCATTGGTGGTGGACGGGACTCTAGTATTGGGAGTGGTTTGGTCAGCTGCAGAACTGGTATTCCCAATCTCTTGCACACCTGGTGTGATCCCAATCAAAGGGGAAGTCACACCATGGCCCACAGTAGGTGGCTGTGTGTTGGCCTGCTCGGGATCGGTCCTTGGTGGTACCCTCGTGTTCCCATGGGTTTGTACAGCAGAATCTATCACCATTGGGTCACCCTGATCGACAAGGCCTCTGTGAGTTTGCACCATCATTCTCTATGCCTGTTAAGACTTAAGACAAAGAACAAACTTGGGTTTTTGCTCTCAATGAAAGCACCAAAATGTTGACCTCACTTTTAGTCAACGATAGTGAGTCAATCATTAAGCCATTAAGAATACAATAAAAATAAAACAAAAACCAATAAATGATAAAGAACACTAGATTTTGAAGAGGTTCGGCCCTATAGTACAGTAATAGCCTACTCCCCACAGATTGTATCCACTAGAGAACAAGAACACAGTGTTTCTCTCTCTAAGCTCTTGAAATCTCTGAGTATTTCTCTTAGATCTCTCTCTAAAGCAATTCTTTCGATCCCTTTTACAGTGACACTAGATCACTATTTATAGGGCTTTAATGCATGAAGGAAGGTTTCCCTTTTGCTTACAATGTCTATAATAGGAAGGAACATTCATTACAAAAATAGAATACACAAAATAGGGGATTGAGATAGCTTGTTGTGTCCCTCTAATTCAATCCCATGATTGTAGGGATTGCCTTCGTGCTTGGACTCCACGATATCATTCTGAAGTAGTCAAGTCCTGGTAAGTAGTTCGGAAAGCCAAACATGCCCCTTCTTGGGTAGTCTGCAATTACCCTGCTCGGGCAAATAGACGTTATACGTGCAGATGTGCTAATTGAAGTCTGTTCGGGATATTCATCTCCGCCCAGATGCAAGGAATGTAGGAGACGTGTCACTTATATACTTTGCCACATCACAGTGCAAAAAATGGGATAACAGTTTGTAAGAAGGAATATTTGTAGATTTTTCATTTTAACATTTTTAGTCGAATATGCATCTTATCCCCAGATTCGTACATAAGTTTAGCCTTTGAGGAAAGAATTCAAGTGTGTTTCCCTTAGGAAGACTTGGTTGTAAACATTTCCTTCTTTTGGTTGCATAAGTATGCTGAGCTAATAACTTTGGCAAGTGGACGTAAGAAATTGTAGTCGTCAGCAACCGGGTGCACCATACCCCCAAAAGGAGCTGAGAATTTTGGTTTTAAATTCTCGGTCATTTGCTTGAAATTTAACTCCTATCATTTTCCAATCTTCAAGGAGGGGCTCCGAGTGCGGTTCTACTTTGCTCCGGGAAGCGTATTATTAATCCAAGCCATGTCTTCCCTCTACATGACTACTTGGAGGGGAAATCTTGAAAGTTTAGCAGTAATCTCTTGGCCTTATTAGGGGAAGAGTCGTGGGATTATAGGTGAAAACTTAGATGGATGGATGTCCTCAAACAGTTCCTTCATGACATGGGCCTCGTAAGGGAGAGTATAGGCTCTCGCGGAATGGCAGGCTTTTGGTTTCCTAGAGGGAAAGCTTGGCCTGTGTTCTTGCGTGAGAATTTCTCCTATGCTGAGGTCTGTTTCAATAAGCAAGAGTCATGCATTTTTGAATTTCATAGCGGCAAACTTTTGTCTTTCACAAGGAAAGGCTTGAAGTGCACAAAAAATTCGGACAATAACTTTGCTTGCAAAAGCTAAAGGTAACCATCACTGGGCACGCGACAGAATTCAAGCATTTCTTCCACTCCAGGAAAGAAGGTTGAAGACGTGTTACACCCTCAGTGAACTTTCCTGCACAAAAATAACATGCATTCGAGAGTCGTGTTGAATTTTTATAAAAAAAGCTTTGGCTTCCACAAGGGAAGGCTAAAGTTGCATAAAAATTTAAGCAATGACTTCGCTTGAAACGATCAAAGGGTGAAAACATCACTAGGAGTGAAACAAAATTTAAACAGTCCTTCCATCCTGGGAAGGAGGGTTGAAGACGTGTCTGTTGGAAATATTATACCAGGATCTAGATTTACTACCATGTATGTTTCATTAACACCCTAATATGAATTCTAAAACAATGAAATAAACACATATAAAGTTTAGGAAACCTTACATTGGGGGCAGCGGAACATAATGACTCCTTCCGTTCAGATCTCTAGCCCTTGATTCCTTTTTGTAGCAGAGCAACACCAAGATCTGAACCTGGATCTCTTTCTCTCCTTCCTTTGATGTTGATTCTCCTTCTTGTTTATTGGATTCTTCACAGTCTTCCACACTATGATTGAGATAACACTTGATGTGTGTGGTCACTCACTCATTCACTCAAGGTTCAAAAATTTAGAGAAGAAAGGAGAAGAAGATGGTCCTCCATGGTTAACAGTTCTAGCTTTTCGATTAGGTCCTCCATGAATCTAGTAATGGTTTACACTAAGTATCCAACCATTACATCATTCTGAAATTGTATTACCATAGAAGGACTTAGGCAACGACTAGTAACTAATCATCAATATGCAAATTGAATTTCTAGGGAGGTAAGTTTGGATATAATTCAAAAATCAACTTAATGATCTTTGAACTGCATATCTACTAACTATTTCTCCAACCCTATCAGTTCGCAAGATCTTTAACCACTTACCTTAATGGTGTATCACCATTGCTAGAAATTCATGAAATTTTTCAAACATTTCAAATTTCTTTTGCAGAAGGTAAAATCTAGAGTGATCGTTTTAAGAATACAACGAAAACTCATATCCACCCCTGAATATACATCCATCTGCGAATGAGATGAACAGTGGATATGGGGATATTAACTCTTTGCAGAGAATGATCTTGTCAAAACCACTACGAACAAGATACTGATGGAAATATTTTACCAAGATCTAGATTTACTACCATGTATGTTTCATTAACATCCTAATATGAATTCTAAAACAATGAAATAAACACATATAAAGTTTAGGAAACCTTACATTGGGTGCAGCGGAATATAATGACTCCTTCCGTTCAGATCTCTAGCCCTTGATTCCTTTCTGTAGCAGAGCATCACCAAGATCTGAACCTGGATCTCTTTCTCTCCTTCTGTAACGCCCTAAATAATTAGGCACGCTACCTAAAACTGATTATGAATCCTAATCCCCTAATCGGGATTACTAATTAAAATAGCACACAATTTAAACTTTTATATTAAACAGACTGAAAATAAAACTTGTAATATATTTAAACTTTTCAAAATAGTTGGGATCCCAAAAATATTTACAACTTATTACAAGTTCTTTATTACTAGCCGACCTATGCGGCAAAACAGAATACAAAAGTCAACACTGTTAGACCCATAACCCGCTTGGTCTGAAGTGGCGGGAACATGTACATTCTTCGTCCTGCTCTTGAAACTCATGGCTGATCAACTAATGCCTTACCCTTTCCTGCACAGTAGAGCACCCGTGAGCCAAGCCCAGCAAGACAGTATAAATCATAATAAACATAATATGCTCATTTACATATGTTTGTATAGCACAGACCTGATCATTATATTAACATGCCCATTTATGTCTACGTGGCGTAGACCTATGTGTTGCGCTCACACATCTAATTAAATCTACGTTACGTAGACACACGTGTTGCTCTCACACGTCTAAATACATTAAGGCCTTAGAAATGGTTCATCTCGGTTATGTGTACCGAGTCCAACCTGATTATGCCTTGAGCGCATAATCCTTAAATTTCATTTCAATTAACATGGCATGGCATTATACACATATATCACTAGGGTAATAACCGTAGGCTATTAGACCGTTACTATTAGGGTAACAACCCTAATCCCGGTTACCATAACTCACATATATCATATTCAACATAAGCGCCACTGTGCATACTCTACGTGCAATCTACTGTCTTACATGTTGTCTTGCAATAGTAGAGATTCCAAATCCCCGGGTGCTCCTGACCAGGTGCAGGTAATCCTAGTCACACACAATCTGGGATTTTCACCAATAGGGTTAACCCCTGATTTCACATTCATAAATTAAATTCATGGCATTTCAAATACAGATAATCACATAGAGCTCAAAAAGAGCTTTCCAACGGTATAAAGAACGTCCCAAAGGGAGCCCCGAGTCAAAAGTTATGGCCAAAACAAAATCAGAAAAAAGATGGCTCACTGCCAGGTTTTATGGCCGCGGCCACTGGGTTCGAAAAACCCAGAAAACCAGATTTTAAGGTCTAAACATGCCCACTTTACCATATATTCGAACCTTAACCAATCCATACCCAAAATTAACTTCTTACAGATAAGAATCATCACAACAGAGAGCTAAAACAACAATAACCCTCAAAATCCAAACTACACAATCAATTCTAAATCATGCATTGAACTAAGAAAACTCAAGCTCAAGAACTTGAGCTTCAACCCAATACTCACACCTAATTCCAGCAACAACCAGCCACAAGCAGCAAATAAATAAACAAATTCAAGCTGGAAAACACCCATGATTTATTATCTAAACTTAATCCACACAAGTCAAGAGATTTAACACACAAACTAACAAGATCAAGCACCCTTTTCACAACACATGCATAATCAAAACCAAATAACCTAAACATGTTTCTACCACAATATTTCAGCAAGGGAAACATAATTTAAAACCAAGAAACTACCTCAAACACTTGCACAATTAAGCCTCAAGCCTTCAACACCTTTCTTTCAACCCACAAGCTTCAAATCAAGCTCCAATTTTCACTACTCAAGTTGAAATACATCAAGAGGGTAAGAGAGGGAGAGGGTTCGTGTGAGAGAGAGAGAGAATACTAGAAAATACAATTTAATTTCTCTCAAAAATCAATTCTTGGCTCAAGTAAATCACTTATGGTCAAATGACCATTTTGCCCTTAAGGCTTAAAACACACATATTCATTTCAAGGGCATAAATGCCATTTCACACCCAAATATTGCCAATTAAATTTCAGATTATCACATATCAAATAAAATGCCAAATAATCAATTCAATTTACATTTCGGGCCCGAACCCAATTCGGCCCGAAATTCCCAGGTGTGACTATACCGCGCCAACCTGTCAGAACACACCTGAAAAGACAACATAGGCATACTATATAATAATATAGTTCTATTAAGCACGTAATTAAATTAATCTCAACAATTTACCCTTCTCGGGTCATAATTACCAAAATGCCCCTGGCTCACCAACGGGGTCTTTAACATGTTAAATTTCATATAATTTCACATATGTTGAACTATATAATAATATAATTCCTCAATTAACTCATAATTATCTAGTTAGGGTTTTGCTAATCCTTTTTTTAATCCCGGGTATTACAATTACCCCCCTCCTTATAGAAATTTTGTCCCGAAATTTACCTGAACAACACCGGATATTTCTGCTGCATATCCGTCTCGAGCTCCCAGGTTGCCTCTTCTACTTTACTGTTCCTCCACAGTACTTTCACCAGTGTCACAGTCTTGCTTCTCAAGACTTTCTCTCTTCTATCAAGTATCTGCACTGGTTGTTCCTCGTATGATAAGTCCGGCTGAAGTTCCAATGCTTCATAACTCAGAACATGGGACGAGTCTGAGACATACTTTCGAAGCATTGAAACATGAAACACATTATGTACAACTGCCAGCGCTGGGGGCATAGCCAACCTGTACGCTACTTGCCCTATCCTTTCTAGGATTTCAAAAGGTCCAATGAACCTCAGGCTAAGTTTTCCTTTCTTCCCAAAGCGTTTTATGCCTTTCATCAGAGATATTCGGAGAAATACCATGTCCCCGACCTGAAAATCAATATCTCGACGCTTTGGATCGGCATAACTCTTTTTCCTACTCTGAGCCGCGAGCATTCGCACTCTAATTTTGTCAACTGCCTCACTTGTTTTCTGAACAGCTTCGGGACCCAAGAACTTTCTTTCACCTACTTCATCCCAGTGAATCGGTGATCTACATTTTCTTCAATATAAAAGTTCATAAGGAGCCATCCCGATTGTTGCCTGATAGCTGTTATTATAAGAAAACTCGATCAGGGGAAGGTACTTTACCCATGATCCTTCAAAGTCAAGCACGCATGCCCGTAGCATGTCTTCTAAAATCTGAATGGTCCTCTCGGATTGCCCATCCGTCTGAGGATGAAAATCTGTGCTGAACTTTAACTGAGTTCCCATAGCTCGATGCAGACTTTCCCAGAATCTTGATGTAAACTTTGGATCTCTATCCGACACAATGGACTTCGGGACACCATGCAGAAGAACAATTTCTCTAACATATAACTCAGCATACTGATCAATGGAGAAATTCGTCCGAACAGGTAAAAAGTGAGCAGACTTTGTAAACCTGTCTACTATGACCCACACAGAGTCAAACTGTCCCGTGGTTCTAGGCATACCTACCACGAAGTCCATAGCTATATCTTCCCATTTCCATTCTGGTATTTTCAGCGGTTGCAGCAACCCTGCAGGTCGCTGGTGTTCAGCTTTTACTTGCTGACACGTAAGGCACTTTGAAACATATTCAGCGATGTCATTCTTCATGCCTGGCCACCAGAACATGGCTTTCAGGTCTTGGTACATCTTCGTTGACCCTGGATGAACCGAATAAGGAGTCGTGTGAGACTCATCCATGATCTCTTTCTTGATGTTCTCATCTATAGGCACAGAAACTCGATTCCCAAATCTTAACATTCCTGTTTCATCTACTGAAAAATCACTAGCCTTCCCAGCCGAAACCCTAGCTCGGGTTTTTACCAAATCTAAATCCTGCTTTTGTGCTTCTTTAATTCTCTCAAGAAGAGTGGATTGCAGGGTAATATTAGCCAATTGCCCCACAACCAACTCAATTTGAGCTCGAGTCATTTCATTTGCCAGCTGTTGGGAGATTTGCTTCATAGAATTCAACTGATTCTGACCTTTTCTACTCAGGGCATCAGCAACCACGTTGGCTTTAACAGGGTGATAAAGGATCTCACAATCATAATCCTTCACCAACTCTAGCCAACGCCTCTGCCTCATATTCAAGTCTTTCTGGGTAAAGAAATATTTCAGACTTTTATGATCAGTGTATATCTCACATTTCTCGCCATAAAGGTAATGCCACCAAATTTTTAGCGCAAATACCACTGCTGCGAGTTCTAAATCGTGAGTAGGGTACCTCTGCTCGTACTCCTTTAACTACCGAGAAGCATAAGCTATTACCCTCCCAGCCTGCATAAGCACACAGCCGAGACCCTGTCTCGAGGCATCACAATATACCACAAACTTTTCCTTATCTGAAGGAAGAGTTAGTATAGGAGCGGTAATCAAGAGTTGCTTTAACTCCAGGAAACTTTTCTCACACTGATCAGTCCAAACAAACTTCTGGTTCTTTCGGGTCAGCTCCGTTAAGGGTACAGCAATCTTTGAAAAACCCTCAACGAACCGACGATAATAACCAGCCAAACCCAGAAAACTTCTAACCTCTGTAGCTGATTTCGGTGCTGGCCAATCCCGAACAGCTTCAATTTTGGTCGGATCCACCATGATCCCATCTTTATCCACTATGTGCCCCAGAAATGAGACACAGGATAACCAGAATTCACACTTTTTGAACTTGGCATAAAGTTGGTGATCTCGTAACCTTTGTAAAACCGCTCTGAGATGCAACTCATGCTCTTCTTCGGTCTCAAAGTACACCAAGATGTCATCAATAAACACAATCACGAACCTATCCAAATAATCCTTAAACACCCGATTCATCAAATCGATGAATGTCGCCGGGGCATTAGTGAGTCCAAAAGACATCACCAGAAATTCATAATGTCCATACCGAGTACGGAACGCAATTTTCGGGATATCTTCCTCTCAAATTCTCAGCTGATGATAGCTTGAGCAAAGATCGATCTTCGAAAAGATCGTCTTCCCCTTCAGTTGATCAAACAGATCATCAATTCGAGGTAAAGGATACTTGTTCTTAATGGTAAGCTTGTTCAACTCTCGGTAGTCAATACACATTCGCAGGGTTTCGTCTTTCTTCTTCACAAATAGAACCGGAGCACCCCAAGGTGAGTAGCTCGGTCTAATGAATCCCAGATTTAATAACTCTTGCAACTGTATCTTCAATTCCTTCAACTCGGCTGGAGCCATACAGTACGGTGCCTTAGACACTGGATCCACTCCCGGAGCCAGTTCAATAACAAATTCAATCTCCCGGACAGGTGGCAATCCCGGCAAATCTTCTGGAAAGACATCAAGGAACTCACATACCAATTTCGTATTCTCAGGCCCTGATGTCACAGGTTGGCTAGTGTCCACTGCAGTGGCTATGAACCCTAGACAACCTCTACCCATCAGGTCTTTAGCTTTCAACAACGATATTCTCGGTATGCGCGCCCCCTAAACTTTACCCACGAACACCGCTGGGTTAGCACTCTCGGGCTCAAACACCACCATCTTCCGTTTACAATCAATCATTGCTCCATACTTAGATAGAAAATCCATTCCCAGGATTATGTCAAAATCAGATAATTGCAGTTCAATTAGATTGGCGGTCAATTCACAACCGTCAATCCAAAAAGACAAGGACTGAATCCACCTTGTGGATACTATCAGGTCTCCCGAGGGTAACAGGGTTCCAAACCCCGAAGCATAAATATAACATGGCTTATGTAAACTTTCTATCACCCTACTCGATACATATGAATGAGTAGCTCCCGAATCAAATAACACAGTATAAGCACAACCATTAATAGATAACTGACCTGTCACAACTGACGGACTAGCATCAGCATCTGCCTAAGTTATAGTGAAAAGTCGCCCCGGGTTCTGAGCAACATTCTTCTTAGGCTCTTCTTTCCTAGCTTGGGGACAGTCTCTGATAAGTGGCCCACCATACCACACTGGAAACATGCCTTGGCTCGGCACTCACCAGGATGATGCTTCTTGCATTTAGGACATTTTGGATATGATCGGAATGAGGACCCGCGACCCTGACGGCCACCTCTGTTTCCCAAAAATTTTCTATTTCCCCCTGAAGCTCCGGAAGCCTCAGCCTTCCGTTTGTGCTCAGGGTTGCCACTGTCGGTCCCCTTACTGATATTACCACTAGCAGGAGGGTTTGATGCCATGGCGGCATCCTTTGCAGCCTGCTCCTTCATTACTTGCTGCTCGGCCTCTTCAGCAATTAAGGCCAAGTCTACCACTCTCTTATACAGAGTGTCATGTGATGTGGTAATCTTCAAGTCCCGACTAATTGTAGCATTCAGTCCTCTAACGTACTTTTGTTTTCTGGTAAAATCGGTAGGCACCAAATCACCAGCAAATTTAGATAACCGGTCAAATTCCAGAGTATATTCAGCCACCGACATCTTCCCTTGAGTCAACTTCACAAAGTCTTCCTGGTGTGAAGTCTGTACAGCCACATTATAGAACTTTTCCTCAAAAAGTTTCTTAAACTCATCCCATGTCATCACACTGACATCCCGAGTTTGATTCACTATGTCCCACCAGACGCGGGCATGATCTTGAAACATAAAGGCCGCACAATTTACCCTCTCAGTTCCCGTCACCCCCATATTATCGAGGATACGGGTAACAGTGCTCATCCACTAATCGGCCTTAATAATGTCAATACCTCCCAGAAAAACTGGAGGTTTCAGCTTCACAAACCGCTCAAACACAGAGTCCCGGTGCGGCATAACATACCCTTGGTTACCAACCACTGGCACAGGAGCTGGTGGTAACCCTTGATTAGCTGGGACAGCTTGTTGCCTCAAACGTTGCAACTCTTCCTCTTGACGAAGTATGACACTTCGCATTTCATGAAACATCTGCTGCCAGTCAGTAGGAGGATTAGCATTAACAGCCTCCGCATTATCGCCCAGATTTTGCGGAGGTGGAGGCGGTGCTGGTGGATCGGTTCGGGTAGCCCCAAGCCCTACTTGCTCGCCCTGTGGTCTGGATGATTGCGGAGGGTCCATTACTAGTACCCCTGTAATCAACAACCCCAGCGAGTTAAGCACCGATACCACACTTACGCACTTGTTGCCTTAAACCCTAACTCATCTATTTAGCTCATACATATTTACATAGACAATTAGCATTTATAGCATGGCATCACATAACACATACATACTCTAGATGCTTGCATACTGCCTAAAATAGAAAGCGGTAAACAGATGATCACACATACAGTCAAGTATTTACTCTCAATACTTACTGCACCATGAGTCGAGCTTATCTCTGACGATGAATGTACATGTTCAGCAGGTCTACAGGAAGTTTAAAAACCTTGGAGCTCTGATACCAAATTGTAACGCCCTAAATAATTAGGCACGCTACCCAAAACTGATTATGAATCCTAATCCCCTAATGGGGATTACTAATTAAAATAGCGCAGAATTTAAACTTTTATATTAAACAGACTGAAAATAAAACTTGTAATATATTTAAACTTTTCAAAATAGTTGGGATCCCAAAAATATTTACAACTTATTACAAGTTCTTTATTACTAGCCGACCTATGCGGCAAAACAGAATACAAAAGTCAACACTGTTAGACCCATAACCCGCTTGGTCTGAAGTGGCGGGAACATGTACATTCTTCGTCCTGCTCTTGAAACTCATGGCTGATCAACTAATGCCTTACCCTTTCCTGCACAGTAGAGCACCCGTGAGCCAAGCCCAACAAGACAGTATAAATCATAATAAACATAATATGCTCATTTACATATGCCTGTATAGCACAGACCTGATCACTATATTAACATGCCCATTTATGTCTACGTGGCGTAGACCTATGTGTTGCGCTCACACATCTAATTAAATCTACGTGTCGTAGACACACGTGTTGCTCTCACACGTCTAAATACATTAAGGCCTTAGAAATGGTTCATCTCGGTTATGTGTACGAAGTCCAACCTGATTATGCCTTGAGCGCATAATCCCTAAATTTCATTTCAATTAACATGGCATGGCATTATACACATATATCACTAGGGTAATAACCGTAGGCTATTAGACCGTTCCTATTAGGGTAATAACCCAAATCCCGGTTACCATAACTCACATATATCATATTCAACATAAGCGCCACTGCGCATACTCTACGTGCAAACTACTGTCTTACCTGTTGTCCCACAATAGTAGAGATTCCAAATCCCCGGGTGCTCCTGACCAGGTGCCGGTAATCCTAGTCACACACAATCCGGGATTTTCACCAATAGGGTTAACCCCTGATTTCACATTCATAAATTAAATTCATGGCATTTCAAATATATATAATCACATAGAGCTCAAAAAGAGCTTTCCAACGGTATAAAGAACGTCCCAAACGGAGCCCCGAGTCAAAAGTTATGGCCAAAACAAAATCAGAAAAAAGATGACTCACTGCCAGGTTTTATGGCCGCGGCGACCATAGATCTGGCCGCGGCCACTGGGTTCGAAATACCCAGAAAACCAGATTTTAAGGTCTAAACATGCCCACTTTACCATATATTCAAACCTTAACCAATCCATACCCAAAATTAACTTCTTACAGATAAGAATCATCACAACAGAGAGCTAAAACAACAATAACCCTCAAAATCCGAACTACACAATCAATTCTAAATCATGCATTGAACTAAGAAAACTCAAGCTCAAGAACTTGAGCTTCAACCCAATACTCACACCTAATTCCAGCAACAACCAGCCACAAGCAGCAAATAAATAAACAAATTCAAGCTGGAAAACACCCATGATTTATTCTCTAAACTTAATCCACACAAGTCAAGAGATTTAACACACAAACTAACAAGATCAAGCACCCTTTTCACAACACATGCATAATCAAAACCAAATAACCTAAACATGTTTCTACCACAACATTTCAGCAAGGGAAACATAATTTAAAACCAAGAAACTACCTCAAACACTTGCACAATTAAGCCTCAAGCCTTCAACACCTTTCTTTCAACCCACAAGCTTCAAATCAAGCTCCAATTTTCACAACTCAAGTTGAAATACATCAAGAGGGTAAGAGAGGGAGAGGGAGAGGGTGAGAGAGAGAGAATACCAGAAAATACAATTTAATTTCTCTCAAAAATCAATTTTTGGCTCAAGTAAATCACTTATGGTCAAATGACCATTTTGCCCTTAAGGCTTAAAACACACATATTCATTTTAAAGGGCATAAATGTCATTTCACACCCAAATATTGCCAATTAAATTTCAGATTATCACATATCAAATAAAATGCCAAATAATCAATTCAATTTACATTTCGGACCCGAACCCAGTTCGGCCCGAAATTCCCGGGTGTGACTATACCGCGCCAACCTGTCAGAACACACCTGAAAAGACAACACAGGCATACTATATAATAATATAGTTCTATTAAGCACGTAATTAAATTAATCTCAACAATTTACCCTTCTCGGGTCATAATTACCAAAATGCCCCTGGCTCACCAACGGGGTCTTTAACATGTTAAATTTCATATAATTTCACATATGTTGAACTATATAATAATATAATTCCTCAATTAACTCATAATTATCTAGTTAGGGTTTTGCTAATCCTTTTTTTTAATCCCGGGTATTACACCTTCCTTTGATGCTGATTCTCTTTCTTGTTGATTGGATTCTTCACAATCTTCCACACTATGATTGAGATACCACTTGATGTGTGTGGGCACTCACTCATTCACTCAATGTTCGAAATTGAAGAAGAAAAGAAGAGGGAAGGTGGCGGCTAGAAGATTTTCTCTGAAGGAATGAGATGCATCATCTTTTTCCTGAAGCCATCACTACCTATTTATAGGTAACCACCTAGGTTTAGGTTATAATTATTTGACATTAAAATAATGAAAAAAATAAATGATAAAATCCATTAAGTGTGGCCGACCATGGGCTTTGGATATTGGGCCTTACTTATGCAATTTTGCTGTTTTATCATTTCTGCATCTCATTTTCTCAAAAATGCTAATTTTCCAATTTAACCATTTAAATGTCAATTCTAATTATTTAATAACTAAAAATTAATTATTAAATAATATTGTCATTTAATATATTTATTAATTAGACATATAAAGTCTCTTAATTAACAAATAAAACCTAGAATCTCTTTTCTTACAATTTTTCCCTTGCTTAGTGAAAATTCATAAAGTAGACATAGTCTAACTTTATAATTATAATTGATTAATTAAAATAAATTAACTGAGTCTTACAAGCAGTATGGTCTCAACTAGTATGGGGACCATGGGCCTATATAACCGAGCTTCCAATAAGCCGAACCGAATTTACCAAGTAAATTCCCTAACTTATTAATTCCTTATTGAATCCACACTTAGAACTTGGAATTGCACTCTCAGACATATAGAACGCTCTATATGTTCCACGATATAGATACGCTATTAGTTATCCATTGTTATAATCCTAATTTGATCAATGACCCTCTAATAGATGATCTACATTGAATAGGAACTAAATTACCGTTACACCTTCAATGTATTTTATCCTTAAAACACTTAGCTCCGTATAAATGATATTTCAGCGAAGTGAAATGAGATCTCAACCATTTATCTCTGTTTAGCCAAACTCGAAGGATATCATCGTTTCACTTCTTAATTCCTATAGAAGTTATAGACTCCATATTTATGTTAGCGCTCCCACTCAATTATACTATCATGTTCGCAAAATGTAGATATCACCCTGACCCAAAAGTAGGCTTAACTAACAAATCAAAGAACATGTATAATACTCTTGAGATCGAACCTAACTATATCAGGATTAAGATCATTTGATCTAGGATCAACGGGTGATATTGAATTGAATAGATATTACGGTAAATTTTAATATATCTAATTAATGTTCAATATCAGTCCCTTCCGATGTATACTCCATACATCCGATACTGGTAAACTTTGCCAATGCCCTGGAAAGGACATAACACTTATCCAAGGTGTAAGAATACCTATCGCTGATTATATCATGCCAGTCTTAATCCAGTGAACTGACAAATTAGGGAATAAACTTTCGAACATATCATTAAGATTTTATTCCACTGTGCTGACAACACTATAATCATTAATAAATTCATATGTTCTGGACTTAAATAGAATTCATACATTATATATATATAATCATGAAATAAATCATGTGAACCATGCAACATAAAATGTTATTTCTGATCTTTATTAATAAGTAAATCTGATTATATTGAAGTGGGTTTTATTTCTGATCCATTGATAGAAAATGGTTATTAAACACTTGTGAAAGTGTAACTGTATAATGAATAATTCTTTCTTGGACCACCACTACTAATTTAACTCTAAGTCTGATTTGCCCATACAAGTAGGAGATTTTTAAGATTGAGGATTAATATCATTTTGGGATTATAATTATATGCGTCATTTAATTTCTTAAGAGAAAATAGAATGACATTAAATGATTTATAGACCATTCATCCAATGATATGTTATTGAGCTAATTCGAAATGAATAAGCTAAGAGGAATTAGGATAATTTCGTTTTTGAATAAGAATCCAACGATGCTTCGATTAGCGAGAATCAAAGTAATCTTATTTATACAATCTTCTTGTTTCATATTGTGAATACTAGTCTAAGGTGTCATCAATTGATGAATAGCTAGATGTTGCATTTACAATATTTATCTTTCAAGATCCAACACTATTATGTTTGTCTAATGGTGACAATCCATTATAGATTTGTCCCATTAGAACAACAAACCAAGTTAGACCAACAATGAAGATTCAAAATTAAACTACAATTTAATAACAGAAAATAATATGGCTCAATATAAATTCATACACAATTCAGAAATTATTAAACACATAGCAAGTAGGAATGACAAGTGAAAATACTAAAACATACAATCCTAAATAATTTTCAAGGTCTTCAACAAACTGATATCAGTGTCCCGTTTAGGCGAGAGTCAGTGATACCATCCATTGAATAGAGTTGTCAGCTCATCTAAAATGATAAACATTCTAGCAACCTTTTATTTGATCAAGATTGGAATCCAGCGTTGTCCCGTTTAGGCGAGAGTCAAGGCTATTGTATCTTATGAGCTTCCACCATTGTTTCATACTTTTGTAAGTCAAATACAATCGTCACCATTAGGGTGATCAATACTAATATAAAACACTTACAAATAATATTATCTTTCGAGATTCTACGTTGTTAAATTGCTAATGAACGTTCCTCCATTAGGGAGGATTGCTCACTAAAACAAGAACTATGTAGAACCAACAATGGAGATCGAATGTCCTAATAATAAAGCTCACTATTTAAAGTGTATTTTCTTCTATTATTTATTTTAATCTATTTATTTTAAATATATATTTATTTAACTGATATATTTATAAATTATACTCAGATGGATATGAAAATAACATGAATTATTTCCATCTTAGTAATAATTTCCAATAAATATTTAGAAAAATATTCAATTTAAGTTGTTTCAAAATTAATTTAAATTAATTTACAACTCAAATTTAATTTTCTATAAATATATATCGCATTTCGAAAAATTAAAGTATTTAAGAATACAATTTTCGAAAAAAAAAATGCTTTTAAAATAAAATAAAAATAAATCTTGGAAAAATTATCTTAATTTTATGTTGGCCCAAAATTAATTAATAAAATTAATTTACAACAAAAATATAATTTTCCTATTTAATTAAATATTTAAGAAAATTTTTAAATATTTAAGTATCATGATGAAAACTTAATATTAATTTTCTATTTAATTAAATATCACTAAAAAAATACTTTTAAGCAAAACATATAATATCTATCTAGATTTTCATTGACTAATTAATTCATTTTCTAATAATAATATATTTTAGTTCATTTATTTTAATTAATCATTAAATGAAAAAATCATTGATTTAAGTTGATCCAAAAATTACAATAAATAATTTTCAACTTTAATCTATTTTCAAATAAAATTCGAAATTTCTGCATTTAAGAAATGCAATTTCGAAATTGTGGGAAAAAGATTAATAAAATAAAATAAAATATTTTTTGAAAATTATTTAAATTTAAGCTGTTATGAAATTTTAAAGAAAATTTCCAACTTAAAATAAGTTTCTATTTAATTAAATATCATGAAAATAACAATATTTAAGTATCATGATGAAAATCAACTTAGATATTTAAATTTTCAATTTAATTAAATGTATTAAATTCAAAAAATAAATAATTAAGTATAGAGGAGACTTAATTATTAATTCTAGTTTCATACTCAGAAAATATTCTTAACTTAGATTGAACCAAAAATTAATTATTAAATAACTAATTTTACAATCTTAAATATTTTCCTAATTAAATTGTAGAAAAAATAACTAGTTCTAGAAATAACTATCTAAAATATATTTCAATAAGTAAGTGTTTTTCTAAAATTTGAAAAAATATCTAATTTAAGTTGTTATAGAAAAAATCTAGAATATCCAACTTAAATATTTTTCAAATAAAATTTAATTAAATATCAAAATTAAGTTGTAACCACCTAATTTGAAAAATATTCCATTTTAAGTTGATTTAAAAAAAATATCAACTTAAAAAATATCTTAAGAATCTTCAATAACCAATTCCTAGAATTCCTCGACTTAATTTTGAAATTCAAAAGATATTCAAATTTAAGTTGATAGATAAAATTAGTTAGAAATAACTAATTTACAACTTAATTAGGAATATTTAATGAAATAATTAAAATAAGCTTCAGAAAGAATCTAGTTAGTTATAATTCTTTATATAATTAAATACAAGAAAAATATAATAGTTTATCTAGAAATTAATTCATTAAACTAATTGTGTTTTTCTTAAATTAATTTCAAAAAAAAAATTGAAATTAATTATGTTGCTAATCAATTTTATTAGGTTAAACTAATTTAATTAACCAACCACAGTTATCCAAATCAGGCAAATGGGCCTTCACAATTGGGGTAGTTCATGTGAGGGAGAGTTGGGTTCAGTATGTCGTACCCACTTCTATTAGCCCCCAACTCTCACACAAGGCCCAAAAGAGAGGAATTTAACCTTAAAATCAACAACTGTTATTAATTGAATATGTCCAAAAACTAAATGGGCTTAAATAAAATCTATCATGGTGTGACATTTTATTTAGCAACAACCTATATGCATCTAAACATAAAGTAAACATATAGGCTCACACAGGCACACAGATTTGGATGGATCCTATCATGTTACTAGGTCATACACAGATGAAAGAAGAATGTAAAATTTACCTGTTACAAATTATTTACTTGACCTATTGACGATTGAGCCATGGGTTAAAATCAGATCATTGGATCTGTCAACAAGTTAAGCATGGCAATTTAGATCAAGCAATAATAGGTTTTAGAAAACTTACAAACAAGCTAAAACATATACTCCTGCAACAAGTTCAATTTGGATAGTTTGATGTAGGATTTATTTAATTTTAAATAATTTATTAAATTTCGAAAATTATTAAATAATAATTAAAAAATATTTTTAGATTTTTTAAAAGAAATAAAATAATATTTAAAATTAAACGTACAATTTTGAAAAATTAGGTTTCAACTAACCTAAATATCATTTAAAAAAAAAATTGCTAACCACCTTTTAAATTTCATGTTATTTAATAAATTAAATATTCAATAAAATAAAAAAGATAAATAAATATCCTTTTCTGATTTTATAATTTAATTTAAATAAAAAATAACAAAATTTAGAAGTTAGCAAAAAAATATCTTATTTCTATTTAAAATACCATGATTATAATAATCTTATTTTAAACTTAAATAAGGTCAAATAATTTAAAAATAGAATAATTAAAAAAAAAAAAAAAAGGTAATATCTAACCTTAAATTTAAAAATAAGATAAAATAATCAAATTTAAAAATAAGATAGATAATTAAGCAAAAAAGATAGATATTTACCTATTTTCAAGTTCAAATTACACTAATATCATAAATATTTTTGATCAAGAAGGAAGAACTTCATTAATCAACTGAGCAAATACAAACACCAATAATAAACACAGGACCCAAACACAAACTCCAAACAAGGAGCAGGTGACCCAACTACACTAGAACTAGCTACTTTGTAATTTTGACATATATCTTTTCTCAAGAGTAGTTAGCTTTCTAGTGTTCACAATTTGTAATCTATACTTTACTGCATTCTTTACATCATTCACAACACCACGAACTGATTTCGAGAAACGATTAAAGATACATCTGTTTCTATTGAGCCAGATATTATAGACCACAGCTGCCAAAATAGACAAGTTGATCCTGTGCATAGATCCATTCCCTCGCAATGCTAACCAAATACACCAACCCGCATAATCAGTCGGTCACCCTCTATATCCCATCCAATTAAACACCATTTCAAGAACCCTGCTCGACAACACACAAGAGAAGAAAATATGCTCATGGGTTTCCAACTCAGCTTCACACATCGGGCACAAGGTAGAACTTAGCTCGATCTGAAATCGAACTAACTTGTCCCTTGTGAGCAGATGAGAGTTAACCACCTGCCAAAGGATAAATCTGTGTTTTGGCACAATGGTTGAGCTCCAGATAGCTTTGTGATAATTGACCTGGTTTTGGACTAGACTGGTATTGCATAACCAGTTAGTCTTGAATCGGTCCTTAGCTCCTGCTTTAAGGATATCTGCTCTCTTGAATTTCTCCCTCAAATGACATAGCTTGCGCCAATACCAACTAGTGTCAGACTTGAGCTCATAATCCCAAAACCTCCCTGATTTTAGATAGACATTATCTATCCATTTAACCCATAAAAGATCATGTTTAGTAGATATCGCCGGACATACTTGGCCAAAATTGATTGATTTTATTTGAGACCATTTTTAAAACTTAGGCCACCATATGCCTTTGGCAGACAAACTTTCTCCCAGGAAGCAACATGAATCTTGCTTCTATTGCCATTCATTCCCCAAAGAAAGCCCCGACACAGTTTTTCAACCTCCTTAGTTACACTATGAGGAAGAACAAAGATACTCATCCAATAATTCCTAAGGCCAAGTAAAACAGAGTGAATTAGTTGAGCCTTACCAGCGAATGAAAGATGTCTGCTCGACCAAGTATGTAATCTCTGTTTGATTTTATCCACAATGATCCCACAGTCCTCGGCTTTCCACTTTGTCGGTCTCAAGGGAACACCTAGATATTTGAGGGGGAAGGTGCCCTCTGTTAAGTGAAACCCATCAATGATAGCTTGCTTCGCCTCAATTTTCACATCTCCCAAGTAAATCTGGGATTTGCTCGAGTTAATATGGAGGTCAGATATCAAGCTGAAGTCCTCAAGAACCTGCTTAAGCACCATTACTGAGCTTTAGGAACCTTTGCTGAACAAAATTAAATCATCAGCAAAACAGAGATTTATAATCTTAAGGCCCTTACATAATGGATGATACCTGAAGCTTGAATGGGAGGTTGACAGTTGGAGACATCTCGTGAGATACTCCATTATGAGAACAAAAAGGAGAGGAGAGATCGGGTCTCCCTGCCTCAACCCCTTTTCCCCTTTAAAGCCACCTTGCACTCTACCATTCATAACTAAGGAATAAGATGTAGCTCGAAGACATCCCATAATCCACTTAACAAACCTTAAAGGTATGTTAAAAGCATTAAGTAAGTCCTCCATGAATTAATTTTAAAAAATTCAATTAATTTAATTCTGATAATTAGAATTGAAATGGGAATAGTAAATATCTAAACACAAAACTACACCAAAAATCGGAAGTTAATTCCATGAAATAGCATGAAAAATCAAAGAAAAACGAAAAAATTGTGAGCTGTACGGATGGTCTGCAAAGCACACCATACAAGTGCACATTCTTGGGCGCAAGGGGCTGCTTGGGCGCACAAAGGGTGCTGCCAGCAGCCATCCGCGCGCACAAGGGTGTGTCACCACCCCCGATTTTTTTCAAAACTTCAAAAAATCATAACTAATTCAAATAAAATCGAAATTGAGTTCTGTAAAAAAAATAAATTGCTAAATTTTTTCCAAACTATCCAATAAAAATAATTCCAGAAATGAAAATTCAATTATTTTTCATAAAATTTCACAAGCATCAATCAATCATCATATAACCCACAAATCAACATGAAACTATCCAAATCAACACATATCATCGTCATAATTCATATTTAATGAAAGTAAATCATTACCATGGCTCTGATGCCAGTTGTTGGAAATATTTTACCATGATCTAGATTTACTACTATGTATGTTTCATTAACATCCTAATATGAATTCTAAAACAATGAAATAAACACATATAAAGTTTAGGAAACCTTACATTGGGTGCAGCGGAATATAATGACTCCTTCTGTTCAGATCTCTAGCCCTTGATTCCTTTCTATAGCAGAGCATCACCAAGATCTGAACCTGGATCTCTTTCTCTCCTTCCTTTGATGCTGATTCTCTTTCTTGTTGATTGGATTCTTCACAATCTTCCACACTATGATTGAGATACCACTTGATGTGTGTGGGCACTCACTCATTCACTCAAGGTTCGAAATTGCAGAAGAAAAGAAGAGGGAAGGTGGCGGCTAGAAGATTTTCTCTGAAGGAATGAGATGCATCATCTTTTTCCTGAAGCCATCACTACCTATTTATAGGTAACCACCTAGGTTTAGGTTAGAATTATTTGGATTTAAAATAACGAAAAAAAATAAATGATAAATTCCATTAAGTGTGGCCGGCCATGGGCTTTGGATATTGGGCCACACTTATGCAATTTTGTTGTTTTATCATTTCTGTTGGAATTTATTTTACCAGGATCTTAGATCTACTCACAAGTATGTTTATTAACACCCTAAATATGAACTTTCTAAAACGATGAAATAAACACATATAAAGTTTAGGAAACCTTACATTGGGTGCAGCGGAATATAATCACTCCTTCCGTTCAGATATCTAGCCCATTATCAATATCTGAACCTAAATCTCTTTCTCTGAATCTTTGATGCTGAAACCTCCTTCTTGCTGAAAGTCTTTCTTCATGATCTTCCTCACTATGATTGAGGTATCACTTGCTGTGTGTGGGCACTACTCATACACTAAGAATTTCGAAATTTAAGGAAGAAGAAAGAGAGAGTGGGTTCGGCCAAACATAGGAAGAGAGAGAGGCTCAGTTTTTTTCTGAATCAGAAGTGTCAGAAGAAAAGTGTAGTTTTCCTGAAGCCTTCACTATCTATTTATAGCATTCCACTAGGGTTATGTTTGAATTATTTGGCATTAAAATAAGGAAAATATCAGAGGGAAAACCCTACAAAAGTGGTCGGCCCTATACAAGTGGATTTGGGCCTCACTTTTTGCAATTTTGCAGTTTTATCTTTTCTGCATCTGATTTTCTCAAAACCGCCAATTTTCTAATTCAACCATTTAAATGCCAATTCTAACTATTTAATAACTATAAATAATTATTAAATAATATTTTCATTTATCATATATATTAATTGAACCATACAAAGTATCATAATTAACAAATATGCCCCTAAAACTCTTTCTTTACAATTTTTCCCTTACTTAGTGAAAAATTCACAAATAGACATAGTCTAATTTGAGAATTATAATTGATTAATCAAAACCAATTACATGAGTCTTACAAGCAATATTATCTCAACTAGTGCGGGGACCATGGGTCTATATAACCGAGCTTCATATAAGTAGATCAAGAATTTATTACTAAAATTCACTAACTTATTAAATATTCGTTGAATCCACGCATAGAACTTAGAATTGCACTCTCAGTTATATAGATTGCTCTATATGTTCCACCATATAGACACATCATTAGTTATCCATTGTTATAATCCTAATTTGATCATTGATCCTCTATATGAATGATCTACACTGTAAAGGGATTAAATTACCGTTACACCCTACAATGTATTTATTCCTTAAAACACTTGACCCCGTATAAATGATATTTAGCTTATGTGAAATGAGTACTCCACCATTTATGTTCGTTTGGTCAAGCTCGAAGGAGATCATCCTTTGCTTACTATTCGCCAGATAGAAGCTATAGATTCCATGTTTATGCTAGCGCTCCCACTCAATTGCACTACCGTGTTCCCAAAATGTACGTATCACCCTAACCTAAAAGTAGGCTTAACTAACAAATCAAAGAACACGAATAGCCTTTCAAGATTGAGCCTAATCATAATAGGATTAAGAACATTTGATCTAGGATCAACTAGGCGATATTGACTTGAATAGATATTACGGTAAGTTTAATAAATCTAAGTCAAAGTTCAATATCGGTCCCTTCCGATGCATACTCCATGCATCCAACCTGAGCTTTACTTTAACCAATGCTCTGGAAAGAACATAGCACTTCTCCAAATGCAAGTAAACTCTGTTGTAGATTATCATATCAGTAAAACCCTATGTCTGATAAATCTAGGAAACTTTATTCACATAGTCATGTTTACTTTCCAATGTGTTGACGGCACAATAAACATGATCAAGTTTGTGAAAAGGGTTTCAGATGAATTTATACATTATGTACATATAATCATGAAATAAATCATGTGAACCATGCAACATTAAATGTTATTTCTGATCTATATTAATAAGTAAATCTGATTATATTGAAATGAGTTTTATTTAGGACATAAAACCCAACAAACTCCCACTTACACTAATATAAAACAAAAAGTGCATTTCAAATAATCTCAACACCTTGATATACAAATCAAGTGTAGTAGTAGTAAACTCCTCGTAATAGGATCTGAAAGGTTGAATTAAACACAGCCTTTTCTCCACCATTACTCTTCCTTTAATCACAAAATCATTGATAATGTGAAATTCCTCTCTATATGTCTACTATCTTGGGATACTGGATTCTATATCTTTGGCAACTACTTTTGGTTAATTAGGAAATTAACACTAGTAGGTTAAGGCAATTAGGAATGATGCCAAAAATGTATAGAACTTTCCTTAGATTGAATAAGTACCTTTCCTGCAACCTTAACATTCAGTCCCTCTCTGGTAGACCTAGAGACTTCAGATAGGTTTTTACACTTCTGCAAAATCACTTTTTCACCCCCAGAGTAACCACCATCTTATCAGAAAGATTCACTAGCACAAAGGCAGACTTCGAAATCTGATATGGTGTAGTCTAAGAGTTTGAAACACACCCTTATAGACTAACATATAGTTCCTCTTCTTTATCTTAGGATTTACTTGATTGTCTTCCAATGTTCTTCTCCTGGATTAATCTGATACCTACTCATTACTCCCACTCAACAGCAGGTGTCTGGTCTAAGGCATACAAAAGCATATCTAAGACCTCTCACTGTTGATTTAAGAAATTCTTTCATGGCTTTATATTTTCTGGAATAGTTGAGACTTTTCCTTAGATAAATAAAATCTATGTCTAAGAAGTTGTGAAGCTTCTATAGATTTCCATTAGAAAGAAAATGCTTCAGCATCTTACTAAAGTAAGTTGCTTGCATTAGAGTAAGTAATTACCAGGTATACCACAAGCCATAGGTTTAGATAAACTCAAACCTATAATACTAGGAACAGGAAGTTTGTTAAGTCCATTGAACAGACTTATATACGAAATTTCCCTTTATGTCCTTGTAATATAAAACTTTAGGTTATTCCATGTGAATGGATTAAACCATAGTTCTATTGGCTTTCTTCTTAGTTTCTTATCTTGACAATCCATTGCTTGTTTAAACTCACAATGGATTTAAATCACTAGTGTCTCCCAAGTCATGAGAAGGTGAGTTCCTAGAAACTCTCCCACTACGACAAGGTGCCGTGAATTATGTCGAAGAAAACTAAATGGTATTGATCTCTTCAGTTGTGACAAGACAACAGAGGCAGTGGGATCATCATATGTTATATAAGATGATAGAACACTTTTGGAATCAAGAAAAATATCTCCTTTATTTGCAACTTGTTTTCAGACTTAGTCATTATCTTAGAAAAGTAGTATTTGTTTGAACAAACACTTTCTTATCTATTGACAATGGGATGGTCCACCCCTAATCACTTAGAATAGCTAACAAACCATGGTTAATAGTTCTAGCTTTTCTTAAGATTTTGATTAGGTCATCCATGAATCTAGTAATGATTTACATTAAGTATACAACCATTACATCATTCTGAAATTGTATTACCATAGAAGGATTTAGGCAACGACTAGTAACTAATCATCAATATGCAACTCGAAATTTCTGGGGAGGTAAGTTTGGATATAATTCAAAAATAAAATTAATGATCTTTGAACTACATATCTACTAACTATTTCTCCACCCCTATCAGTTCGCAAGATCTTTAACCACTTACCTTAATGGTTTTAACCATTGCTAGAAATTAATGAAATTTTTCAAACATTTCAAATTTCTTGCTAAAAGGTATAATTTAGAGTTATCGTTTTAAGAATACATCGAAAAACTCATATCCACCCCTGAATGTACATCCATCTGCGAATGAGATGAAGTACTTTCAGTGGATATAGGCATATTAACTCTTTGCAGAGATTGATCTTGTCAAATCCACTATGAACAAGATACAAATGCCATAGATTAAAAAAAATGTGGTAGTGTCTTTTGATGACATAGGTCTAGTTTCATCAAAGAATTCTTAGAATAGTGTAAGTGGATCCTGGTCACAGAATACCTAACTCATATTCCATACAGTTTGAATCGATTAATAGAAGATGGATATTAAACCCTTGTGAAGGTGTAACTGTATTGTATTCTGGAATTAGAAATATAAGAAAATTTCTGTTTGGATTCTAAAATTAAAGTCAAAGACTTAATTTATACCAAATAAAATGAGTAATTCTATCTTGGACCTCCACTACTAATTTAACTCTAAGTCTGATTTGCCCATACAAGTAGGAGATTTTTAAGATTGAGGATTTATATCAATTGGGAATAGAATTTCGGGATTATAATCATATGCGTCATTTAATTTCTTAAGAGAAAATATAGAATGACATGAAATGATTTATAGACCATTCATCCAATGATATGTTTTGAAGCTAATTCGAAATGAATAAGCTAAGAGGAATTAGGATAATTTCGTTTATAAATAAGAATCCAACAATGCTTCGATTAGCGAAAGACAAAGTAATCTTATTTATGTAATCTTCTTGTTTCATATTGTAAAATACTAGTCTAAGGTGTCATCAATTGATGAATAGCTAGATATTGCAGATACAATATTTATCTTTCGAGATTTAACACTACTATGTTAGTCTAATGGTGAAAATCCATTAGGGATTTATCTCATTAGAAAAACAAGCTAAGTTAGACCAACAATGAAGATTCGAAATTAAACTACAACTTAATAACAGAAAATAACATGGTTCAATATAAATTCATACACAATTCAGAAATTATAAGCATATAGCAAGTAGGAATGACAAGTGAAAATACTAAAACATACAATCCTAAATAATTTCCAAGGTTTTCAACAAACTGATATCAGTGTCCCGTTTAGGCGAGAGTCAAAGCTACCATTCATTGAATAGAGTTGTCAGCTCGTCTAAAATGTTAAACATTCTAGCAACCTTTTATTCGATCAAGATTGAAATTCAGCGTTGTCCCGTTTAGGCGAGAGTCAAGGCAATTCTATCTTATGAGCTTCCACCATTGTTTCATAATTTGCAAGTCAAGTATGGTCGCCACCATTAGGGTGATCCATACCATACAAAACACTTACAAACTACTTATCATGCGAGGTTAAACGGTGCGAAATTGCTAATGAACGTTCCTCCATTAGGGAGGATTACTCACTAAAACAAACGCGGTGTAAAACCCACAATGGAGATTGAATATCTTAATAATAAAGCTCATTATTTAAAGAGAGTTGTATTTTCTTTGATTTTCTTTATTTAATTTATTTATTTTAAATATATATATTTATTAATTAAAATTTCCAATTTAGAATGAAAAATTCTAAATATAAATTTTAATTTAATATTTATAAATTTTACTTAGATGGATGTGAAAATAACATGAATTACTTCCATATTAGTAATAATTTCCAATAAATACTTAGAAAAATATTCAATTTAAGTTGTTACAAAATTAATTTACAACTCAAATTTAATTTTCTATAAATATAAATTGCATTTCAAAAAATTAAAGTATTTAAGAATACAATTTTCGAAAATGCATGTTAAAATAAAAAATTAATCCTGGAAAAATTATTCTAATTTAATGTTGGCCCAAAATTAATTAATAAAATTAATTTACAACAAAAAAATATAATTTTCCTATTTAATTAAATATATAAGAAAAATTTCAAATATTTAAGCATGATGATGAAAATCAACTTAAATATTAATTTCTATTTAATTAAATACACTAGAAAAATAATTGAAGCAAAAATATCATTTATCTAGATTTTCCTTTGACTAATTAATTCTATTTCTAATAATATACTTTAATTCAATTTATTTTAAATTAATCAATAAATGAAAAATCATTGATTTAAGTTTGTCCAAAATTAAAATAAATAATTTACAACTTTAATCTATTTTTCAAATAAAATTCCAAATTCCAGCATTTAAGAAATGCAATTTCGAAATTTGATTAATGAAATAAAAAAAATATATTTTGAAAATTATTTAAATTTAGTTGAAAAATTAAATTTCAACTAAAAATAATTTTCTATTTAACTAAGTGTCATGAAAAAGAAATATTTAAGTATCATGATGAAAATCAACTTAGATATTTAATTTTCAAATTAATTAAATGTATTAAATTCAAGAAATAAATAATTAAGTCTAGAGAAGGCTTAATTATTAATCTCTAGTTTAATACTAGAAAAAATATACTTAAAATAAATTGTACCAAAATTAATTATATAAATAATTAATTTCACAATGTATAATATTTTCCTATTTAATATTAGAAATAATAAGTAGTCTAGAAATAATTATCTAGAAAATATCTTATTTGACTAAGTATCTTTTCCACAAAATTTGAAAAAATATCTAGTTTAGGTTGTATTATAAAAAATCTAGAACCTAAATATTTTTCAAATTTAAATTTAATTAAATATCAAAAATTAAGTTGTAACCACTTAATTTAAAAAATATTCCATTTTAAGTTAATATTCGAAAAGATATTAACTTAAAAAATATCTAAAATATTTCATTTTAAATTAATATTCGAAAAGATATTAACTTAAAAAATATCTAAAGAATCTTAATAACCAATGCCTAAAATTCCTCAGCTTAATTTTGAAATTTAAATCCAAAAGATATTCAGATTTAAGTTGGTTAGTTGTAGATAACTAAATATCAACTTAAATAGGAATATTTAATGAAAAATTTAAATTAAGCTTCAGAAAGAATCTAGATGGTTATAATTCTATATTTAATTAAATACAAGAAAATACATATAGTTTAGCTTAGTATAAAAAATTCTTTAAACTATAATTTTCTTAAATTAATTTCAAAATAAATAAAATTAAATATGTTGCTAATCAATTTTATTAGGTTAAACTAGTTTAATTAACCTAGTACAGTTTATTCAAATCAGGCAAATGGGCCTTCACAATTGGGGTGGTTCATGTGAGGGGGTCCTGGGTTCAGTATGTCGTACCCACTACTATGGCTCTCAACTCTCATACAAGGCCCAAAAGAGAGGAATTTAACCTTAAAATGAACAACTGTTATTAATTGAATAGGCCCAAAAACTAAATGGGCCTAAATAAAATCTATCAAGAACTATGATATTTTATTTAGCAACATCAACCTATATGCATCTATAATAAAATTAAACACATAGGCTCACACAGGCACACTTTGGATGGGTCTCATCATGTTGCTAGGTCATACACAGATGAAAGAAGTTTGTAAATATACATGTTACAAATTATTATCTTGACCAAAGGAGCCATCAGATCAATAGATCTGGCAAAAGGTAACCATGGCTATATGCAATCAAGTAATAATAGGTTTTGAAAACTTACACACAAGCTAAAACACATACTCCTGCAACAAGGTTAGCTGGATAGTTGGATGTAGGATTTATTTAATTTTAAATTAAATTATTAATTTCGAAATAATTAATTAAATAAAAAATAATTTTCGAAAATTTAAAAAAAAAATTGAATAATTCGAAATTTAAAAAAAAATTAAATTTAAAATTAAATCTACAATTTTGAAAAAATTAGGTTTCAACCAACCTAAATATCATTTCAAAATTTGCTAACTACTTTTAAAATTTAAATGTTATTTTATAAAAAAAAATTAAAAAAAGATAAATGAATATCTTTTTCAGATTTTAAATGTAATTTAAATAAATAAAATAACAAAATTTAAAAGTTAGAAAAATATCTTACATCTTTTTAAAATTACATGATTATAGTTATCTTATTTTAAATTTAAATAAGGTCAAATTATTTAAAAAAATAAATAAATTTAAAATATTTAAAATCTGACCTTAAATTTAAAAATAAGATAAGATATAATCAAATTTAAAAATAAGATAAGATATAATCAAATTTAAAAATAAGATAGATTATTAAGCAAATAAGATAGATACTAACTATTTTTAAGTTCAAATTACACTAATATCTTGAATTAAATTTAAAAAATATTAAATTAATTCAAAATGATAATTAGAATTGAATTAGGAATAGTAATAGTACAAATATAGAACTACACAAAAAATCGGAAGTTAATTTCATGAAAAAGCATGAAAAATCGAAGAAAAACGAAAAAATTGCGAGCCGTATGGACAGTTTTCGCGTGCGCAGGAAAATTTCAGCACAACTCCGTTTTTTTCGAATCTTCAAAAAATTTATAACTAATTCAAATTAAATCAAAATTGAGTTCTGTAAAAAAGTAACTTGCTTAATTTTTTCCATACTATCCAATAAAAATAATTCCAGAAACAGATATTCAATTATTTTTAACGAAAATTCACAAACACCAATCAATCATCAAATAACACTCAATACAACATGATACCATCCAAAAACAAACAAACAATCGTTTTAAAGTCCAAATTTCTTGCAAGAAAATCAATTACCATGGCTCTGAGGCCAGTTGTTGGAATTTATTTTACCAGGATCTTAGATCTACTCACAAGTATGTTTATTAACACACTAAATATGAACTTTCTAAAACGATGAAATAAACACATATAAAGTTTAGGAAACCTTACATTGGGTGCAGCGAAATATAATGACTCCTTCCGTTCAGATATCTAGCCCATTATCAATATCTGAAGCTGGATCTCTTTCTCTGAATCTTTGATGCTGAAACCTCCTTCTTGCTGAAAGTCTTTCTTCACGATCTTCCTCACTATGATTGAGGTATCACTTGCTGTGTGTGGGCACTACTCATACACTAAGAATTTCGAAATTTAAGGAAGAAGAAAGAGAGAGTGGGTTCGGCCAAAGATAGGGAGAGAGAGAGAGGCTCAGTTTTTTTCTGAATCAGAAGTGTCAGAAGAAAAGTGTAATTTTTCCTGAAGCCTTCACTATCTATTTATAGCATTCCACTAGGGTTAGGTTTGAATTATTTGGCATTAAAATAATGAAAATATCAGAGGGAAAACCCTACAAAAGTGGCCGGCCCTATACAAGTGGATCTGGGCCTCACTTTTTACAATTTTGCAGTTTTATCTTTTCTGCATCTGATTTTCTCAAAACCGCCAATTTTCTAATTCAACCATTTAAATGCCAATTCTAACTATTTAATAACTATAAATAATTATTAAATAATATTTTCATTTATTATATTCATTAATTGAACCATACAAAGTATCATAATTAACAAATATGCCCCTAAAACTCTTTCTTTACAATTTCGCCCTTACTTAGTGAAAAATTCACAAATAGACATAGTCTAATTTGAGAATTATAATTGATTAATCAAAACCAATTACATGAGTCTTACAAGCAATATTATCTCAACTAGTGCGGGGACCATGGGTCTATATAACCGAGCTTCCAATAAGTAGATCAAGAATTTATTACTAAAATTTACTAACTTATTAATTCTTCATTGAATCCACGCATAGAACTTAGAATTGCACTCTCATTTATATAGAATGCTCTATATGTTCCACCATATAGACACATCATTAGTTATCCATTGTTATAATCCTAATTTGATCACTGATCCTCTATATGAATGATCTACACTGTAAAGGGATTAAATTACCGTTACACCCTACAATGTATTTATTCCTTAAAACACTTGACCCCGTATAAATGATATTTCAGCTTATGTGAAATGAGTACTCCACCATTTATGTTTGTTTGGTCAAGCTCGAAGGAGATCATCCTTTGCTTACTATTCGCCAGATAGAAGCTATAGATTCCATGTTTATGCTAGCGCTCCCACTCAATTGCACTACCGTGTTCCCAAAATGTACGTATCACCCTGACCTAAAAGTAGGCTTAACTAACAAATCAAAGAACACGAATAGCCTTTCAAGATTGAGCCTAATCATAACAGGATTAAGAACATTTGATCTAGGATCAACTAGACGATATTGACTTGAATAGATATTACGGTAAATTTAATAAATCTAAGTCAAAGTTCAATATCGGTCCCTTCCGATGCATACTCCATGCATCCAACCTGAGCTTTACTTTAACCAATGCTCTGGAAAGAACATAGCACTTCTCCAAATGCAAGTAAACTCTGTTGTAGATTATCATATCAGTAAAACCCTATGTCTGATAAATCTAGGAAACTTTATTCACATAGTCATGTTTACTTTCCAATGTGTTGACGGCACAATAAACAAGATCAAGTATGTGAAAAGGGTTTCAGACGAATTTATACATTATGTACATATAATCATGAAATAAATCATGTGAACCATGAAACATTAAATGTTATTTCTGATCTATATTAATAAGTAAATCTGATTATATTGAAATGAGTTTTATTTAGGACATAAAACCCAACAATTTCTGCATCTCATTTTCTCAAAAACGCTAATTTTCCAATTTAACCATTTTAAATGTCAATTCTAATTATTTAACAACTAAAAATTAATTACTAAATAATATTATCATTTAATATATTTATTAATTAGACATATAAAGTCTCTTAATTAACAAATAAAACCTAGAATCTTTTTTCTTACAATTCTTCCCTTGCTTAGTGAACATTCATAAAGTAGACATAGTCTAACTTTAGAATTATAATTGATTAATAAAAATCATTTAACTGAGTCTTACAAGCAGTATGGTCTCAACTAGTATGGGGACCATGGGCCTATATAACCGAGCTTCCAATAAGACGAACCAAATTTACCAAGTAAATTCCCTAACTTATTAATTCCTTATTGAATCCACACTTAGAACTTGGAATTGCACTCTCAGCCATATAGAACGCTCTATATTTTCCACGATATAGATAAGCTATTAGTTATCCATTGTTATAATCCTAATTTTATCAATGACCCTCTAATAGATGATCTACATTGAATAGGAACTAAATTACCGTTACACCTTCAATGTATTTTATCCTTAAAACACTTAGCTCCGTATAAATGATATTTCAGCGAAGTGAAATGAGATCTCAACAATTTATCTTTATTTAGCCAAGCTCGAAGGATATCATCGTTTCACTTCTAAATTCCTATAGAAGTTATAGACTCCATATTTATGTTAGTGCTCCCACTCAATTATACTATCATGTTCCCAAAATGTACGTATCACCCTGACCCAAAAGTAGGCTTAACTAACAAATCAAAGAACATGTATAGTACTCTTGAGATCGAACCTAACCATATCAGGATTAAGATCATTTGATCTAGGATCAACGGGTCATATTGAATTGAATAGATATTACGGTAAATTTTAATATATCTAATCAAAGTTCAATATCGGTCCCTTCCGATGTATACTCCATACATCCGATACTCGTAAACTTTGCCAATGCCCTGGAAAGGACATAACACTTATCCAAGGTGTAAGAATACCTATCGCTGATTATATCATGCCAGTCTAAATCCAGTGAACTGACAAATCAAGGAATAAACTTTCGAACATATAATTATGATTATATTCCACTGTTCTGACAACACTATAATCATTAACAAATTTATATGTTCTGGACTTAAATAGAATTCATACATTATATATATAATCATAAAATAAATCATGTGAACCATGCAACATAAAATGTTATTTCTGATCTTTATTAATAAGTAAATCTGATTATATTGAAATGGGTTTTATTTAGGGCACAAAACCCAACAGATACAAATGTTGTAGATTTAGAAAATGTGGTTGTAGTCTTTTGATGAGTTGATTTAGTAACATCAAAGAGTTCTTAGAATAGTGCAAGTGGATCCTGGTCACAGAATACTAAACTCACATTCTATACTAACATACAGTTTGAATCCATTGATAAAAAATTGTTATTAAACACTTGTGAAAGTGTAACTGTATTGTATTCTGGAAATAGAGATATAAAATCTTTATTTCGAATCTAAAATTTAAAGTCAAAGAATTAAATTATACCAAATATATAGAGTAATTCTTTCTTAGACCACCCCTACTAATTTAACTCTAAGTCTGATTTGCCCATACAAGTAGGAAATTTTTAAGATTGAGGATTTATATCAATTGGGGATAGAATTTCGAGAATATAATCATAAGCGCCATTTAATTTCCTAAGAGAAAATAGAATGACATTATATGATTTATAAACCATTCATCCAATGATATATTATTGAGTTGATTCGAAATGAATAAGCTAAGAGGAATTAGGATAATTTCGTATTTAAATAAGAATCCAACTATGCTTCGATAAGCGAGAGTCAAAGTTATTCTTATTTATATAATCTTCTTGTTTCATATTGTAAATACTAGTTTAAGGTGTCATCAATTGATGAATAGCTAGATGTTGTATTTACAATATTTATCTATCGAGATCTAACACTATTATGTTTGTCTAATGGTTGACAATCCATTAGGGATTTGTCCCATTAAAACAACAAGCCAAGTTAGACCAACAATGAAGATTCGAAATTAAACTACAACTTAATAACAGAAAATAACATGGTTCAATATAAATTCATACACAATTTAGAAATTATCAAACATATAGCAAATAACAAAGACATGTGAAAATACAAAACAGGCACATCATAAATAATTTCTAGGGTTTCCAACAAACTGATACAGTGTCCCGATAGGCGAGAGTCAAAGTATCATTCATTGAATAAAGTTGTCAGCTCATCTAAAATGCAAACCATTCTAGCAACCTTTTATTCGATCAAAATAAGAATCCAACGTTGTCCCGGTAGGCGAGAGTTAAAGTTATTCTCATTTTATGAGCTTCCACCATTGTTTCATGTTTTATAAGTTTATCTCTAAGTAGTCACCGTATGGGAGAGTCTAATAGAGACGAAAACTTACAAAACACTTATTAAATGAGATCTTACGGTGTTAAATGCGTTCAACGAATAACCATCCATAAGGGGGACGAAGTCTAGCGTCTCGAGGTTATATTGAAAACATTTAACTATTGTAAGACCAACAATGGAGATCGAATGTCCTAATAATAATAAAGCTCATTATTTTAAAAAAAAAATGTATTTTCGTCTAATATTTATTTTAATCAATTTATTTTAAATAAATATATATTTATTTAATTAAAATTACCGATTTAGAATGAAAAAATCTAAATATAAATTTTAATTTAATATTTATAAATTATACTTAGATGGATATGAAAATAAAATGAATTATTTCCATCTTAGTAATAATTTCCAATAAATATTTAGAAAATTATTCAATTTAAGTTGTTTCAAAATTAGTTTAAATTAATTTACAACTCAAATTTAATTTTCTATAAATATATATTGCATTTCGAAAAATTAAAGTATATAAGAATACAATTTTCGAAAAGAACTTTAAAATAAAATAAAATAAATTAAACATTACTAGAAAAAATACTTCAAGCAAAAATAATATCTATCTAGATTTTCCTAGACTAATTAATTCAATTTCTAATTATAATATATTTTAGTTCATTAATCAATAAATGAAAAAATCATTGATTTAAGTTGGTTCAAAAATTAATTAAAATAATTAATTTACAACTTTAATCTATTTTTCAAGAAAAATTCAAAAATATCTTGCATAATTAAATGCAATTTCGAAAATTGATTAATAAAAAAAATATATTTTGGAAATTATTAAAATTTAAGCTGTTATGAAATTTTAAATAAAATTTCCAACTTAAAATAATTCTCCATTTAATTAAATATCATGAAAATAATAATATTTGAGTACAATGATGAAAATCAACTTAGATATTTAATTTTCAATTTAATTAAATGTATTAAATTCAAGGAATAAATAATTAAGTATAAAGGAGACTTAATTATTAGTTCTTGTTTAATACTAGGAAAATATATGTAACTTAGATTGTACCAAAATTAATTATTAAACAATTAATTTTACAATCTAAAATATTTTCCTAATTAAATATTAGAAAATATAATTAGTACTAGAAACAACTATCTAGAATATATTTCAATAACTAAGTGTTTTTCTAAAATTTGAAAAAGTATCTAATTTAAGTTGTTATTGAAAAAAAAATCTAAAATATCCAACTTAAATATTTTTCAAATAAAATTTAATTAAATATCAAAATTAAGTTGCAACCACCTAATTTGAAAAATATTCAATTTTAAGTTGATGTATATTTAAAAAAAAAATATCAACTTAAAAAATATCTTAAGAATCTTCAATAACCAATTCTTAGAATTCCTCAACTTAATTTTGAAATTCAAAAGATATTCAAATTTAAGTTGATAAATAAAATTAGTTAGAAATAACTAATTTACAACTTAAATAGGAATATTTAATGAAATAATTAAAATAAGCTTCAGAAAGAATCTAGTTAGTTATAATTCTATATTTAATTAAATACAAGAAAAATACAGATAGTTTATCTAGAAATAATTTCATTAAACTAAGAGTGTTTTTCTAACTATTAACTTTAAAATATTAAAATGAAAAATAAATTTCATATATTTTAAAAGTTAATTATGTTGCTAATTATTTTTTATTAGGTTAAACTAATTTAATTAACCTAGTACAGTTGTCAAAATCAGGCAAATGGGCCTTCACAGTTGGGGTAGTTCATGTGAGGGGGAGCTGGGTTCATTATGTCGTACCCACTTCTATGACTCCCAACTCTCACACAAGGCCCAAAAGAGAGGAATTTAACCTTAAAATGAACAACTATTATTAATTGAATAGGCCCAAAAACTAAATGGGCCTAAATAAAATCTATCATCGTGTGACATTTTATTTAGCAACAACCTATATGCATCTAAACATAAAGTAAACATATAGGCTCACACAGGCACACAGATTTGGATGGATCCTATCATGTTACTAGGTCATACACAGATGAAAGAAGAATGTAAAATTTACCTGTTACAAATTATTTACTTGACCTATTGACAATTGAAACATGGGTTAAAATTAGATCATTGGATCTGTCAACAAGTTAACCATGGCAATTTAGATCAAGCAATAATAGGTTTTATAAAACTTACAAATAAGCTAAAACACATACTCCTGCAACAAGTTGAATTGGATAGTTGGATGTAGGCTTTATTTAATTTTAAATTAATTAATTTATTTAAATAAAATTTCGAAAAAAATAAATAATAAAAAAAGATTTTTTGGTTTTTTTAAAAAAAATTTAAATTAAAACCTACAATTTTGAAAAATTAGGTTTCAACTAACCTAAATATCATTTCAAAAAAAAAAATTTGCTAACCATCTTTTAAATTTCATGTTATTTTATAAATTAAATATTCAATAAAATAGAATGATAATAAATATCTTTTCTGATTTTATAATTTAATTTAAATAAAAAAATAACAAAATTTAAAAGTTAGCAAAATATCTTATTTCTATTCAAAATATCATGATTATAGTAATCTTATTTTAATTTTAAATAAGGTCAAATAATTTAAAAAAATGTTAATATCTGACCTTAAATTTAAAAAATAAGATAAAATAATCAAATTTAAAAATAAGATAGATAATTAAGCCAAAAATTAGATATTTACCTATTTTCAAGTTCAAATTACACTAATATCATAAATTAAATTTAAAAAATTTAATTAATTTAATTCTGATAATTAGAATTGAAATAGGAATAGTAAATATCTAAATACAAAACTACACCAAAAATCAGAAAATAATTCCATGAAATAGCATGAAAAATCGAAGAAAACAAAAAAAGAATTGCAAGTGGTACGAACAGTATGCAATGCATATTGTCCAGGAGCATGCAATCGGGCGGATGGGGCTCAAAACACCCCCACGGATACTGCTAGCAGCATTTCTGCGCACGTAGCCCATGCTCTAGAGATCCTCGGCGCCTTCAGGCCTAGAAATCTCGGACAAAAAGCTGTCCCAACCCGCACACGACCAAGAAATCCGAGGATCCGCGCGCGTGGGGTGAGTGATGTCACCCTAATATTTTCTGATTTTTAAAAATTCATAACTAATTCAAATAAAATCGAAATTAAGTTCTGTAAAAAAGTGAATTGCTTAATTTTTTTCCAAACTATCCAATAAAAATAATTCCAGAAACAAAAATTTGATTATTTTTCATAAAATTTTACAAGCATCAATCAATCATCATATAACACACAGATCAACATGAAACCATCCAAATCAACATATATTATCGTTTTAATTCATATTTCATGAAAGTAAATCATTACCATGGCTCTGAGGCCAGTTGTTGGAAATATTTTACTAAGATCCAGATTTACTACCATGTATGTTTCATTAACACCCTAATATGAATTCTAAAACAATGAAATAAACACATATAAAGTTTAGGAAACCTTACATTGGGTGCAGCGAAACATAATGACTCTTTCCGTTCAGATCTCTAGCCCTTGATTCCTTTCATTAGCAGAGCATCACCAAGATCTGAATCTGGATCTCTTTCTCTCCTTCCTTTGATGCTGATTCTCTTTCTTGTTGATTGGATTCTTCACAATCTTCCACACTATGATTGAGATACCACTTGATGTGTGTGGGCACTCACTCATTCACTCAAGGTTCGAAAATTTAGAGAAGAAAATAGAAGAAGAGGGTGGCGGCTATGGTATAGAATAGGAGGCTCAACTTTCATCTGACAGAGTTAAGTGTGAATGAGAGCCATCACTATCTATTTATAGGTAACCACCTAGGTTTAGATTAGAATTATTTGGCATTAAAATAATAAAAAAAATAAATGATAAAAGCCATTAAGTGTGGCCGGCCATGGGCTTTGGATATTGGGCCTCACTTATGCAATTTTGCTGTTTTATCATTTCTGCATCTCATTTTCTCACAAACGCTAATTTTCAAATTCAACCATTTAAATGCCAATTCTAATTATTTAATAACTAAAAATTAATTATTAAATAATATTGTCATTTAATATATTTATTAATTAGACATATAAAGTCTCTTAATTAACAAATAAAACTTAGAATCTCTTTTCTTACAATTTTGCCCTTGCTTAGTAAAAATTCATAAACCAGACATAGTCTAATTTTAGAATTATAATTGATTAATTAAAGTCAATTAACTGAGTCTTACAAGCAGTATGGTCTCAACTAGTACGGGGACCATGGGCCTATATAACCGAGCTTCCAATAAGTCGAACCGAATTTACCAAGTAAATTCCCTAACTTATTAATTCCTTATTGAATCCACTCTTAGAACTTGGAATTGCACTCTCAGTTATATAGAACGCTCTATATGTTCCACGATATAGATACGCTATTAATTATCCATTGTTATGATCCTAATTTGATTAATGACCCTCTAATAGATGATCTACATTGAATAGGGACTAAATTATCGTTACACCTTCAATGTATTTTATCCTTAAAACACTTAGCTCCGTATAAATGATATTTCAGCGAAGTAAAATGAGATCTCAACCATTTATCTCTGTTTAGCCAAGCTCAAAGGATATCATCGTTTCACTTCTAAATTCCTATAGAAGTTATAGACTCCATATTTATGTTAGAGCTCCCACTCAATTGTACTATCATGTTCCCAAAATGTACGTATCACCCTGACCCAAAAGTAGGCTTAACTAACAAATCAAAGAACATGTATAATACTCTTGAGATAGAACCTAACCATATCAGGATTAAGATCATTTGATCTAGAATCAACAGGTGATATTGAATTGAATAGATATTATGGTAAATTTTAACAAATCTAATCAAAGTTCAATATCGGTCCCTTCAAATGTATACTCCATACATCCCATACTGGTAAACTTAGCCAATGCCCTGGAAAGGACATAACACTTATCAAAGGTGTTAGAATACCTATCGCTGATTACCATGCCAGTCTAAATCCAGTGAATTGACAAATCAAGGAATAAACTTTCGAACATATAATCAAGATTATATTCCACTGTGGTGACAACACTATAATCATTAACAAATTCATATGTTCTGGACTTAAATAGAATTTATACATTATATGTATATAATCATAAAGTAAATCATGTGAACCATGCAACATAAAATGTTATTTCTGATTTTTATTAATAAGTAAATTTGATTATATTGAAATGGGTTTTATTTAGCGCACAAAACCCAACAGTGTCATACTCCCAGTGATCTTTCACGCACGAAAAACATTGTGCATGCAAGGGTCATGTTCAATTTTTATGAGGCAGACTCTGGCTTCCGCGAGGGAAGGCCAGAGTTACCTAAAACTTCAAGCGATGACTCTGCTTGAAAAGTTCAAAGGGTGAAACATCACTGGGCGTGTGACAGACTTCAAGCAGTCCTTCCCTCTGAGGAAGGAGGGTTGAAGATGTGTTATACCCCTAGTGATCTTTCACGCACAAAAAACATCGTGCATGCGAGAGTCATGTTGAATTTTTGTGAGGCAGACTCCGACTTCCACAGGAGAAGGCTAGAGTTTCCTAAAAATTCAAGTGATGACTCCGCTTGAAAAGATCAAAGGGTGAAACATCACTGGGCGTGTGAAAGACTTTAAGCAGTCCTTCCCTCCTGGGAAGGAGGGTTGAAGACATTCGTACCCTCAGTGATCTTTTACGCACGAAAAACATTGTGCATGCAAGAGTAATGTTGAATTTTTGTGAGGTAGACTTCAGCTTCTACGAGGGAAGGCTAGAGTTGGCTAAAAATTCAAACAATGACTTTCCTTGAGAGAGATCAAAGGGTGAAAACATCATTAGGAGTGAAACAGACTTCAAGCACTCTTTCCATTTCGGGAAGGAGGGTTGAAGACGTGTTGTACCCCCAGTGATCTTTCACACACAAAAAACATCGTGCATGCGAGACTCATGTTGAATTTTTGTGAGGCAGACTCCGCCTTACGTGATGGAAGGCTAGAGTTGCCTAAAAATTCAAGCAATGACTCCGCTTGAAAAGATCAAAGGGTGAAACATCACAGGGCGTGTGACAAACTTCAAGTTGTCCTTCCTTCCTAAGAAAGACGGTTGAAGACGTGTCGTACTCTCGGTGATCTTTCACGCATGAAAAACATCATGCATACAAGAGTCATTTTGAATTTTTGTGAGGTAGACTATGGCTTTCGCGGGGGAAGGCTAGAGTTGCCTAAAAATTCAAGCAATGACTCCGCTTGAAAAGATGAAAGGGTGAAACATCACTGGGCGTGTGACAGACTTTTAGCAGTCATTCCCTCCTGGGAAGGAGGGTTGAAGACGTGTCGTACCCTCAGTGATCTTTCATGCACGACAAACATCGTGCATGCGAGAGTCATGTTGAATTTTTGTGAGGCAAACTTTGCCTTTCGCGAGGGAAGGCTAGAGTTGCCTAAAAATTCAAGTAATGACTCCGCTTGAAAAGATCAAAGGGTGAATCATCACTGGGCGTGTGACAAACTTCAAGTAGTCCTTCCTTCCAAGAAAGAGGGTTGAAGATGTGTCGTACCCCCAGTGATCTTTCAGGCATGAAAAGCGACACACACGCATCTAACGAGCTCCAAGAAGGCTCAAAAGATGCGTGCATGAACCCCAAAACCTCCTGGGTAGTCTGATTCCTCCGACGGATTGCAAGGCACTTAGCATCTTTTAAGGCAAAGACTTGGGCCTCCAATAGGATGAATGCTATTCCAGTAGAGAACGGGCTTTTAGTGGCAAGAGTTACTTTCTTTAATGTAACTCCAGGGTTGTAGTTACATCGTAATGACAGAGATTCCTATCATCGAACTTTGCCAAAATGGGTTTGCCCTAGCAATGCCCTTCAACTAGCAGTACCACGTCAGGCTTGACTGGAAACCCAACGGGCGTTGCTGATACTAATGGTCTCCTCTCAACTGCTATCACAACATGATCTCACAATGTCAATCTTCGATTGACTTAGTGACGTAGCAAAAAGTTAAGGGAAGTAGCCATTGGCAATGGATCTAGTCCTTGCGTCATCACCGACACCAGAGTCACAAGCTGGATAGAGTCATTACATTTATTGACCCTTCGTGAGTTAGTCATCATAATCGCATTGGGTCTTATCCTCTCTACCTAGCCCTAACCACTCTTGCACTCTATCGTGTCTGCGTAGTTATACCTTAATGGACGATAGGAGCCTTAACCTGGGGGTGCCAATGGCTGGTTGTTCCCTTAGGGAGTTAGCTGGCCATATCTGAGCTTATAAGGGCGAGCATGAGTACGGTGAGTGTTTTTAGACCGTATGCGTTCATCTTCTGCACTTTCTTTGGGCGATCGAGGGTATTGGCCTTCAATCTCAACAATACCCCTAACCGAGACCATCCTAATTTTTGACCGGACCCTGACAGGAAGACAGGCAGCCTTCCTTCTTCTTTCTTTGTACGGGCCCTTCTTTCTATAGGCTTGCGTCGATGACCACCGTGCATGGTTCTTTCTTTCTTCAGCTCTTAATGAAAGCACCAAAATGTTTACTGAGTTTTTTGGCAACTAAATATTTTTAGAGCTTAAGAAAGGAACATTAGAATAAATAGCAAGATAACAAATAAGAGATTTTTACGTGGTTCAGGAGTTAATGATCCTTAGTCCACGAGTCCATTTTATTGGGCACATCAGCCAGTAACTATTTATACAAATAAAAATACAATGGATTCGAACTCTTTCCCCCTTGTTCCTCTTGAAGAAGAGAAAGCTTAGTAGGAATATTCTAAAATTTTTTAGGTATAATATTGCCTGGTTTAATACAAATGTGTTTGCCCAAAATGGTGAAGAATGAGTCAAGCCCCAAAAAGAAGGGATCTCTCTCTCTAGAAAAAGTCTTCTTTTCTCTCGTGCTTTTTAGGGGCCTTTATAGGCCAACTTCTCTTCTTGTGCTAGTATGGATTGATCATCCTTGGGCGAAATTCGACCATTGGATTGGTAGGTGGCATTTTTCCCATATGGCATTTAAGGGTGTCAGATCATACGGGTTGGACTTCCTAAGCGTGTCGTCCCAGTGCTTTTCCTTTTTGAATTTCCCTTATCCCTAGCCATTGGATCATTTGGTCAGGTACGATGAGACACACATGCTCTGTACGATAGCGTGTCGTGGGAACAACCTCTAACATTGTACCTACAAAAGCCTGGTTACTGGGTCCGTAGTCTGACAAGTATGGGCAGAGCCTTTGCGGGCTAAAGTCGTATCCCAGTTTCGGCCTATTTTCCTTTGTAATGTTCTTTATAAAGTCATCTCTAAAGTGTTGGCCAATAGATTAAAATTTGTTTTGCCAGTGGTTATTTCTGATGCTCAAAGTGCATTCTTACATGTGCGTTTGATTTCGGATAACATTATGGTCTCATTTGAAATTATGCAATGGTTGAAAAGAAAGAGAGTTGGGAAGGATGGTTAAATGGCTCTAAAACTTGACATGAGAAGGATTATGATAGAGTTGAATGGCCTTTTATTGAAGCTTTATTGATTTGAATGGGGTTTGACAGAAGGTTGGTTTCTTTGATTATGTGTTGTGTGAGTACTGTCAGTTACAAGGTGACTCATGTTGGACATCCTATGGGTCCTATCATTCCCAATAGAGGCTTGAGACAAGGAGATCCATTATCTCATTATCTCTTTCTAATTTGTGCAGAAAGGTTATCGTCCTTATTGAAGTTTTATGAACAAAATCGTCGATTAACAAGCTGCAAAGTAGCTAGAGGTGCTCTGGTTATTTCACACATGTTGTTCGCTGACGATAGTTATGCGTACTGTAAGGCCAATGAAGAGGAAGCTACCAATGTCTTACACCTTCTTCATACTTAAGAGGCGGCTTCGGGTCAAAAAGTAAATTTTGCAAAATCTTTGATTTTTTTCAGTAATAATACACAAGTGGCTACACGGTCCCGCTTGTGTGAACTATTGGGAATGGTGGAGGCTTCTGAAAATAGGTTATATTTGGGCTTGCCTTGCATCATGGGGCGTAATAAAAATGCAATTTTAAGCTTTCTTAAAGATAAAATGAAGAAGAGAATTTTCAATTGGGAGAGTCATTTTCTGTCAAAAGTGGGTAAGGAAGTTCTAATAAGATTTATCGCTCAAGCTCTTCCAAGTTACACTATGAGTGTCTTCTTATTAACTAAAGAAATATGCTCGGATCTTAAAGGAATGATGTCTAAATTTTGGTGGAAGACTCAATCCAATTCATCTAGCAAAGGTGTTAGTTGGATCAGTTAGAAGCGACTTTGTTGACATAAGAATGTTGGTGGTGTTGGCTTTAGAGATCTTTGAGACTATAATCTTTCTTTTTCTAGGCAAACAGGGATGGCATTTGTTGTCAAATGACATTTCTCTGGTGAGTAAGATTTTTAAAGCGAAGTATTATCCTAATGGTAGCTTATTAACTGCTACTTTAGGACAAAATTCTAATTTTATTTGGCATAGCATTTTTGAGGCTCAGGAACTGGTTTAGGTAGGGGCTAGATGATCGATTCGGTGTGGTTTCAATGTCAGTGTTTTATGTGTTTCGTGGCTGCCCGATTCGAATAACCCTTATGTCTCCTCCTCCCATCCAAGTCTTGAGGGAAAAAGTGTGTCTTCGTGAATGGCTATTGATACGAATACTTGGGACATTGAAATTGTGAATGACCTGTTTAATGCCAAAGATAGAGACTTGATTTATCTATCCAATTGAGTGATACAGCAATGGTGGACAAGTGGTTTTAGGTAAAAGAAACATCAGGATTTTATTTAGTTAGCTGTGTTTATAAGCACTTACAATTGATTAAAGGTGAATGGCCTTTGTTAGATGAAGGTGATGACTGGAAAAAGTTATGGCAGCTGGCAGTTCCTTCTAAGGCTCATCACTTCATGTGGCGAGCTACTTCAGAGTGTCTCCCAACGAAGGTACAGTTGAAATCTAAGCATGTTCATGTAGACCTCATGTGGCCCTTTTGTAATTTGCATATGAGACTATTTTTCATGTCCTTGCTGATTGCCATTTTGCTCGTTCTTGTTGGAACCTATCTATTTTCAGTACAGTTGGTGTAGCATATCAGAGTTTTAGCAGCTGGTTTTTTGACTTGATTGAAAATAATTTTTCAACAGTTGTAATGGAAACGCTATGGTCAGTTGGCGTATTTGGAATACACGCAACAATGTGTTTTGGAAGAAGAAATCTTTTTTTTTGTGGTTGAAGTGGTAAGATCGGTGCTTACTGTCCTTGGTCATTGGAGTATTGCTCAATCTCAAAAGTTGGGACTGTTGTTGGTTTTTGATTCTAGTAACGGTAGTGAGCAATGGAGGAAATCAAAGGTGCATAAGGTCAAGGTTAACGTAGATGGTGCCATTTTTACAACAAAACATAGGTTTGGCTTTGGTAGCGTGGCTCGTGATCCCGGTGGTAATTTGATTGAGGCGATCTCCAGTAGTCGGTGTGGTTCAGTGCAGCCTAAAATTGCTGAATTGATAAGGGTGAAAGAAGATTTAAGTTGGATCAAGGGTAAGTGTTGGTCTGATGTGGTGGTCATTGGAGTATTGCTCAATCTCAAAAGTTGGGACTATTGTTGGTTTTTTATTCTAGTAACGGTAGTGAGCAATGGAGGAAATCAAAGGTGCATAAGGTCAAGGTTAATGTAGATGGTGCCATTTTTACAACAAAACATAGGTTTGGCTTTGGTAGCGTGGCTCGTGATCTCGGTGGTAATTTGATTGAGGCGATCTCCAGTAGTCGGTGTGGTTCAGTGCAGCCTAAAATTGCTGAAATGATAAGGGTGAAAGAAGATTTAAGTTGGATCAAGGGTAAGTGTTGGTCTGATGTGGTGATCGAGTCGGATGCTTTGGTGGTGGTTCAAGCAGTGAACAGTTCCATTAAAATGCCATCTCAGTTTCGTATGTTGGTGAGAGATTGTCTCTCTTTACTCTCTTCTCTTAATAATGTGTCTTTATCTTTTGTTAAACGATCTACAAATATGGCCGCTCATTTGGTTGCAAGAGGGTCTTGTTTTATGTCAAATTATATTTTGAATAATTAGTATTTTTGTCCCTGAACATTCGGTACTACATGATTTTGCCCCTGTAATATATACGGCTTGTTAAAAATTCTCCCTAAAATATAACAAGTACATAATTATGTTATTTTTGTTAGAATCTGTTTCTTTACCGTTAAAAATTAGCATTTTTACCCCCTAAATTTTGACCAATACAAAAATTTGCCCCATTTTATTAAAAAAAAAATATATTTTAAAAATTATAGTATTCTATCTTTTATAAAGCAATTATAGTATTCTATTTATTCAGAAGAAATAATAAAAATTATTAAAAAATTGGATAAAAATATTAAATTAATAAAAAATATTAACTGTACTTAAAAAATATTTCCAAACTTTATTTTATTTTTCAACATGTATCTTAAAAAATCAAACCAAAATTATTACGAATCTAATAAATAATTTAAATGAACTAAGATTTTTTGAAGAAAAAATCAAACTTATTTATATTTATAAATTCATACCTTAACAAATAAAAAACATAATTTAAAATTCAATAAAAATATATATATATAGATATATATATTTTTTTAAAAAAAAAATTATAAATTAAACTAAAAAATGTTATGTTTACTTAAACATATCTACATTTTTTGGTAAAAATAAAATATATTTAAGTTTGTTCCTTTTAAATGTAGTTTTTACAAATTAAAATTTTAATATATTTTTTAATATTTAAATGAATTTTTAATAAAAAATAAATAATTTTTATATCGTGTAATTAGTTTTAAAATTTTAATTTATTTTTTAATTTTCTTAATCATTCAAAATGATTTTTCTTATGATCTAAATTAATTTTTTAAGATCTACTAAAAAAATGTTAAATCTTTTTTATTTTTATTTTGAGGGGGTACAATTTAATAGTTGTCAAAATTTAGGGGGTAAAGTTTCTAATTGACAAAGACTTGTCATCATTTAAACGGAATAATTGAACGGAACCTACCAGAAGGATTAAGGGCCAATTTGGCACAACTGTGCTGTGAGAAAAAGCAGTTATAGTTGTACTGTGAGAAAAGCAGCTGCAGTAAATCAATGAAAACAGCTGAGTTGAGTGTTTGGTAAATTATAAATTTTAAAGTACTGTAAGTTGTTAAAATCTATTATAATGATAATAATGATGTTATAATTTAGTTTAGTATAATCACAAATATGTAAAAACTTATATTATATAATATTTTATTTTCTATATATTTTAATTTTTTTAAATATAAATTTATATTCATTTGTTAAAAATAATTTATAATATTTTTATATTATGTTGTATCAAATATAAAGAAAAAATTAGAAACTCAAGTATACCAGAAATATTTTAGGTTAATGTTATTTGTTAATATCAAAATAAAATGTAAATTATTTAAAAAAAAATAAGAGATTTAATAATTATTTATTTTATTATAATAAATTTATTTTAAATATTTTTATTTTTTTAATATATAACAAAGAAGTAAATATGGTTTTAGTACAAAAAAAAATTATTATAGTCTTTTAATCAAAAGAGTTTTTTTTAAAGTTGGGTTGGAGTAGCTTTAGCTTTTAGCTGTATCTTCTCCAAAAAATTTTTAAAAAGCTTTTTTTGATTGCTTACCAAACACATTTTTATCATAATTTTTTCAAAAAGCAGCTTTTAGCTTTTCTAAAAGGCCATGATGCAAAATGACCCTAAATCTAACAATTAAGTTAATAAATGTCTCTTTTTTAAAAAAAATTAACAAAATGTCCTTTTAGTTAAAAATTTGATGATAAAATTACAATTATAACCTTGAATAGTTAAGTGTTTGGTATAGTTATTTTACACAGTAGTATATCGTTTTTATGTGCAATAATATATTTAAAAAAACTGAAAGGTAGTATATATATATTTTGAAATAACTGAAAGGTAGTACATTAGTTTAAGATTGTAGTATATTATTTTAATGTGCGATGGTATATAATGCACGAAAGACGGAAATTAAAAAATATGGAATATTAGTTTAAGTTTGAGGTATAGTTATATTTCACTAGGAAATATTGTCTTTATGTTCATTAGTATATCATGAAGGAATAAAAAGAAAAAAAACATGTGGAATATTAAATTAAGTTTTTAGTATATATATATTTTCCACTATATTGGTGGTATATTAATTTTTCACTATAGTATTTATGCTTATGATTGCAGAATATAGTTTTTATATGCTATTATATATTGTGGAAAAAAATCATTTAATAGTATATTAGTTTAAGTTTATGGTATATTTATATTGGTGTAAGGTATATCGTTTGTATGTGATATGTATATCGTGAAGGATATAAAGAAAAAAAAATATTAAATATTAATTTAAGTATGAGGTATAGTTATATTTGACTGAGGTATATTTTTATGTTCATTGGTATTTCATGAAGGAAAGAACAAGAAAAAAAAACTTGTGGAATATTAAATTAAGTTTTTTGTATAATTTTTTTTTACTATGCTGGTGGTATATTAATTTTTGACTATGGTATATCTGCTTATGATTGTGGTATATAGTTTTTGTATGCTACTGTATATTGTGGAAAACAATTCATTTAATAGTATATTAGTTTAAGTTTGTCATATATTTATATTGGCTTAAGGTATATTGTTTGTATATCATACGATATATTAATAAAAAATTAATTATATGGTTAAATAATATATTAGACAACAACAGCAGCAGCAAAATCTAAAAGAATAAAATATATAATACCTTTTATATAATGAAAAAATAGTTGACAAAAATTCAGTAGAGATGTTTTGATTTATTGTTTTACATAATTTCTATTAAAGGAATAAAACATATAATACCTTTTATATAATGAAGGGTATTTTAGGTCTTAAAAAGTAAAAAAGGACATTTGCTTTATTATTTTAAAAAAATGACATTAACTATCTATAGAGTTAGAAATAGAGTCATTTACTTACATTTCTCTTTCTAAAAGTTGTGCTAAACGGGCCCTAAATTTCTATAAGTAGAAATTATACTAGAGAAATGGTAGTAAATAACCCTATTTCTAACTTTAGTGATAGTTAATGTCCCTTTTTTAAAATAATTAAACAAATGTCCTTTTTTACTTTTTAATACTTAAAATATTCTTCATTATATAAAAAGTATTATAAAAATATCTTAAAGTAATATGAATATAACATACAAATACTATACCTTAGAGTAATATGAGTTATTATGTCCTTCTTTATTTTTTTTTACTGATATGTATTCTTTTAATTTTAATTTTATTTCTTTCCTTCATGATATATAATATAACATATAAATATTATACCTTAGAGTAATATGAATATACCACAACAATTCTATAGTTAAATAAATATATAAAAAAAAACTTAAATAAACTTCCACAAGTTTTTTTTTCTCTTTCTTTCATGATATACCATAGCAAATAAAAATAATATATCACTCTATTTATTTAGTAATATATCATAGCACATAATAAAGATATACCGTACAAAATAAAAAAAAATACTAAAAACTTAAATTAATATTTAATAAGTTTTTTTTCTTTCTATCCTTCACGATATACCATATCACATACAAACGATATACTTTAGACCAATATGGATATACCATAAACTTAAACTAATTTAATATTAAATTATTTTTTTTCTACAATATACAATAGCATATAAAAATTATATTCTGCAATCATAAGCATAAATACTATAGTGAAAAATTAATGTACCACCAGTATAGTAGAAAAAATATATACATACCAAAAACTTAATTTAATATTCCACATGTTTTTTTTTTCTTTTTCTTTCCTTCATGATATACTAATGAACATAAAGACAATATTTTCTAGTGAAATATAACTATACCGCAAACTTATATTAATATTTCACATTTTTAAATTTCCGTCTTTCGTTCATTATATACCATAGCACATTAAAATAATATACAACAATCTTAAACTAATATACTACCTTTCAATTTTTTTTAATATACAATTGCACATAAAAACGATATACTATTATGCAAAATAACTATACCAAACACTTAATTATTCAAGGTTATAATTGTAATTTCATCATCAAACTTTTAATAGAATGGACATTTTGTTAATTTTTTATAAAAAGGAACATTTATTAACTTAATTGTTAGATTTAGGACCATTTTCCATCTTGACCCATTATACTATATATAAGAAAATTATAAGAGTTTACTTTTTTATGGCATAAATAAATAATGCTAAGGGGTTATGGTTTTTTTTTATTTTTTAACATTTATATAGGCTTTTTTTATACCATGTTTTTGTGAAAAGAGATAGAAATCTCATATTTGTAAACAACAATAAGTTTTGCCATAAAAGTTAGTGTCACCGAAAAAGTCACTATTGCCGAAAAAATCACCGAAAAAGTCACCATCGCCGGAAAAAGTTACTAGAAAAGTCTCAGAAATAGATGTCTCAAATATAAACAAAAATAGAACCAGTTCTATAACATAATGAATGAAAATAAATAACACAAAATAATTCAAACCGGTTATAATTAAAATATAATCGGTTCCGTAACATAATGAATAAAAATAAATAAAACAAAATAACTCAAACTAATTATAATTAAATTAGAACCAGTTCTATAACAATGTGATAATAAATAAAAATAAATAACACGAATAACTCAAACCGGTTATAACTAAAATAGAACCGGTTATATAACATAATGAATTAGTATTTTTGAGGTAGATATGGTATGGGTGTAATTATTTGGTGGGTTGGAGCATGCTGAATGGATATTTTTGTTTGAGCTATTTTATTTAACTGGTTTTTGAGTGTGAGTTTTTATCTTAGTTGTTTTACGGAACCAATTTTTTGTCTTAAATTTTTAACTAGTTGAGATTTCTTTATATTATATTTGAGTTGTTGTGTGTTATTATTTGTGTTTATTTATTTTGTTATGGAACTGGTTCTTTTCATCTTTATGCCTCAATATTTTTTGAAATTGATCTCCATTTTTTTAAAGAAAATTATAATTGGTGTTATGAGGTATTATGTGTTATGAGGTTTTTTATTGTAGAACTAGTTTTGTTTTTAATTTATGTTTCAGTATTTTAGGAACTGGTTTCCTTTTTAATTTATGTTTCAATTTTTTAGGAACTGATTTCTGTTGGGATTTTATGCCCTAAATAAAATCCATTATAATCTAATCTGATTTGTTATCAATAGAAGATTAGAAGTCATTTATGTTTACATGTAGTTTTCATATTTATGGTTTAATGTGTACAAAATCGGTTAAATCCAGAACATATACTTATTCACAATTACAGTGATATCAACACAGTGGAAGGTAATTGTGATTATATGCTTCAAAAGATAATGTCCCTTGATTCATCAGTGCACTGAATTTACACTGATGTGATAGTCAGCGATAAAGTATACTTACACCTCGGATAAGTGTTATGTTCTTTCTGGAACATTGGCAAAGTATGCTAGTTTTGGATGTATGGAGTATACATTGGACTGAGACTGATATTGATCTTGGTAAAGATATTATAATCTTACCGTTGTATCTTTCTAAGTCAATATCACTAGTTGATCTTAGATCAAAAGATCTTAATTTTGACATGATTAGGTTCAATCTCAAGAGTGTTATTTATGTTCTTTAATTTGTTAGTTAAGCCTACCTTTTGGTCCGGGTAATACGTACATTTTGGGAATATGATAGTACAATTGAGTGGGAGCGCTAAACATAGATATGGAATCTATAGATTCTATTTGGACATAGAAGTGAAACGATAATTTCCTTCGAGCTTGGCTTAATAGAGATAAATGGAAGAGCTCTTATTTTAGTGATTATATTAGTTTACTGAAATATCATTTATAGGAAGCTAAGTGTTTTAAGGATAAAATACATTGAGGGGAAAAACGGTAAATTTGTCCTTACTCGGTGTAAATCATCTATAGAGGATCTTTGATTATTGAGATTGGAACGATGATTAAATATTTATAGCTTATCTATATCGTGGAACGTACAGAGTGTTCTATGTAACTGAGAGTGCAATTCCAAGTTCTATAGTGGTTCAATGAGGAATTAATAAGTTAGGGAATTTACTTGGTAAATTCGAGATTATGTCTTATTTATGAATATTTACTAAGCTAGGGCTTAATTGTGAAGAAAATAGATTCTAGGGTTTATTTGTTAATTAAGAGACTTTATTAAGTCTAATTAATAAATATGTTAAATGGAAATTTTATTTGATAATTAATTTTAATTATTAAATAAATAGTTTTGGCATTTAAGTGGTTGAATTGGAAAATATGGTATTTTTGAGAAAAATAAGATAAATAGTTGAAAAATGGCAATATTGCAAGTGGTGGGCTCACATCCTATGGCCGGCCACTTGGGGTCTATTTTACCATTTATTTATCAATGTTTTAATGCACAATAATTCAAACCTAAACCTAGAAGGATTCCTATAAATAGATAATGATGGACTCAAATTAGATGATGATGCTTTCACTTGCCTTCAGAAAAATTTTGAGCCTTCTCTTGTCTCTCTATTTCGAATCCTTTCTCTCTCTTTCTTTCTTCAATTTCAAACCCTATAGTGATAGAGTACATGCCCACACATAGCAAGTTGGTACTCAATCATAGTGTGTAAGTCTGTGAAGAATCCAATTCAACAAAAGGAGAATAGGGCCCAGATCTTGGTGATACTCTGCTACATAAATGATACAAGGGTAAGAGATCTAAGTGGAAGGAGTCATTTAATTCCGCTGCAACCAATGTAAGGTTTCTTAAACTTTATATGTGTTTAATTTACATTGTTTTAGAAATTCATATTTAGGATGATAAATAACATACATGGTAGTAAATCTAGATCCTGGTAAACTAATCCCCAACAACTGGCCTCAGAGCCATGGTAATGATTTACTTTCATGAAATATGGATTTAAAATGATGTTTGTGTTGATTTAGATGGTTTCATGATAGTTTATGTGCATGTTTGATAATTTTATGGAAATCGCAGTTTATATTGTAAAATATTTTTTGTTTAGTTCTGAAAATATTTTTACTAGAAAGGAGACAAAAAATTAATAAATTTAGGCTTTTACAGAACCTAATTTGGATTTTTTATAAATTAGTTATGATTTTTTAAAGTTTGAAAAACAAAATATCTCAGGGTTGCACATCTATGCACGCATGGGGGACACAATGTGCGGCTCGCTCGGACAAAACTCCTTGAGACAGGGGCGTGTTCGAAGTTCCCCCCCCCCCCCCCCGACCTGACTGTGTCTCCTCGCCCATGGTGTCTCCTGTCCCGGCCAAATCCTTCATTCCGCGCGCGTAGGGGTATGCAATGCATACCCATGTGCCCCAATTTTGTTTTTGTGATAACTTTTGATTTAAAAATCATTTTTCATTGAAAAAAAATTCAAATTTTGGTAGAATTTTGTGTAGAATCTGAATTTTTAATTAAAAATTTAATTATCAGAATAAAATTTAATTAATTTAATTAATTTTGTAATTAATTAAAATTAGTTTTAGATATTAGTAGCTTTTAAATTTGAAATTTTGATTTTTCCACAAACTAGCCTTATGGTAAATTTTGAAATTTTTGATTATTTTTGTTTATTTTATTTATTTTAATTATAAGATCAAATATTACTTGTTTTATTATTAAAATTTGAAATGATCTTATTTTGATATTAAAATATTAATAAAATTTAGAAATAATCTAGTTAAAATTTAAAATTTGCTAACCATATGAGAGTTTCAAAATTTATTATTTTTGAAATATATTTTATTAAATTAAATTATAAGATTAGAAAAATGTTTGTTTTAACATTTTATCTTATTAGATATTTATTTTAATTAAAATTAATTTTGGCAAAATAACATGAAATTTTTGAAAAGTTTGTTAATTTAGGTTTGAATAGAAATTTTAGGGTTTCTAACCATAAAATTTTCAAACTTAGGATATTTTGTTTTATTTAATTATTAAATAAAATTGATAATATCTTAACCATCAAATATCTTATTTTTTAAATTGTTTATTTTTTGTTATATTTAATTCATTAAATTATAAGATTAAGAATATAATATTAGAAATATCTAAATTTAAATTAAGATATTATCTTATTAGATATTTAATTAATGTAATTTTTTTTAAAATAAACTAAAAATTTGAAAATTGGTTAGATATTTGAATTTCAGTTAGAATTTAGGATATTTAGGAGATTTGTTAGATTTTAAATATTTTAAAGTATTCTCTAACAACTTAAATTTTAAATTCTAGTTAAGATATATTTTAAATATTTTATTTTTTCAAATAGAAATATCTTAACCTACTTTTCAGTAATCTGTTACATGTTTGTATTGTTTGTTTATTTATTTATTTAATTATTCAATTTTTTTTTTACAAACCTATTATTTATTTGATCTAAATTGCTATGATTAACTTGTTGACAGATCCAATGATCTGATTTTAATCATAGTCCAATTGTCAATAGATCTTATAAATACTTTGTAACAGATAAATTTTGCAATTTCTTTCATCTGTGTAAACCTAGAAACATGATAGGACACATTCAAATTATTTGACCTGTGTGAGCCTATATGTTTGCTTTTGGGCTTAGATGCATGTAGGAAGTCCATTTAAGTTTTATTAACTAAATGGACTAGGTTGCTAAAATAAAATTTCACATAAGTAATTTTATTTAGTCCCAATTAGTATTGGGCTTATTCAATGAATAACAATTATTTATTTAATGGTTAAATTCCTCTTCTTTTGGGCCTTGTGTGAGAGTTAGGTGCCATTAGTAGGTACGACATACTGAACCCAGTCCTCCCTCACACGAATTACCCCAATTGTGAAGGCCCATTTGCCTTATTTAAATAATTGTATTACGTTAATTATATTAGTTTAATCTAATTAAAATTGAATTAACAACATAATTATTTTTAAAATATATGAAATTTATTTTTCATTAGATTATTTTAAAATTAATTTTAGAAAAACACTTAGTTAATGAGATATATTGTAGATAATTATTTCTAGTAACTAATTATATTTTCTAATATTTAATTAATTAGAAAAATATATTTAAGTTGAAAATTAATTATTAGTTTTAATTAATTTTAGATCAACTTAGATTAGAATATTTTTCTTTAATATTAAATTAGAATTAATAATTAAGTTAATTTTATTCAAGACACTTAATTATTTGTTTTCTTATATTTAATATATTTAATTAAATAGAAAAATAAATATTTAAGTAGATTTTATCTAGACACTTAAATATTAGTTATTTTCAGAATATTTAAATAGATAGAAAATTATATTTAAGTTGGAAATTTTTAATTTCGGAACAACTTAAATTAGAATAATTTTTCAAATATACTTTATTTTATTTTATTAATCATTTTCCCATTAAATTTCGAAATTGCATTTATTTAATGCAGATAATTTTGATATTTTTTTCCTGAAAAATAGATTAAAGTTAAAAGTTAATTATTTTCATTAATTTTAGATCAACTTAAATCAAGTAAATTTTTCATTAATAATTTATTAAAATAAATAGACTAAAATATAATATATCTTATATGGGTGACTATTCAATGGTTACATTTTTATTGTAACCATATGGTTACATTTTTCTTTGACCTGTAATTAGGGGTGTTCATTAGATCACATCCAATATTTTTAGGCCTATCCAGATCCGATCCAATCATATATTGGATGTTAGATTTTACCATCCGATCCGATCGAATTAATTTCGTCATCCAATCGATCCAACATCCATTGGATGTTGGATTGGATCGGTTCTATCCATTGGATGTATTTTATATATATTTATTTGTTTAATTTAGGTTTATCTAATATTTTAGACTTACTATTTTTTGGATCGGATCGGATCCATCCAATATTTTAGATCCAGTATGTATTGGATTGGACTGGATACATCCAATCCAAGAAAAAAAAAAGTAAAAATTTAATGTTAATTTTCATATATACATATAGATTTGACGTATAACAATATAAAATCTAATTACTCATCTAAACTAAATGAAAATACTAATTAGTTCGATTGGATATTGGATGTATTGGATTTTTAGACACCCCATCCACCATCCAATCTGATCCAGTTGGATATTTAAAAATAACATCCAATCCGATCCGATCACAATTGGATATCCAATGTTTGGCGGTCGGTTGTAATTGGATCGGTCGGTTCTCATTGGATTGGATCGATTTATGCACACCCCTACCTGTAATAGTAGGTTATTAATAGGTAGACATTCCTTTTTTAGAATTAATTAATTATAATTAACTATTTTCTTAAAATAATTAATTAAATATTTACCAAGATCTCTTTTAGCAATTAATATTTATATTTAAATTCTTACTCTAATTATTTTAATTATTAAGCCATTTAATTATAATATTTACAATAAAATTTATTTTTTTAAAAAAAATTAAACTTCTTTTGACACAAATTAAAATTCTCTTCTTATAATAAATTTTTAAATAATTAATTATTTTTAAATGATATTTAATTATTTTGTTACAATTAGATGAACTAAGTATGATGCCTCAAGCTAGTCAATCGATAACAAGTGCAACCATTTTTTTTCTAAAAAATCCTTCAACTTATTTCACTTTTTACTTTTTAAATATTTAAATAAAAAAATTAAATAATTAAGTGTAATAATTTAACATTAAGATTACAAGTAAAATAAAATTTAAATTATGAAATTATATGTGTATAATTTTAAATTATAAAAAGTTTTGCTATAAAATTTTTAATAATTTAAGTGCAAAAAAATAAATTGCTAAAAGATCCTTATATAGTAATAAATTGTAAAAAATTAATTTAATTTTAAAATATAATTAATCTTAATTAAAGTTTTATTATAAATTATTAGGTTACTTTCAAGTTACAAGTTATTTATTATTTATTTTTATTTAATTTCCAAATTAATCATAACCATTTAATAGTAATCTAATGGCTAAAAAAAATATACCCATGATGGTTACAATAAAAATGTAACCATTGAAACCTCTTCCAATTAGAAAATAAGTAATTAAATAGTAAGAAATCTAGATAGTTATTTTCTGTTTACTTGAAGTATTTTTCTAGTTATATTTAATTAAATAGAAAATTAATATTTAAGCTGATTTTATTCAAGATACTTAAATATTTGATAATTTTCTTAGAAATTTAATTAAATAAGAAAATTATATTTGTGTTGAAAATTAATTTATTAATTAATTTTGGACCAACATAAATTAGAATAATTTTTCAGGATTTAATGTATTTTATTTTATGTCAATCTCGAAAATGTATTTATTTTTAAATACATTGGATTTCAAATTTTGCATTATATATTTATAGAAAATTAAATTTGAGTTGAAAATTAATTAATTTTGGACCAACATAAATTAAGTAATTTTCGTAGCATTTATTGAGAATTATTACTAAGATGAAAAATAATTTTTATTTATTTTCAGATCTATCTAAGTATAGTTTTATAAATATTAAATTAAAATTTATATTTAGATTTATCTAAATTGATAATTTTAATTAAATAAATATATTTAAAATAAATATTAGATGAAAATACATTTTAAATAATGAGCTTTATTATAAAGATATTTGGTCTCCATTGTTGGTTCTACATGGTTCTTGTTTTAGTGAGTAATCATCCCTAATGGATGAACGTTCATTAGCAATTTAACGCCGTAGAATCTCGAAAGATAAGTATTGTTTGTAAGTGTTTTATTTTTAGTAACGATCACCCTAATGGTGGCTGCTAAAAGTAATACTTACAAAAGTATGAAACAATGGTGCAAGCTCATAAGATAAAATGGCCTTGACTCTCGCCTAAACGGGAAAACGCTGGATTCTCATCTTGATCGAATAAAAGGTTGCTAGAATGTTTGTCATTTTAGATGAGCTGACTATTCTATTCAATGGATGATATCTTTGATTCTCGCCTAAACAGGACACTGGTATCAGTTTGTTGGAAACCTTGGAAATTATTTAGGATTGTATGTTTTTGTATTTTCACTTGTCATTCCTACTTGCTAAGTGTTGGGTTTTATGCCCTAAATAAAACTCCATTTCAATGTAATCTCTATTATTCAATATCAATACAGAAACATAAGTATTTTTCACTCATTTGAGTGTCATTTGGTTCATGTTATCATTTACTTGTTTATTTGATTTATAAATTCATCCAAACCCTTTTCACATTTATGTTCTTGTTTATTGTGTCGTCAGCACAGTGGAAAGTAATCAAGATTATGTGATTAAAAATATATTCCTAGATTTATCAGTACACAGGGTTTAGCTGATATGACAATCTACAACATAGTTTACTTGCACCTTGGATAAGTGTTATGTTCTTTCCAGAGCATTGGTCAAAGTAAAGCTTGGGTTGGATGCATGGAGTATGCATTCGAAGGGAGATACATTGAACTTTGATTCAGATATATTAAACTTACCGTAATATCTGTTCAATTCAATATCACCTAGTTGATCCTTGATCAAATGATCTTAATCCTGATACGGTTAGGTTCAATCTCAGGAGCATTACACATGTTCTTTGATTTGTTAGTTAAGCCTACTTTTGCGTCAGGGTAATACGTACATTTTGGGAACATAATAGTGCAATTGAGTGGGAGCGATAAACATAGATATGGAATCTATAACTTCTATCTAGCAAATAGTAAGTCAAATGATAATTTCCTTCGAGCTTGGCTAAACAGAGATAAATGGTTGAGTAGTCATTTCACTTCGCTGAAATATCATTTATACGGGGCAAATATTTTAAGGATAAAATATATTGAAAGGTGTAACATTAATTTAATCCCTATACAATGTAAATCATCTATAGAGGATCATTGATCAAATTGGTATTATAACAATGGATAATTAATAGCGTATCTATATGGTAGAACATATAGAGCGTTCTATATAACTGAGAGTGCAATTCTGAGTTCTATGCGTGGATGCAACGAGGAATTAATAAGTCAGTGAATTTACTTGGTAAGTTCTTGGTCTGCTTATTAGAAGCTCGGATATATAGGCCCATGGTCCCCATATTAGTTGAGACAATACTACTTGTAAGACTCAGTTAATTGATTTTAATTATTCAATTATAATTCTAAAATTAGACTATGTCTAGTTTGTGAATTTTCACTAAGCAATGGCAAAATTGTGAAGAAAGAGTTTCTAGGGTACATTTGTTAATTAAGAGACTTTGGTTGGTTTAATTAATAAATATATTAAATGTCAATATTATTTAATAATTAATTTTTAGTTATTAAATAGTTAAAATTGGCATTTAAATGGTTGAATTGGAAAATTGGCGTTTTTGAGAAAACGAGATGTATAAATGATAAAACAGCAAAATTGCAAAAGTGGGGCCCAATATCCAAAGCCCAGACCGGCCACTTATGTAGGCTTTTCTTATTTATTTTTTATTATTTTAATGCCAAATAATTCTAACCTAACCCTAGGTGGCATCCTATAAATAGGTAGTGATGGCTTCAGGAAAAGATGATGCATCTTATTCCTTCACATAAAACTGAGTGCCTTCTCTCCCTAACCTAGCCGCCACTTTCATTCCCACTTCTTCACTATTGAAACTGAACCCCTTGAGTGATAGAGTGAGTGCCCACACACATCAAGTGGTACCTCAATCATAGTGTGGAAGATCATGAAAAATCTAGATTCAACAGAGGGAAATTCGGGCTCAGATCTTAGTGATACTCTGCGACAGAAAGGATACAAGGGTTAGAGATCTGAGTGGAAGGAGACATGATATTCCGCTGTAAGCACTGTAAGGTTTCTCATACTTTATATGCGTTTATTTATTATCGTTTTAGAAGTTCATATTTAGGATGTTAAACAACATACTTGTTAGTAAATCTAAGATCCTGGTAAAATATTTCCAACAACTGGCCTCAGAGCCATGGTAATTGATTTACTTTCAAGAAATTTGGACTTAAAACGATTTGTGTGTGATTTGGATTGTTTCATGTTGATTTTTGTGTTATATGATGATTGATTGATGCTTGTGAAATTTTATGAAAAATAGTTTAATTTTCGTTTCTGGAATTATTTTTTTTGGATAGTTTTGAAAAAATTAAGCAATTCACTTTTTTACAGAACTTAATTTCGATTTTATTTGAATTAGTTATGATTTTTTGAAGTTTTGAAAAAAGATAGAGTGATCACACTCACCCCACGCGCGCGGAACCGAGTTTCCCTCGGTCAGGAGCGTGTTCGGACAAGGATCTGTCCGAGCGACACGTCCAAGGATGTCTAAAATCCCTCTCTGCGCGCGCGAAAATCATGTTGGGGACCCCTGGCACTGAGTTTTCTCGGCTGATCACCTTGTGGGCGCGCGTGGATGGGTATGCAACGCATACTATCCGTACAGCTCACAATTTTTTCGATTTTCTTCGATTTTTCATGCTATTTCATGGAATTAACTTCCTTTTTTTGTGTAGTTTTGTATTTTGAATTTTACTTTTCATATTTCAAATCTATTTATCAGAATTAAATTAATTGGATTTTTTAAAATTAATTTAAGATATTAGTGTTCATTTGAATTTGAAAATAGGTAAAAATCTATCTTTATGCTTAATTAATTATCTTATTTTAAAAGGGAAATTTAACTTTTTGGTCTTAATAATACAAGCCATATCAAAATTTATACCCTCCCTTAATTTGTACAAATTTAGTCCATTGATTACATGAACTTCCCATTTTACCCTTTTTCTAAAAAAAAAAATAAAATTGGTAAAAACTGAAATTGGTCTTTCTCTCTCTCTTCCCTCTCTCTCGTGCACCACTCTCTCTCTCTCTAGAAAAAAACTGAAAAAACTTCTCAAAAAATTTTATTCAATTCTCGTCCGTCCCACTCTCTCGTCCCTCTCTCTCTTCCCTCTTGAATGGTTGTTTCTCGATGGGTGTTGGTGGAAAACCGAAGCACAACCCAATATCACTCAAGAATCTTACACCATTATAATGGATAAGTTGTGTTTTAAGCATTTTGTTAGACTTTATGTAGTTTAAAATTGTTATATGTGTCGTATTTGTTGGAACTGCTGTTTTTTAGTCTGAAATTGTTGAGATCTGCCAGATCTGGTTTTCAGCCGAAATCTGGGTTTTCCAGTTGTTATCGATGATATATCGGTAACTTATCAATGGTTTGTCGATAATTGCACGAGGAAAGGTCAGTGATGACCCTTATCGACATGATGTCGATAGTATGTCGATAGCATGTCGACATTAAGCAATCAACATGTTACTTACAAGTTGTCGACATTTGTCGACAGTTTGTCGATAGCATGTCGACAAAAAGCATTCATCTTTTGTTTAGAAATTGTCAATATTTTGTCAACACCATGTCGACATTATATCGATGCAAATGAAAAAAGCCATAAATAAAACATAACATAACATTAAAATAACATAAAATAAAATAACATAAAAAAACATTAAAAAAAATAGAAAATAAAGTTCATAAAAAAAAACAAACATTAAATAAAACTCACCACAAGCCATAACATAACAATTTTTTTTTTTTAAAATTCTTTGGCTTGTGGGTGAGCCTTGCAATACTTGCATAATGTTCCAGGCTTTACCGGTTTACCGTTAAAGATGCCTAGTTTGCAACGACGGCATCCTTCGGGGAACCCTGGGGGTGGAGCCGGCCATGCACTAGTTTTGCAAAAATGTGCTTCAAGTTGCCTGAACCTGAACTCATTCCCACATCGTTCTCTTTCGAAAGCTCTATCAGCGTCAAAAACTTTCTGCATTTCAGGAGTAATGAAGCCATCATCCTCCTGCTTCAGCTCTTCAGGAGTTAAGATGGGGAATTTGCCCTTGTTCTTTCTTGGCGCCATATTTAGAACTTAAGAATAAGAGAAATTTTTAAGAGTGAGAGAGAAGTAGAAGACAAGAGCACTTATGAATAAGAAAGGGATTTGCTTTTATAGAGCAGTATACATTTTGGGAATGTAGGAAAATTTAATGGCCATTAAATGTGTAACTGTACAGGTGAAACGCATGAAAAGGTGTATTTTTCGACTAAATATCGATACTATGTCGATATGATGTCGACAACATGCCAATTTAGTGACACGACTAACTTATTTGTCAATACAATGTCGACGTCATGTCGATAGCTTGTCGATAGGACACGTGTCTGACATGCAACGTGGCAGTTGGGAACGTAGGTAAAATTTATTAACATTAAATGTGTAACCGTAAAATATGAAATGCATGCACTGTGTGTTTGTCGATTGAATGTCAATACTATGTCGATTGTTTGTCAACATAGGAATGGATTTATTACCATTGTACATGCGTCTGACATGCAAATTCCTTTGGGAGAATATGTCGATATGATGTCGATGGTGTGTCGATGATATATCGATGAGGAGCCTGCTTGGTATAGTTGTCGACGTTATGTCGATATTATGTCGACAAAATGTCGATAAGTAGTGTCATATTTTCTGCTGTTGTTGTTATCGACATTATGTCGATTGATATCGATGGGATGTCGATATTTGTTTTTTTTTGGGTGTTTTTTCCTTTACTCACCTTGTTTGTTTGGTTTGCAATTGCAGGAGAGAAAGTGTTCCTTGTTGTATCGTACGATGGTGTTTGGCTATGTGAGAATTATAATTGGATTTACAAAGCAAATAGCAGCTTGACGTTGACAGTTACAACTGAGACAACCCTACAAGAACTGCGACAAATTTTATATGAAGAGTTGGAAGTTGATCCGGTAGCGTATGATTTAAAGTTGGAGATTTGTTCCTTGTACATGAAGGGACAAATGGTGGCGCCAGAGGTTATTAAGAGAGAACGCCAACTGAGAACGTTCTTAGAGATGAGGGCAACAATGTCAAATACAGAGTTTATGCCATTATTCGTGACCAAGGTGAGAAAAGTTGGGAATTCGGAGCCTACGCCACCTACTAATCCTCTCCCTCGGAGTGTGGTAGGGTCTTGCGTTCCCGAAACAGATGTTGGGATTGGTGTGAATGAGGAGGTTCCGACCAATTTAGAAGTTCCGACCAATGTAGAGCAAGAACAAGAAGCGACAGGATTTTATCAGTTTGAAGAGTTCAATACAACCTTCTACAATAACGATCCTATTGTAGATTTGAATATGGACGATGAACAAGATTTGACAGTCGATGCGGCTGTAGCGGGACCTTTGTTGAGGTTAGAGTGTGTACCGAGTAACCAAGGTACACAGCGAGAACGACAACCTCGTAGTGAAAATCACACTACACCTGGAACTAGCAGTAGTCGACAAGGCAGAACTGAAGAACATGCTCGTCATGCAACCTTCTCAACGTTCTCCTCTTTTGAAGTTTGTACCAAGTTCAAAGCTCCCATGTGGACAAAGGAAGATATAATGGAAAATCGTGAGCTAACTACTTGTTTACAAAGTAAGGAAGCAGGGGTGATAGAGCTTGGTAATTTTTATGAAAATAAGGAAGAACTGAGACAATTAGTGGGTAGGTTTGCAGTTAATAACAATTTTGAGTGGATGGTGAAGAAGGCATCCCCTGATGTGTTGTACGTTACATGCAAGGCTCCAGATTGTAAATGGAGATTGAGGGGGAGGAAGAAGATGCATTCTGACAACTTTGAGGTCACTGTATTTCACAATGAACACACATGTAACTTGAATGTGAGACGTTCAGATCACCGTCAAGCAGCACCATGGGTAGTTGGCCACCTTATTAAGGGGAAGTACACCCAAGATGGAACTAAGTACAAGGCTAAAGACATACAGAGGGACATGTTTGACAACTATGGTATCCAGATGAGTTATGTGAAGGCGTGGAGGTGCAGGGAGATGGGACTTACGTATGCTAGGGGTACGCCTGAGTTTTCATACATGAAGCTTCCTGGGTACTTGTACATGCTGGAACAGAAGAATCCAGGTACCATTACTGACTTGTACTTAGAGGATGAGCGGTTCAAGTACTGTTTTATATCACTCGGTGCATGTAGAAGGGGCTTTTCTTTTTGTCGTCCTGTTTTGAGTATCGATGGCACCTTCTTGAAGACGAAGTACGGCGGTATAATGTTAGTTGTTCTGGCATACGATGCGAACAACCAATTGTTGCCGGTTGCTTATGGTATCGTTGACAGTGAGAATAACGACTCCTGGACGTATTTCTTACAGAAGTTGAGGGTAGCAATTGGCGTGGTTGAGAACTTAGTGTTTGTGTCAGATAGGCATCAAAGCATTGATCATGCTGTTGAACTCGTTTTTCCCGAAGCAGTCCACTGTGCATGCTATCACCACATTGTTATGAACGTGAACGCCAAATTCAAGACTGATGCTTTTCACAACCAAATATATAATGTTGCTTACGCATGGTCGAAGACTGAATGTGATAGAGAGTTCGAGAAGCTTAGAAAGATGAATCCGGCCATTGCTGCATATGTGGAGAGTATAGGGTTTGAGAAGTGGGCTCACCCTTATTGTTTGGGCGATAGATACAACACCATGACGAGCAACGCTGCTGAAAGCTTCAATAGTGTCACAGAAGAGTTCAGGAAATATCCAATAACTACTTTGGTTGAATTTATCAGGTTCACACTGCAATCGTGGTTCGCTGATCGCCTCGAAAATGCTGACAAATGTACCACCCCTTTGGCCACGCTCTTTGAAAAAAAACTTGGCAAAAATTCATGAAAATGCAAGGTACAGGCTCGTCCAACGAAATGGAGCCAATTTGTATAACGTTGGTAGGGGACCTAACGGTGAAAGAGGTGGTGATGTGAATCTAGTTGAAAGAACATGCACCTGCGGTGTGTTCACGTTATTGAAACTCCTTTGTCGTCATGCATGTGCCGCGACATTGAAAACAAACACAAGTGTGTACACGCTTTGCTCACCTTATTATTCAAAAGAAACGTGGAAGAAGATTTACGATGATACCATCAATCTTGCTGGTGACGAGGATGATTGGGTTCTCCCAGAACACATCAAGAATATGAAAGTTGGGGTACCTGGGGAAAAGAAGCTTGTAGGTCGTCCAAGAAAAAGCAACGCTGGAAGAAGACGGGAGAACCGTTTCCCATCTGGTGATAAAAAAGGTTTTGTACCTCGAAACTGCAGCCGCTGTGGCAGTTCAGGCCACAACAGAGCAACATGCGAAGCTCGCATTTGAGGTGTCCTATACTTATTCGTTGTAATAACATGTTTTCTATTTCAGGTTCGAAACTGCTTAAAATAATGTCGAGGTTGAATATTTTTTTAATATTTTAATTATTTTTAGGTTTAATATTTATTTTTGTTGAATAATATCGATATTTTATATTTGAAACCACGAATAATTATCAAAATTTGAACGAAGAGAAAGTCTATATATACATAACTGTAATGTTAATTACACAAAATATACAATGTCCCAATAATTACACATATAATCAGCCGACATTTTGGTAAAATAAATCAACACACCACCGTTCACGAAACATAACTATCCGGCCTGGCGTCACATCGATCAATCCACGTTGCATCATGAGATGCTCCACATACTCAATGCAATAGACGCCACAATCACTACTAAATGTAAAATAAAATGTAAAGTTAGTCTAACGTAAAACATATTTTAATACTATAGTACTTTTTTATCGCTATGTACCTGGTTGTTGCCTTCGGAACTAAGTCGTGAGTGGCTCGAGTCGAATGCATTTTTGGAAGCACCGTGATTTCCTTGTTAGTTAACGCCATGATCTGGTTGTTACGTGGAAATTCCCCGGTTGCAAGGATTAGCGAGGGCAGCTGTTCTTCCCAAGTCTTCAGGACGGGTTCCATGGCGGTCCAATGAAAGACGCTGGAATCACAGTCGTAGACATTAATTTTCCACAGCTCTATGTCAACTTCAACTGTGACCCAGTGCCTTGCCTTGGGAAGATGCAGAATGAAGTAAATATACTCGTTACCCATCCATCTCGAAAAGAGCTGGTTCTGTAATTACGGAAAACAACGAAACAATTAACAAACCATAATAATCCTCCCAAACAATTAACAATCGAAGTTATAATCATAGTTCAACATTTAAAATCTTACTAAAACAATACCTTATGAACCCCTTTGCAGTACTCCAGGATATAATCCTCCCACACAAAGTTTCTCCTCGGACCCCTGTGGTTCGTCCATGCACTGCTGATCATGGTGGTCACGAATGTGGAGAGAATGATACCCTTCTGAGGAAATGTCAGTGGATAGTCGGTGCGTCACCTCCTCAGCATATGCATGTTGGGTTTTATGCCCTAAATAAAACTCTGTTTCAATGTAATCCAGATTATTCAATATCAATAAAGTAACAGAAGTAATTTTTCATTCACTTGTGTATGTTTTGGTTCACTTAATCAATTGCTTGTCTATTTGATTTATAAATTCATCCAAACCCCTTTTCACATACTTGATCATGTTTATTGTGTTGTCAACACAGTGGAAAATAAACATGACTATGTGAATAAAGTATTCCTAGATTTATCAGAACACTGGGTTTTATTGATATGACAATCTACAACAGAGTTTACTTACATTTGGAGAAATGTTATGATCTTTCCAGAACATAGGTTAAAGTAAAGCTCAGGTTGGATGCATGGAGTATGCATTGGAATGGACCGATATTGAACTTTGAATTAGATTTTTGAAACTTACCGTAAATATCTATTCAATTCAATATCACAAGTTGATCCTAGATCACATGATCGAAATCCTGATATGGTTAGGCTCAATTTCAAGAGTATTATTCGTGTTCTTTGATTTGTTAGTTAAGCCTAATCTTTAGTCTGGGCAATACATACATTTTGGGAACACGGTAGTGCGATTGAGTGGGAGCGCTAACATAAATATGGAATCTATAGCTTCTATCTGGCGAATAGTAAGCAAAGGGTGATTTCCTTCGAGCTTAACCAAACGAGATAAATGATTGAGTACTCATTTCACTTAGTTGAAATATCATTTATACAGGGTTAAGTGTTTTAAGGATAAAATACATTGTAGGGTGTTACGGTAATTTAGTCCCTTTACAGTGTAAATCATCCATATAGAGGATCATTTATCACATTAGGATTATAACAATGGATAACTAATGATGTGTCTATATGGTGGAACATATAGAGCATTCTATATACTGAGAGTGCAATTCTGAGTTCTATGTGTGGATTCAACGAAGAATTAATAAGTCAGTGAATTTAAGTGGTAAATTCTAGATCTGCTTATTGGAAGCTCGGATATATAGACCAATGGTCCCCTCAGTAGTTGAGATAATATTACTTGTAAGACTCATTTAATTGATTTTAATTAATCAATTAAAAATTCTCAAGATAGACTTGTCTATTTGAGGATTTATCACTTATTAAGGGCAAAACATTAAATAGAGATTTTGAAGGGCATATTTATTAATTAGGAAACTTTAATTAGTTTCATTATTAATAAAATAAATGACAATATATTATTTGATAATTAATTTTAATTATTAAATAATTAGATTTGACATTTATGTGGTTGAACAAAGGAATTGGCAGTTTTTGACAAAACAGGAAACTATCAGTGTAGGAAAAGGAAAGTTGGAAAAGTGGCAAGCCTTGTTTCCACAATGCCTAGGCCGGCCACTTAAGCTTCCTTTTCTCTTTGATTTTTTCAATTCTAAATGTCAATCATAGCCCTGGGTGGTCTTCTATAAATAGAAGGCAAAGGCTTCAGAGTTGAACACAACTGTACAACTGATTCACAACATTATTCTGACAGAATTTTCTCTCTGAAAATTCTCTCTGAGCCGCCACCCTCTCTCTCTCTCTCTCTCTCTCTTCCTTCACTGTTTCAAAAAGTATAAGTGCTAGAGTAGTGCCCACACACATCAAGTAATACCTCAATCATAGTGAGGAAGGCTGTGTAGAATTCAAAAACAACAAAGAAGGACTATCGGGCTCAGATCTTGATTATACTCTGCTACAGAAAGGAATCAAGGGTTAGAGATCTGAGTGGGAGGAGACATATATTCCGCTGCACCCAATGTAAGATTTCTGATACTCTTATGTGTTTAATTTTCTATCGTTTTAGAAGTTCATATTTAGGTTGTTAAATCAACATACTTGTGAGTAGATCTAAGTTCCTGGTAAAATAACTTCCAACAATGCATTGCTGCATTTATATGCTGCATATAAAGGGAAATGTCAGTTAGACAAAAAAATATATTAATTGCACATAAAGTTGTAAAGTGAAGTAATATTATAAAATACTTTACGTACGTCATCTGTAAGCCATTCCTTTGGTGTCAGCAGCTTCCAAAAGAATGATGGACCGTAATCACCACTTCTCAAATCCCGAAGTCGGTGGTTCGGAATGAGTCCAACACACCACTTTCGGAAAGTAACTAACAATTTCTCATCCGGTGGCGCCAGGGGATCAAACGGCGAAGATGGCCTATGTCTCTTCTTCATCTCCGTGTAGTCACCGAACCATACAGGAGGATTTCTCTTCCTCTTCCGACTCTTAACCACTGCAGGTTGTGCCTCTATCGACAGAATCTCACCCTGGGACTCGGTGTCATGTACATGGATAACACCTGTATCGATGGGAGTCGCTGGAGCTCCCTCATAAGGATCGTACCCGTCAGGGAAGACCTCCTCCTCTTCTACTGGGGGTGATGCAGCTGGTGGTGGGGTAGATGGATCTGCTGGGGCCTCCGGTGCTGAAGCTGTCGTTGGAGGATGATTCAACTTGGCCAATATGTCTCTGAGCTGCTCCATAATTACGTTCTGACCACCCTTCAGCTCTACATGGCTGGTCTCGTATGCCTTCTTTAGCTCGACATGAGCAGCGTACAGACCCTGAGTGTCAGCCTCGATCCTATCCAACCTCGCCACAAAATCAGTGTACTCGGCACCACAAACGCCTGATGAAGATGGTGCACTGGGCTGAGGTTCTGAACCAGTGGCCTGAAAAAATATACACTAAAAAAATACGGTAAGCATACGATAATTCCACAATGTAACAAATATCACAGAACAAAAACAATAAAAAATCAAGTCATAAAAAAAAGTTCCAAAAATTGGTACCTGAGTGTCTATTTCCTGAGTGTCTGGTACCTGAGTCTCTGGTACCTGACTATCTGCCTCAGCCTCTGTGTCATCCACACCATCATCAACCAGGTTCTCCACACCATCGTAAGATATGGTCCTCACAAATGCCTCCTCCTCTGTCCGTGGAAGAAGCCCCTTCACCACTTCAAGATTCTGTTTATGGTTCAAAAAAATATCAAAATAGAACCATTTAGCATTTATTACAAGCATTTATGTTAAATAATAACTCTGAACATAAGTGAAATTCATACCCGTCTAGAAAATAATGCGCTAACTTCTTTCTTCCCAATATCACCCTTGCTTGTCCAGCTAAGCATCCTGGGGAACCGAATCTCGTGATTCATGCCATACCTCTTCCCTACCTCTAAAATGGCCTCGTACGCCCAATATTGTACTGCAGGTACGAAGCCATATGCTGTGTATTTGCACTCGTGCTGAACATCCGAACTCAGCTTCTTCTCGTAGTTGGCCTTCTGTTTCAACATATCTTTTTGAAGCGAGTGCATGAGTCTGGCAAATGAGTGCTTCCCCCAAGGAATCCGGAAGAAGAACTCGAGGTCTTCGACATATCTAAGTATGTCAGGAGTAATCAGCGCGTTAGCCTCGTGCCCCAGAAGCACTGACTTCACAAACAAGCACAAGCCGAGCTTGTACAAGTCTTCCGGGTTCTAACAGTTTGTGAACCTATCTTGGAGTGCTTCTGTCTTCACACTACCAGACCGGTTGAAATATTTGTTGATCAATCGGTCTGAGCCTGAGCGAGCAACCTGCGCAGCCTTCTCCTCTTCTGTTGGCCCCGATGAGAAGTCCAGTCCTGTAATGAGTGCAAACTCAAGCACTCCGAATCTGACCTCCTTCCGACCAATGTAAAACCGCATCCTCAACTCCTCCTGGGCATCTACCTTCATTTTGTGGAGCATAAGCTGGTGAAATAACACCGAGGAGAATGTCAAGGGTACGGCATTCCAAAAGTTGCTGAAACGGCTTTCCTTCGCCGTATTATTCAAGTTGTACTCCTCAAACCGAGACTTTATTTTTGCAAAAGTTTCGGTGCCTCTGTAAGTAACGCGTCCAGTAAAATGCTCAGGTGCTGGAATTATGAGTCTGGGAGCCATCTGAAAAAACAAAAACCAAAAAAATATTACTGTCAAAAAATTTGATTATGTCGACATCAAGTCGACATAATAAAACAGCAAACAAAAACACAATTTGTTCGACAACATATCGACATACTGTCGACATGTGATCGATATTCCAAGAAAAAGTATCATAATTTGTAGCAAATCAACATTGTCTACATAATGTCGACATCATGTCGACATGACGTGATGTCGACACGGTCGACATAATCAAACAGCAAACAACAACACAATTTGTTCGACAACATATCGACATACTGTCGACATGTAATCGATATTCCAAGAAAAAGGATCATAATTTGTAGTAAATAAACATTGTCGACATTATGTGGACATCATGTCGACATGACGTCGACATGCCCAACTTAGCTATGTAGACAACTCATTGTCGACATTGTGTCGACATGATCAACTTAGCTATAACAACTCATTATCGACATTGTATGTCGATATACCGTCGACAAATTGTCGACATTACAGGTCACAAAAAGCAACAAAACTATTTGGTCGACATCCTATCGATATACCCTACGACGTCCTATCGATATACATTAACAACACAGAGTCAAAAGTTCACATAAAACAGTCAATGATAAGTCCATCGAAATCATATCGATAAATTATCGATAAGTCATCGATAAACCCTGTACATACATATAATTTCGCCAAAAATAATACACAGAATCAAAGTAATCCACAGAATGTATATGAACAAAGATAAATCACAAGTAATCAAGTAATCCACAAAAATCTAGCAAAATTGAACATTTAAAATCAATTGTTTTTTTTAAAAAAAATGGTACCTTTTTGACTGAAGTGGGTGTCGATTGAGGACGGTGATGGGTGTCGACTGGATTTTGTGGTGGTTGTTTCATGGGTTTTGTCGTCCTCGACTGGGTTGTGGGTTTCCTTCGTGGGTTAGTCGATTGGATGCACACGAACACGAAGTGGGTTCTCGGACTTTCGTAGTGGCGAGAGAGAGGGAATGGAGTTTGGGGAAGACGAAGTGGAAAGAGAGAGAGGGAATGGAGGTCGGGAACGCCTTCAATGGAGGTGCCTCACTGGTTGGGTTTTTCGGAGGTAGGTGGGGGGTTAGGGAAGACGAAGTGGGAAGAGAGAGGAAAGGACGAAGGGGAAGAGAGATAAACTGTTAGAGGGAAATTTTAATTAAAGGGTAATTTGGGTATCTTTTAAAATTATAGGCATTAATTTGTACAAATTAGTTTAGGGTATAAATTTTGATATGGGGTATATTATTAAGGGCAAATAGTGAAATTTCCCTTTTAAAATTTGATTATTTTATCTTATTTTTAAATTTAAGGTCAGATATCTTTTTTTTAAATTATTCTATTTTTTAAATAAATTGAACTTATTTAAATTCAAAATAAGACTATTATAATCATGATATTTTGAAAGGATATAGGATATTATGCTAACTTTTAAATTTTGTTATTTTTTTTATTTAAATTAAATTATAAAATCAGAAAAAGGATATTTAAATTATCATTTTATTTTTTTGAATATTTAATTTATAAAATAACATGAAATTTAAAAGATAGTTAGAATTTTTTTTTTTGAAATGATATTTAGGTTAGTTAAAACCTAATTTTTCAAAAATTGTAGGTTTAATTTTAATTTTTTTAAAACTTATTTTAAAATTGAAAATATTTTTTTTATTTATTTAATATTTTCGATTTTTTTTAATAAATTAATTAATTCAAAATTAAATAAATCCTACATCCAACTATCTAATTCAACTTGTTGCAGGAGTATGTGTTTTTAGCTTGTTTGTAAGTTTTATAAAACCTATTATTGCTTGATCTAAATTGCCATGGTTAACTTGTTGACAGATCCAATGATCTGATTTTAACCCATGGTTCAATTGTCAATAGGTCAAGTAAATAATTTGTAACAGGTAAATTTTACATTCTTTTTTCATCTGTGTATGACCTAATAACATGATAGGATCCATCCAAATCTGTGTGCCTGTGTGAGCCTATATGTTTACTTTATGTTTAGATGCATATAGGTTGTTCATTTAATTTTTAATTAAGATGAACTAGGTTGCTAAATAAAATGTCACACTATGATAGATTTTATTTAGGCCCATTTAGTTTTTGGGCCTATTCAATTAATAATAGTTATTCATTTTAAGGTTAAATTCCTCTCTTTTGGGCCTTGTGTGAGAGTTAGGGGGCCAATAGTAGTGGGTACGACATACTGAACCCAGGCCTCCCTCACATGAATAACCCCAACTGTGAAGGCCCATTTGCCGGATTTGGATAACTATACTAGGTTAATTAAATTAGTTTAACCTAATAAAATTGATTAGCAACATAATTAATTTCAAAATAAATGGAATTATTTTTCATTCGTATATTTTGAAATTAATTTAAGAAAAACACACTTAGTTTAATGAAATTATTTCTAGATAAACTATATGTATTTATCTTTCATTTAATTAAATATAGAATTATAACTAACTAGATTCTTTCTGAAGCTTATTTTAATTATTTCATTAAATATTCCTATTTAAGTTGTAAATTAGTTATTTCTAACTAATTTTATTTATCAACTTCAATTTGAATATCTTTGAATTTCAAAATTAAGTTGAGGAATTGTAGGAATTGGTTATTGAAGATTCTTAAGATATTTTTTTAAGTTGATATTTTTTTTAAATATAGATCAACTTAAAATGGAATATTTTTCAAATTAGGTGGTTACAACTTAATTTTTGATATTTAATTAAATTTTATTTGCAAAATATTTAAGTTGGATATTTTAGATTTTTCTATAACAACTTAAATTTGATATTTTTTCAAATTTTATTTTATTATATTTTGATTATTTATTTAATTTCAAATTTTATTTATAATTTTTGAAAATTTAATTGAAGTTGGAAATTTTTTAAAAAAATTTAATTTATTTTATGAACCAACTTTAATTTGTAATTTTCATTATTAAAATACAGAATAAAATAAATGATTAAATAAAATACATATTGTAAATAATGAGCTTTAATCAAGAGACATTCGATCTCCATTGTTGGTTTTACATAGTTATTGTTTTAGTGAGTAATCCTCCCTAATGGAGGAACGTTCATTAGCAATTTAACGCCGTAGAATCTCGAAAGATAAGTATTTTTTGTAAGTGTTTATTTTAGTATAGATCACCCTAATGGTGGCGACTATTATAGGGCTTACAGAAGTATGAAACAATAGTGGGGGCTCATGAAATAGGAATGACCTATACTCTCGCCTAAACGGGACAACGTCGGATTCTCTTTTCGATCGAATAAAAGGTAGCTAGAATGTTTATCATTTTAGATGAATTGACAACTCTATTCAATGGATGATGCTTTGACTCTCGCCTAAACGGGACACTGTATCAGTTTGTTGGAAACCTTGGAAAATAAAATATGTTAGAATTTTGGTTTTTTTTAAACATATGTGATTATTTGTTATTTTCTAAACTTGTGTATGAATTTATTGAACTAAAACCTTACTTCTGTTTATTGATATTTGTAGTGCCAATATGAATAACCCACACCCCGACCCACTCCTAGTCAATGTCTTAGCAAATGAACTCTATAGTGTGAAAATGCACCCTGGTAGTTGCATAAACTCACACATATTGATGATGAATCTGAAGTTACAAAAGGCAAATCTACTCTGAATTGAATTATCAAAGGAACAATGGGTTCAATTCATACTTAATAGTCTTTCCCCAGAGTATAATGCATTTGTTGTATCTTACATGATCAACAATTTTAACTCTTCCGACATGGTTAAGCTCGAAGCAGAATTACGAGCTCATGAACGGAATCTGATTGCAATGCCACCTCCTGGTTTTGCAAACTTTAATCAGAGGAAAAGGATTAAGCATGAAGCTTCTAATAAAGCTGCTTCTTCAAGTACAATTATTAGTCATAATCTTCTATGTTCGAATTGTAATGAGAAGGGACATCATGAAGAACGATGTCCTAGGCTTCTAAACAATTCAAACGAAGGTAATGCTTTTGTCTTTGAATCATGTGTTTTAGAGAATGACAAATCCATATGGATTGTTAATTCTAGATCTACTAAACATGTTTGTTCTTCATTGCAGCTGCTTGAAACTTGGGAAAATCTGCACCCAGAAGAGTTGAAGCTTAAAGTTGAAAATGGCGAGTTAGTATCGGTCAAAGCAAAAGGAAAAGCCCGCCTCAAGTTTCAAAAGAGATTTTTACTTTTAGAAAATGTTTTATTTATTACAAACTTTAGTAGAAACTTGATTAGTGTTTCATGTTTACAAACACATCTTTATAAATTGAATTTTTCGAGTACTATTTGTACAATTTCTTGTAATGGATTTCAATTATGTGTTGCTCACATGGAACAAGGGCTTTATGTTTTAAGACCGGATATACAAATCACACTAAACAGTGAACTTTTCAATGTTGCTAGACTTAGAAACCTTACAAGAAAAGAGATTGATAATGATGAACAAACTTACCTATGGCATTTACGTTTAGGTCACATAGGCTATGATAGACTCAATACGCTAACCAAAGACGGTCCATTAAAAAATGTCGTCTTAGGTGAATTACATGTATGCGAGTCCTGCCTAGAAGGAAAAATGACCAAACATTCTTTCTCTGCAAAGGGAGAGCGTGCCAAACAACCCCTACGGTTAGTACATTCAGATGTTTATGGACCCCTGAATGTCAAAGCCCGATGTGGTTATGAGTATTTCGTCACTTTCATTGACAATTTCTCTAGATATAGTTTCCTTTACCTAATGCAGAAGAAATATGAAACGTTTGAAAAGTTTCAGGAATTTCATGCTTTGGCTCAAAACCAATTAGGTAAAACATTAAAGATCTTGCAAACTGATAGGGGTGGAGAGTATATGGATCTTGCCCCTAGCACTCCACAGCAAAATGGAGTAGCAGAGAGAAGAAATCGCACTCTTTTGGAAATGGTTAGGTCTATGCTGAGTTATTCAACTCTGTCTACGTCCTTCTAGGGATATGCTATACAGATGGCAAATGACATTTTAAATGTTGTTCCATCTAAAGCAGTTCCTAAGACACTCGTCGAACTATGGAATGGTCGTACACCTAGTTTACGCCATTATAGGATTTGGGGGTGCCCTGCTCATGTCTTGAGAAAGAAAGAAGGCAAACTGGAATCGCGAACTGAAGTTTGCATGTTTGTCGAAAATTCTAAAGAGACTAGGGGTGTTTTATTTTATAGTTACAAGGATAACAAACTGTTTGTTTTTACAAATGCTACTTTCCTTGAAGAAAACTATATTAAACACTACAAACCGAAAATAAAGTTGTGTTAGAGGAAATGCTTTCAGATATAACTCCTTCCAATGTAATGTCCTCTTCTTCTCAAGAACAGGATAATCCCACTCCCTCAGTTGAAACAATTGAGAGAACTACCACTAAAGTTCCTGTTCAGAAGATCACCGCTCCTCGTCGTAGTGGGAGGGTTTCTACTAAACCGTCTCGTTATGGCTTGGATGGTGAAATCAATATGGTCGTTGGTGACGGTATTGAAGACGATCCATTAACCTATAAACAGGCAATGGCAAGTCCAGAATGGAAACGATGATCAACCGGCATGGATTCAGAAATGTATTCCATGAAAAAGAACAAAGTCTGGGAATATGTAGACACATCTGATGACTATCAACCAATCGGATGTAAGTAGGTCTACAAGAAGAAAAGAGGCGTTGGTGGCGAAGTCGAAACTTTTAAAGCAAGACTGGTCGCCAAGGGTTACACCCAAAGAGAAGGTGTGGACTATGAGACAACTTTTAGTCTGGTCGCCATGCTAAAATCCATTCGAATTCTTCTCTCCATCGCAGCCGCTTTCGATTATGAAATCTGGAAAATGGATGTCAAGACAGCTTTCCTTAATGGAATTCTTGAAGAAACCATCTATATGGAGCAACCAGAAGGCTATGTTCTTCCAGGGTAGGAAAAGAAAGTTTGCAAACTCAGTAGGTCCATTTATGGACTTAAGCTAGCTTCTCGCTCCTGGAACAAAAGGTTTGATGAAATCATCAAGACCTACGGCTTTCTTCAGAATGAAGATGAACCTTGTGTTTACCAACTCAAGGAAGACCAAGCGGTAGTATTCCTGGTCCTTTATGTTGACGACATTTTGATCATTGGCAACAATGTGAAGAAAATGACTGACATCAAGGAATGGCTAGACACTCAATTTGAAATGAAAGATTTGGGTGAGGCTACCTATGTTCCTGGTATTCAGATTATCAGAAACCGCAAGAACAGATCCCTTGCTCTCTCTCAAACAACTTACATTGATAAGGTTTTAGAGAGATTCTCAATGACAAACACCAAAGGGCGACTATGCCTTCTAGATATGGTATCCGTCTATCTAAGGAACAGTGTCCCACTGATCCTCAAGAGATAGAGGACATGAGAAGAGTTCCTTATGCTTCTGCAGTTGGGAGTCTAATGTATGCAATGTTATGCACTAGACTTGACATTTGTTATGCAGTAGGAATCGTGAGCAAGTATGAGACAAATCCAAGACAGGAACATTGGAGTGTTGTTAAGCATATCTTGAAGTACTTGAAGAGTACAAGACAATTTGTGTTAGTCTACAAGGGTGGTGCTTTAAATCCCGTAGGCTATACCGATTCAGATTTCCAGGCATGTCTTGATGACAGGAAATCTACATATGGGATGGTGTTTACTCTTGGGGGTGGAGCAATGGTTTGGAGAAGTGCTAAACAAACCGCGATTTCAGACTCTACCATGGAGGCAGAATACATAGCTGCTGCAGAGGCTGCAAAAGAACTTGTCTGGCTGAGAAAGTTCTTCACTGGTCTTGGTGTTGTTCCTGGAATGGATAAACCTCTGGTTTTGCTTTGTGACAACACTGGAGCCATAGCCAACAGTAAGGAGCCTCGAAGCCACAAGAGGAGAAAGCATATCGAAAGGAAGTATCACATCATCAGAGAATATTTGGCAAGGGGGGATGTACTGGTGGAGAAAGTGGACATAGAGGACAACCTAGTTGATCCATTCACCAAGGTCTTGGTAGGAACTGCATTCAAAAAGCACCGTCATAATTTAGGATTAATTGATATGTACTGATTAGTTTTATATCAGTGCAAGTGGGAGTTTGTTGGGTTTTATGCCCTAAATAAAACTCCATTTCAATGTAATCTCTATTATTCAATATCAATAAAGAAATAGAAGTATTTTTCACTAATTTGTGTGTCATTTGGTTCATGTTATCATTTACTTATTTATTTGATTTATAAATTCATCCAAACCCTTTTCACATTTATGTTCTTATTTATTGTGTCGTCAGTACAGTGGAAACTAATCAAGATTATGTGATTAAAGATATATTCCTAGATTTATCAGTACACAGGGTTTAGCTGATATGACAATCTACAACATAGTTTACTTGCACCTTGGATAAGTGTTATGTTCTTTCCAGAGCATTGGTCAAAGTAAAGCTTGGGTTGAATGCATGGAGTATGCATTGGAAGGGACCGATATTGAACTTTGATTCAGATATATTAAACTTACCGTAATATCTGTTCAATTCAATATCACCTAGTTGATCCTAGATCAAATGATCTTAATCCTAATATGGTTAGGTTCAATCTCAGGAGTATTACACATGTTCTTTGATTTGTTAGTTAAGCCTACTTTTGGGTCAGGGTGATACGTACATTTTGGGAACATGGTAGTGCAATTGAGTGGGAGCGCTAAACATAGATATGAATCTATAGCTTCTATCTAGCAAATAGTAAGTGAAATGATGATATCCTTCGAGCTTGGCTAAACATAGATGAATGGTTGAATACTCATTTTACTTCGCTGAAATATCATTTATACGGGGCTAAGTGTTTTAAGGATAAAATACATTGAAGGGTGTAACGGTAATTTAATCCCTATACAATGTAAATCATCTATAGAGGATCATTGATCAAATTGGGATTATAACAATGGATAATTAATAGCGTATCTATATGGTGAAACATATAGAGCATTCTATATAACTGAGAGTGTAATTCTAAGTTCTATGCGTGGATGCAACGAGGAATTAATAAGTCAGTGAATTTACTTAGTAAGTTCTTGGTCTGCTTATTGGAAGCTCGGATATATAGGCCCATGGTCCCCATACTAGTTGAGACAATACTACTTTTAAGACTTAGTTAATTGATTTTGATTAATCAATTATAATTCTAAAATTAGACTATGTCTAGTTTGTGAATTTTCACTAAGCAAGGGCAAAATTGTGAAGAAAGAGTTTCTAGGGTACATTTGTTAATTAAGAGACTTTGGTTGGTCTAATTAATAAATATATTAAATGTAAATATTATTTAATAATTAATTTTAAGTTATTAAATAGTTAGAATTGGCATTTAAATGGTTGAATTGGAAAATTGGCGTTTTTGAGAAAATGAGATGTAGAAATGATAAAACAGCAAAATGGCAAAAGTGGGGCCCAATATCCAAAGCCCAGGTCGGCCACTTATGTAGGCTTTATTATTTTAATGCCAAATAATTCTAACCTAACCCTAGGTGGCATCCTATAAATAGGTAGTGATGGCTTCAGGAAAAGATGATGCATCTTATTCCTTCAGAAAAAACTGAGTGCCTTCTCTCCCTAACTGTAACGCCCTAATGCTAAGGCACGCTACAGTGCTTTTTCAATTATTGTGCAAACTTTGCTAATCAAAGAAATTTCTCGAAAAACGTGTCAAATTAAAATTTTTGCTTTAACATTAAACTTTATAAAATAATATAATATTTACAAATCCCGGGATCCCGATTTCAAACTTTTGAAAATTTACTGTTTAAACTTTACATTCAAAATATACAAGTTCTGGGTCGCACAGCGACTTTCAAAATACAACACCCAGATGTCCCGAGACCGAACACTCCAGGTCGCGCTGCTTGACATGTACAATCTCACCCGAGCTCAGGTTCACTCCTGTTCAGCCTTCGCCTTTCCTTTACCTACACATGGAAGCGAAGCGTGAGTCAACAGACTCAGTAAGAAATGCATATAACATATCATATAATTTCCGACCTGTAAATAGGCGCCCATACACCTATTTACAGAGCTTAACAGATGAGTATGAACGTTCAATACCAGGGTACAACCACTATACCACATACACATCGTACCTCACTGTACAAGTGTTGGTAGGGTTTATCCCGATCACTGAGTAACACTGAGTGATGTACCACACACCTTAGCATTTTCCTATGCCTGTGTTGGTATCACTGTATCGTACTCAAATCAACAACAATCACTGTACCAATACACTCTATAACTTAATCATACAAGTGTTGATAGTGTTTAACATAATTCAAGCATGCATACATAAACACATATACACACATTCAGATAATCACATCATACATTATACACAGTTCTTACCTGTTTTCCGAATTCAAGTGTGCTGGCCGACCTGAACGGAATTCACGTGCTAGATGGATGCCCTAATCACAATAACAGTAATACAGATGAGTGACTCGCTAAATCACTTTCCGGGACTTAAAACTTGAAACTAAAAGTTTCCCTATCGATAAACCTCATGGCAATACCCTAAATATCTCAAAATTGGCCAAAACTAGGGTTCTGGAAAATCCCCCAACAGGTAGACCGGTTCCCAACCGGCATCCCGGGGTCACCAACCTGGTCGACCGGTTGGTACAGACCACCCGAACCGGAATTCGAAACCAAAAAATTATCCCCCTTGATTCAAATCAATCCCAAACTTTACCAAACTCTCCAGTATACCTATACAATGTATAAACATCCATTTCCAACCAACAAATCACAAAACAAACCAATAATTCAATTTATGCCATTAAAGCTCAAAGCTTGAGTTTCAAAACTCAAGCTTGCTTAAAACCATTCTCAAGCATCAAAAACAGTAGCTAGGGACTTAAATCAACTCAAAATAACTCTAGAATTCGAACCCTAAGCAATTCAAACCTTAACAGCTCCTAACACCCCAAAATACCATTTCAACCTAACTTAAAAACTTAAAAAACTAAGAAGGGTTCATTGAAGCTTACCTTAGATTGATTATCTCCTATGAAATCCTTGCTGAAATCCAACAATCAACAACAAACTCCCTTGGTTTGTCTCAGCCGAAAGCAAGAAAGAGAGAGAGGTTCAAGAACAATGCAATTTTCTAATTTTTTCCTTTTCCTTGATTTTTCTTCAAATGAGACAAAAGGATTAAGTTAATCCCTTGCTGAAATTAACTTGATTAGGTGTCAAAAACCTAAGGCAGCCACCTATCACTTATTATTTTTAAATGACAAAAATGCCCTTTAAGGTATAACTTAGGTATTTCTAAAACTAGGGGTAAAATGGTCAAAATCCATAACCCCGCTCAATCCCGATAATTTATTTTCTCTAAATTATTTCCCACTATGAAATAGGGTTCTAAACTTACCCATGTGATCAATCTAGCCATCCATCGCATTTTCCGTTGTCGCCGAGCAAAAATTACAAAATTAACATATTTCACATATAAGCTAAATAATACCCCTAGAGTTTAATAAAATCTCCAGAATTGAGAAATTATAACTCTAATATTTATTTCTAAATATTGGGGTCCATATTCAAAATTAATTCACAAATAATACTAAAATAATAAAATAATAAAAATTAGTGCTAATTGCCTTTTCTAATCCACATTACTAGAGCGGTCATTACAATTATCCCCCCGTTAATAGGATTTCGTCCCCGAAATCTAACCTGAATAGCTCTGGATGTTGAGTCCTCATATCTGACTCTAATTCCCAGGTGGCTTCTTCCACCTTACTGTTCCTCCAGAGCACCTTAACTAGTGCAATAGTCTTGTTGCGAAGAACTTTTTCTTTTCTATCCAGAATCTGAACAGGTTGCTCTTCATAGGATAAGTCTGGTTGTAGTTCAAGGGCTTCATAACTCAAGACATGAGTCGGGTCTGACACGTATTTCCTTAACATAGAGATGTGAAATACGTCATGAACAGCTGATAATGCTGGTGGTAAGGCTAGCCGATACGCTACCTGCCCGACCTTCTCGAGTATCTGAAATGGCCCAATGAACCTAGGGCTTAACTTACCCTTCTTCCCGAAGCGCCGAATACCCTTCATGGGTGAAACTCGCAGGAAAACATGTTCCCCTGTCTGAAATGTGACATCTCTGCGCTTCGGATCAGCATAACTTTTCTGCCTGCTTTGAGAAGCAAGTATCCGAGCCTTAATCTTATCAATAGCTTCATTGGTCTTTTGCACCAACTCTGGACCCAGGTACTTCCTTTCTCCTGTCTCGTCCCAATGAATAGGAGAACGACATTTTCTACCGTATAACATCTCATAGGGTGCCATCCCTATTGTACTTTGGTAGCTGTTGTTGTAGGAGAATTCAATTAAAGGCAAGTACTTACTCCATGAACCCTCAAAGTCCATAACACAGGCTCGCAGTAGGTCTTCCAAAATCTGGATGGTTCTTTCTGACTGACCATCAGTCTGAGGGTGAAAGGCTGTACTAAACTTTAACTTGGTACCCATAGCCTTCTGAAGACTCACCCAAAACTTCGATGTAAACTTTGGATCCCTATCTGACACAATAGATTTAGGGGCTCCATGGAGACGAACTATCTCCTTCACATACAATTCAGCATACTGATCCACTGAATAGGTAACTTTTACTGGTAGAAAGTGAGCCGACTTTGTAAATCTATCCACAATGACCCATACAGAATCATACATCCCTGTAGTTCTAGGTAACCCAGTTACAAAGTCCATTGTGATGTCCTCCCACTTCCATTCTGGAAGGATTAAAGGTTGCAATAACCCTGCCGGTCTCTGATGTTCAGCCTTAATCTGCTGGCAGGTTAAACACTTGGACACATAGTCCACTACATCTCTTTTCATCCCATACCACCAGAAGTAGGGTTTCAAATCCTGATACATCTTGGTGGTTCCTGGATGCAACGAATAAGGCGTGGTGTGAGCTTCATCAAGTATCTCTTTCTTAAGCTCATCAACACTAGGAACACAAACTCGAGCTTTATATAACAACATTCCACTGCTCGAGATTGAAAAACCTCTAGGCCGACCAGCCGCTACTTCATCTCGAACTTTAACTAGCTCGGAATCTTCCAGTTGTGCCTTTCTGATTCTCTCCAACAGATCAGATTGGAGTGTTAAATTATGTAATTTCCCGACCACGAACTCAATTCCTGCACTAACCATTTCTGAGGCTAGTTGAGGAGCTATCATAACTGTAGTACACACTTGACCGGGACCTTTTCTGCTCAGAGCATCGGCCACAACATTGGCTTTCCCGGGGTGATATAGTATTTCACAGTCGTAGTCTTTAACTAACTCCAACCACCTTCTCTGCCTCATATTCAAATCTTTTTGGGTGAAAAAGTATTTAAGACTTTTATGATCCGTATAAATCTCACACTTTTCACCGTAAAGATAATGTCGCCAAATCTTTAAAGCAAAAACCACAGCAGCGAGCTCTAAATCATGAGTTGGGTAACGCTGCTCATAATCCTTCAGTTGACGAGAGGCATAAGCTATGACTCTGTCAGCTTGCATCAGAACGCATCCCAGACCCTGTCTGGATGCATCACAATACACAACAAATTTCTCTTGATCCGATGGCAAAGCTAACACCGGAGCTGTTATCAATCGCTGCTTCAACTCCTGAAAGCTTGATTCACACTTATCTGACCACACAAATCTCTGATTTTTCTTGGTCAATTCGGTTAGGGGCATAGAAAGTTTAGAAAATCCTTCGACGAAACGTCGATAATACCCTGCTAACCCGAGAAAACTTCGAATTTCTGACACAGACTTGGGCCTCGGCCAATTCTTCACTGATTCTATCTTGTTTGGATCAACCATAATTCTATTTTTCCCAACAATATGACCCAGAAAGGACACCTCAGACAACCAGAATTCGCACTTTTTGAACTTGGCATACAGCTTGTGATCCCTAAGTCGCTGTAACACCATTCGAAGATGATGCTCGTGCTCCTCTTCTGACTGAGAGTATACAAGAATGTCATCGATAAACACTATAACGCAGTTATCGAGGAAATCCTTGAACACCCTATTCATGAGATCCATAAAGGCTGCAGGAGCATTGGTCAATCCGAACGACATTACCAGAAACTCATAGTGCCCATATCTGGTTCTAAAAGCAGTCTTCGGTATGTCCTCCTCCCGAATTCTGAGTTGGTGATAACCAGACCGCAAATCAATCTTCGAAAACACTGTCTTTCCCTGAAGCTGATCGAATAGATCATCGATCCTAGGCAACGGGTATTTGTTCTTAATCGTCAGCTTGTTTAGTTCCCGATAATCAATACACATTCTGAGGGAACCATCTTTCTTTTTCACAAAAAGAACCGGAGCTCCCCAGGGCGATACACTGGGTCGAATAAACCCAATATCAAGCATCCCCTGAAGTTGTAACTTAAGCTCCTTGAGTTCCGCTGGAGCCATCCTATATGGAGCTTTAGAAACAGGTTCGACTCCAGGTGCCAACTCAATTACAAAATCAATCTCTTGCTGTGGCGGCAATCCCGGCAATTCCTCGGGAAACACATCAAGAAAATCTTTCACCACCCGGACTACCTCAGGCCCAAATGTTTCAGGTCTGCTGGAATCAAAAACTACTGCTAGAAATCCTACACAACCATTGCATAGTAAATCCCTAGCTCTCAACACAGAAATAACCGGGATCCGAGACCCCTGAACCGATCCAACATAAACAAATGGATCTTCACCTTCCGGCTCAAAAGTCACCATTTTACGCCTACAATCTATACTGGCCGAATACTTGGATAGAAAATCCATTCCCAGTATAATATCAAACTCAGTTAATTTCAATTCTATAAGGTCAGTACTCAATTCCCTCTCTTCGATCCTAATCGGCATAGACCTAATGCGCCTATTAGAGATAACCAATTCCCCGCTAGGCATTAGGGTTCCAAACCCTCTTTCTAAAATATCACAAGGTCTACCCAAAAGATCAATCACCCTTGTAGCCACATATGAACGTGTAGCTCCCGAGTCAAATAATACTGTAAATAACAAGTTGTTGACGGGAAGCTGACCTGTCACAACAGAAGGACTGGCTGCAGCATCAGCTTGGGTAATGGCAAACACACGAGCAGGAACCGGTTTCACCTCAGCTTTCGGCTCCTCTTTCTTTGCCTGGGGGCAATCTTTCTTGAAATGCCCCACCATGCCACACAGAAAGCATGTCTTCCGGTTACACTCTCCCGGATGATGTTTCTTGCACCTTGGACACTCAGGATAAGAGTAACCCTGACGTCCTCCTCTGCCTTGGTTCCCACGGAACCGCTTGCTTTGCCCCGAGCCACCAGAAGCTGGAACAACTTTTCTTTTCTGCTCAATGGTGGAGTCACCACCATCCCTACCATAAACAGGAGTAGGAACAGTGGGGGTTCCACCAACACTCGGAGTCACCCGGGGCTCCTGAAGAAATTTTACTGCACCCTCGGCTCTCAAAGCCTTCTCAACCATATCTGCATACGTGGTTGCTTTGGTAGTGGTAATAACCAAATCATGCCGGATCTTTGCACTCAAACCCGCTAAGTATTTTTCTTTCTTACTGAAGTCCGTGGGCACAATTCCCGCCGCCAACTTAGCCAACCGATCAAATTTCGTTGTATACTCAGTGACTGACATTCCCTCAGTCTGAACTAGATCAGTGAACTCTTTCCGCTTTGCACTGCGGACCGCTTCATTGTAATACTTGGAGTTAAATAACTCCCTAAATTCCTCCCAGGTCATCAGTGTGACGTCCCGTGTGAGGGTTATCAAATCCCACCACACGAGGGCATCTTCCTGAAACTGGAAAGTGGCGCAGGTCACCCGATCATTTCCAACCACTCCCATGAAGTTGAGAATACGCTCAATCATCGAAAGCCATTGCTCGGCCTTCATCACATCAGGGCCTCCCAGAAACACTGGAGGTGCCTGCTTTCGAAATCTTTCATACAACGGTTCCATACGGTTGCCAACAACAGGTTGTTCTGCTGGCACCGCTGGAACTGCAACGGCCTGAACTTCTTGAGGAGGCACGGCAGGAGGACCCTGCTGCCTCAACCTCTGAATCTCTTCATCTTGCTGACGAATTCTCTCTTGCATTTCAGCAAATCTTTGCTCCCAATCAGGAGGAGCTTGAGGTGGATTTACAGGGCGACCACCCTGAGCTCTGCCACGGCCACGGCCGCGACCACGGGGATTTTGAGGATTCCCCTGACCGCCTCCGGTCTCAACCATGCCACCCTGACTTCTTGTATTTCGCGGGGCGTCCATTTAATAGGACTTAGCCTGCGAATCCATAAGCCAGGCAGGTTAGACAGCGATCAAAATTAACACCGCTCTTAATAACTAAAAGGCAACACACTTTCTTTTCTTTTTAAAGAAATATATTTAATTTAAATCTAATATGCTTCCTAACATGCTTTCACATCACACTTATTTAAAATACTAAACAAGTACGGGCTTACTGAACCGTGAACCGAGCTTTCTCTGATGAAGATTGTACATGTCATAGCAAGCTTCGGTAGACAAACCTGGCGGCTCTGATACCAAAATTGTAACGCCCTAATGCTAAGGCACGCTACAGTGCTTTTTCAATTATTGTGCAAACTTTGCTAATCAAAGAAATTTCTCGAAAAACGTGTCGAATTAAAATTTTTGCTTTAACATTAAACTTTATAAAATAATATAATATTTACAAATCCCGGGATCCCGATTTCAAACTTTTGAAAATTTACTGTTTAAACTTTACATTCAAAATATACAAGTTCTGGGTCGCACAGCGACTTTCAAAATACAACACCCAGATGTCCCGAGACCGAACACTCCAGGTCGCGCTGCTTGACATGTACAATCTCACCCGAGCTCAGGTTCACTCCTGTTCAGCCTTCGCCTTTCCTTTACCTACACATGGAAGCAGAAACTGTGAGTCACGGTACTCGCAAGAAATGCATATAACATATCATATAATTTCCGACCTGTAAATAGGCGCCCATACACCTATTTACAGAGCTTAACAGATGAGTATGAACGTTCAATACCAGGGTACAACCACTATACCACATACACATCGTACCTCACTGTACAAGTGTTGGTAGGGTTTATCCCGATCACTGAGTAACACTGAGTGATGTACCACACACCTTAGCATTTTCCTATGCCTGTGTTGGTATCACTGTATCGTACTCAAATCAACAACAATCACTGTACCAATACACTCTATAACTTAATCATACAAGTGTTGGTAGTGTTTAACATAATTCAAGCATGCATATATAAACACATATACACACATTCAGATAATCACATCATACATTATACACAGTTCTTACCTGTTTTCCGAATTCAAGTGTGCTGGCCGACCTGAACGGAATTCACGTGCTAGATGGATGCCCTAATCACAATAACAGTAATACAGATGAGTGACTCGCTAAATCACTTTCCGGGACTTAAAACTTGAAACTAAAAGTTTCCCTATCGATAAACCTCATGGCAATACCCTAAATATCTCAAAATTGGCCAAAACTAGGGTTCTGGAAAATCCCCCAACGGGTAGACGGTTCCCAAACCGCATCCCGGTCGGGTCACCAACCGGCCGACCTACAGGTTGGTACGGACCACCCGAGCCGAATTCGGCAGGAAACCAAAAAATTATCCCCCTTGATTCAAATCAATCCCAAACTTTACCAAACTCTCCAGTATACCTATACAATGTATAAACATCCATTTCCAACCAACAAATCACAGAACAAACCAATAATTCAATTTATGCCATTAAAGCTCAAAGCTTGAGTTTCAAAACTCAAGCTTGCTTAAAACCATTCTCAAGCATCAAAAACAGTAGCTAGGGACTTAAATCAACTCAAAATAACTCTAGAATTCGAACCCTAAGCAATTCAAACCTTAACAGCTCCTAACACCCCAAAATACCATTTCAACCTAACTTAAAAACTTAAAAAACTAAGAAGGGTTCATTGAAGCTTACCTTAGATTGATTATCTCCTATGAAATCCTTGCTGAAATCCAACAATCAACAACAAACTCCCTTGGTTTGTCTCAGCCGAAAGCAAGAAAGAGAGAGAGGTTCAAGAACAATGCAATTTTCTAATTTTTTCCTTTTCCTTGATTTTTCTTCAAATGAGACAAAAGGATTAAGTTAATCCCTTGCTGAAATTAACTTGATTAGGTGTCAAAAACCTAAGGCAGCCACCTATCACTTATTATTTTAAAATGACAAAAATGCCCTTTAAGGTATAACTTAGGTATTTCTAAAACTAGGGGTAAAATGGTCAAAATCCATAACCCCGCTCAATCCCGATAATTTATTTTCTCTAAATCATTTCCCACTATGAAATAGGGTTCTAAACTTACCCATGTGATCAATCTAGCCATCCATCGCATTTTCCGTTGTCGCCGAGCAAAAATTACAAAATTAACATATTTCACATATAAGCTAAATAATACCCCTAGAGTTTAATAAAATCTCCAGAATTGAGAAATTATAACTCTAATATTTATTTCTAAATATTGGGGTCCATATTCAAAATTAATTCATAAATAATACTAAAATAATAAAATAATAAAAATTAGTGCTAATTGCCTTTTCTAATCCACATTACTAGAGCGGTCATTACACTAACCTAGCTGCCACTTTCATTCCCTCTTCTTCACTATTGAAACCGAACCCCTTAAGTGATAGAGTGAGTGCCCACACACATCAAGTGGTACCTCAATCATAGTGTGGAAGATCGTGAAGAATCCAGATTCAACAGAAGGACATTCGGGCTCAGATCTTGGTGATAGTCTGCGACAGAAAGGATACAAGGGTTAGAGATCTGAGTGGAAGGAGACATTATATTCTGCTGCAATCACTGTAAGGTTTCTCATACTTTATATGTGTTTATTTATTATTGTTTTATAAGTTCATATTTAGGATGTTAAACAACATACTTGTTAGTAAATCTAAGATCCTAGTAAAATATTTCCAACACTAAGTGCTAATAATTTCTGAATGTGTATATTTTTGTATTAAACCTTATTTGATTTCTATTTATTAATATTTGTAGTACCCATTATGACTATGAACAACCCCATGGTGTCACTGTTGAGTGACAACAAGCTCTCTGGAGCTAACTTTGTTAAATGAAGAGAGAATATTAATATTGCTCTCATAGGTGAAAATGCCCTGTTTGTGTTGACTGAAGAGGCTCCTGAGCAGCCAGGTGAGAATGCGACCAAGGTAGTCAAGGAAAATTTCGAGCGTTGGTAGAATGCTAACAATAAAGCTCGATACTTTATGTTGTCTAGCATGGTCGTGTTGGGTTTTGTGCCCTAAATAACATACATGGTGGTAAATCTAGATCCTGGTAAAACATAATCCAACAACTGGCCCAGAGCCATGGTAATGATTTACTTTCATGAAATATGAATTTAAAACGATGTTTGTGTTGATTCAGATGGTTTCATGATGGTTTATGTGTATATTTGATGATTGTGTGGAAATCGCAATGTATGTTGTAAAATATTATTTGTTTCGTTCTGGAAATATTTTTACTGTAAAGTAGACAAAAAAATAAATGAATTTAGGTTTATAGAACTCAATTTGGATTTTTTATGAATTAGTTATGATTTTTTTGAATTTGAATGAAAATATCTGAAACCGAGCAACATGCTGTGCGTGCGCGGATAGGGTCTGACACGGCTTCAGACACGCCCATTTCCAAATTCACTAGGACAAGGGCTGTCCTAAGCCCCTCCTGATCAAGGTTTGCCCCCCAAGAGGCTGCTAGCAGCCTTTTTCTCGCCCATGTGCAGCCTATTGTGCGCACGGTGAGTATACAATGCATACTCCCCTAGTGCAATCTTGTTTTGGTGATATCTTTAGATTCAAAAGTCATTTTTCATTGCAACAAAATTCAAATTTTGGTAGAATTTTGTTTAGAATCTAAATTTACAATTAAAAATCTAATTATTAGACTAAAATTAATTTTTATTAATTTTTTAAAATTAATTAAAATTAGTTTTAGATATTAGTAACCTTTGAATTTGAAAATTTGTTTTTCCACAAAAATAACCTTATGGTTAATTTTGAAATTTTGATTATTTTATTTATTTTAATTATAAGATCAAATATTACTTATTATTAAAATTTGAAATGATCTTATTTTGATATTAAAATATTAAAATTTTAGAAATAATCTAGTTTGAATTTCAAAATTTGCTAACCATGTTAGTTTTTCAAAAATTTATTATTTTTGAAATATATTTCATTAAATTAATTTATAAGATTTGAAAAATGTTAGTTTTGACATTTTATCTTATTAGATATTTTTTTATTAAAATTAATTTTTGGCAAAATAACATGAAATTTTGAAAATTTGTTAATTTAGATTTGAATAGAAATTTTAGGGTTTCTAACCATAAAATTTTCAAACTTAGGATATTTTGTTTTATTTATTTTTTTTAAATAAAATTGATAATATCCTAACCATAAAATATCTTTTTTTCAAATTGTTTATTTTTGTAATATTTAATTTAATAAATTATAAGATTAAGAATATCTAAATTTTAAAATTCAAGATATTATATTATATTATCTTATTAGATATTTAATTAATTTAAATTATGTAAATAAACTGGAAATTTGAAAACTGGTTAGATACTTGAATTTAAGTTAGAATTTAAGATATTTAGGAGATTTGTTAGTTTTTTGAATTTTTTCAAATATTCTCTCAAAACCTAAATTTTAAATTCTAGTTAAGATATTTTTAAAATTTTAAATTTTAAAATAGAAATATCTTAACCTACTTTCTAGTTATCTGTTTGTTTGTAATGTTTGATTATTTATTTATTTATTTATTTATTCAATTTTTTTTACAAACCTATTACTCATTTGATCTAAATTGCTATGATTAACTTGTTGACAGATCTAATGATCTGATTTTAATCATAGTCTAATTGTCAATAGATCTTATAAATAATTTGTAACAGGTAAATTTTGCAATTTCTTTCATCTGTGTGAACCTAGTAACATGATAAGGCTCATCCAAATCATTTGACCTGTGTGAGCCTATGTGTTTGCTTTTGGGCATAGATGCATATAGGGACCCATTTAAGTTTAATTAATTAAATGGACTAGGTTGCTAAAATAAAATTTCACATAAGTAATTTTATTTAGGCCCAATTAGTATTGAGCTTATTCAATGAATAACAATTATTTATTTAATGGTTAAATTCCTCTCTTTTAGGCCTTGTGTGAGAGTTAAGGGGCCAATAGTAGTGGGTATGACATACTGAACCCAGCCCTCCCTCACATGAACCACCCTAATTGTGAAAGCCCATTTGCCTTATTTGAATAATTGTATTAGATTAATTATATAAGTCTAACCTAATTAAAATTGAATTAGCAACATAATTAGCTTTAAAATATATGAAATTTATTTTTCATTGAATATTTTAAAGTTAATGTTAGAAAAATACTTAGTTAATGAGATATATTCTAGATAGTTATTTCTAGTAACAAATTATATTTTCTAATATTTAATTAATTAGGAAAATATTTTTTAAGTTGAAAATTAATTATTTATTAATTAATTTTGAACCAACTTAAATTAGAATATTTTTCCTAGTATTAAATTAGAATTAATAATTAAGTTGATTTTATATTTAATTATTTAATTCTTATATTTAATACATTTAATTAAATTGAAAATTAAATATTTAAGTTGATTTTATTCTTGATACTTAAATATTAGTTATTTTCAGAATATTTAATTATATGGAAAATTATTTTTAAGTTGGAAATTTTAATTTCAGAAGAACTTAAATTATAATAATTTTCAAAATATATTTTATTTATTTTATTAATCGTTTTTCCCACCGAAAATTTTGAAATTGCACTTTTTTATGCAGATAATTTTGAAGTTTTTTTTTTTTTTTTGAAAAATAGATTAAAGTTGAAAAATAATTATTTTAATTAATTTTAGATCAACTTAAATCAATTAAATTTTTCATTAATGATTAATTAAAATAAATAGACTAAAATATATTATATTTTAATTAGAAAATAAAGAAATTAGTTAGTGAAAATCTAGATAGTTATTTTCTGTTTGCTTGAAGTATTTTTCTAGTTAAATTTAATTAAATGGAAAATTAATATTTAAGTTGATTTTATTCATGATTCTTAAATATTTGATCATTTTCTTAATATTTAATATAATAGGAAAAAATTTCAAAATATTTATTGAGAATTACTACAAATATGGAAAATAATTTTATTTATTTTCAGATCTATCTAAGTATAATTTTATAAATATTAAATTAAAATTTATATTTAGAGTCTTCTAAATTGATAATTTTAATTAAATAAATATATATTTTAAAATAAATAGATTAAAATAAATATTAGATGATAATACCTTTAAATAATGAGCTTTAGTTATAAGGATATTCGATCTCTATTGTTGGTTCTACATAGTTCTTGTTTTAGTAAGTAATCATCCCTAATGGATGAACGTTCATTAGCAATTTAACGCCGTAAAATCTCGAAAGATAAGTATTATTTGTAAGTGTTTTATTCTTAGTAACAATCACCCTAATGGTGGTTGCTAAGAGTAAGACTTACAAAAGTATGAAACAATGGCTGAAGCTCATAAGATAGAATGGCCTTGACTCTCGCCTAAACAGGACAACGTTGGATTCTCATCTTGATCGAATAAAAGGTTGCTAGAATGTTTGTCATTTTAGATGAGCTGACTACTCTATTCAATGGATGATATTTTTGACTCTCGCCTAAATAGAACACTGGTATCAGTTTGTTGGAAACCTTGGAAATTATTTAGGATTGTAAGTTTTAGTATTTCACTAGTCATTCCTATTTGCTAAATGCTTAATAATTTCTGAATTGTGTGTGAATTTATATTGAACCATGTTATTTTCTGTTATTAATTGTAGTTTAATTTCGTATCTTCATTGTTGGTCTAACTTGGCTTGTTGTTTTTAATGGGACAAATCCTAATGAATTGTCATCCATTAGACAAACATAATAGTGTTAGATCTCGATAGATAGATATTTGTAAATGCAACTGTTGGGTTTTATGCCCTAAATAAAACTCATTTCAATATAATTAGATTTACTTATTAATATAGATCAGAAATAACATTTAATGTTGCATGGTTCACATGATTTATTTCATGATTATATGTACATAATGTATAAATTCATCTGAAACCCTTTTCACATACTTGATCCTGTTTATTGTGCCGTCAACACATTGGAAAGTAAACATGACTATGTGAATAAAGTTTCCTAGATTTATCAGACACAGGGTTTTACTGATATGATAATCTACAACAAGAGTTTACTTGTATTTGGAGAAATACTATGTTCTTTCCAGAACATTGGTTAAAGTAACGCTCAGGTTGGATGCATGGAGTATGCATCGGAAGGGACCGATATTGAACTTTGACTTAGATTTATTAAACTTACCGTAATATCTATTCAAGTCAATATCGCCTAGTTGATCCTAGATCAAATGATCTTAATCCTGATATGATTAGGCTCAATCTCGAGAGGCTATTCGTGTTCTTTGATTTGTTAGTTAAGCCTACTTTTAGGTCAGGGTGATACGTACATTTTGGGAACACGGTAGTGCAATTGAGTGGGAGCGCTAGCATAAACATGGAATCTATAGCTTCTATCTGGCGAATAGTAAGCAAAGGATGATCTCCTTCGAGCTTGACCAAACGAACATAAATGGTGGAGTACTCATTTCACATAAGCTGAAATATCATTTATACGGGGTCAAGTGTTTTAAGGAATAAATACATTGTAGGGTGTAACGGTAATTTAATCCCTTTACAGTGTAGATCATTCATATAGAGGATCATTGATCACATTAGGATTATAACAATGGATAACTAATGATGTGTCTATATGGTGGAACATATAGAGCATTCTATATACTGAGAGTGCAATTCTAAGTTCTATGCGTGGATTCAACGAAGAATTAATAAGTTAGTGAATTTTAGTGTTAAATTCTTGATCTACTTATTGGAAGCTCGGTTATATAGACCCATGGTCCCCCCACTAGTTGAGATAATATTGCTTGTAAGACTCATGTAATTGGTTTTGATTAATCAATTATAATTCTCAAATTAGACTATGTCTATTTGTGAATTTTTCACTAAGTAAAGGGCGAAATTGTAAAGAAAGAGTTTTTAGGGGAATATTTGTTAATTATGATACTTTGTATGGTTCAATTAATAAATATGATAAATGACAATATTATTTAATAATTATTTATAGTTATTAAATAATTAGAATTGGCATTGGCATTTAAATGGTTGAATTTGAAAATTGGCGTTTTTGAGAAAATCAGATGCAAAAAAGATAAAACTGCAAAATTGCAAAAAGTGAGGCCCAAATCCACTAGTATAGGGCCTGCCACTTTTGTAGGAAATTTAAAGTGATATTTTCATTATTTTAATGCCAAATAATTCAAACCTAACCCTAGTGGAATGCTATAAATAGATAGTGAAGGCTTCAGGAAAATTACACTTAAATTTTCTATTTTTCCTTCAGAGAAAAACTTGAGCCTTTCTCTCTCCCTATCTTTAGCTGCCACTTCTTCTTTCTCTTCCCTCTTGAATTTCGAATTTCTTAGTGTGAGAGTAGTGCCCACACACATCAAGTGATACCTCAATCATAGTGACGAAGATCGTGAAGAAAGATCATCAGCAAAGGAGTTTCAGCATCAAAGATTCAGAGAAAGAGATCCAGGTTCAGATATTGATAATGCTCGCTACGTAAAAGGAATCAAGGGCTAGATATCTGAACGGAAGGAGTCATTATATTTCGCTGCACCCAATGTAAGGTTTCCTAAACTTTATATGTGTTTATTTTATCGTTTTAGAAAGTTCATATTTAGGGTGTTAATAAACATACTTGTGAGTAGATCTAAGATCCTGGTAAAATAAATTTGCAACAACTGGCCTCAGAGCCATTGTAATTGATTTACTTGCAAGAAATTTGGACTTTAAAACGATTGTTTGTATGTTCTTTGGATGGTATCATGTTGTATTGAGTGTTATTTGATGATTGATTGATGTTTGTGAAATTTTCGTGAAAAATAATTGTGATTTCGTTTCTGGAATTATTTTTATTGGATAGTATGGAAAAAATTAAGCAAGTTAGCCTTTTACAGAACTCAATTTAGATTTTATTTGAATTAGTTATGATTTTTTGAAGATTTGACAAAATCGGGGCTGTGCTGATATTTTCCTGCGATCGCAGAACTGTCCGTACAGTTTCGAATTTTTTCTTTTTTCTTCAATTTTTCATACTTTTTCATGGAATTAACTTCCAATTTTTTGTATGGTTTTGTATATATACTATTACTATTCCTAATTCATTTCTAATTATCATTTTGAATTAATTTAATTTTTTAATTTAATTCAAGATATTAGTGTAATTTGAATTTGAATAGAATTAGTATTTATCTTTTTGCTTAAAAATCTATCTTATTTTTAAATTTGATTATATTTTTTTTAAAATTTAAGGTTAGATTTTATAAGATATTTATAATATCTTTTAAGATATTTATAATATCTTTTAAGATATTTTAAAAATATCTTATCTTTTAAGATTTTTTAATTAAATCTTTTTAGATATTTTGACCATATTTAAATTTAAAATAAGATATTTATAATCATGTAATTTTAAATAGATATAAGATATTTTGCTAACTTTTAAATTTTGTTATTTTATTTATTTGAATTAAATTTAAAAATCTGAAAAGATATTTCATTTATCTTTTCTAATTTTTATTTAATTTTTATTTTTAAAATAACATTTCATTTTTAAAAGTAGTTAGCAAATTTTGAAATGATATTTAGGTTGGTTGAAACCTAATTTTTCAAAAAATTGTAGGTTTAATTTTAAATTTAAATTTTTTTAAAAATTTCGAATTTTTCAAATTTTTTTTTAAATTTTCGAAATTTTTTTTTATTATTATTTAATTAATTATTTTCGAAATTAAATATTTAATTTAAAATTAAATAAATCCTACTTCCAACTATCCAGCTAACCTTGTTGTAGGAGTATGTGATTTTAACTTGTATGTAAGTTTTTAAAACCTATTATTACTTGATTGCAAATAGCCATGGTTACCTTTTGCCAGATCTTATGATCTGATGGCTCCCTTGGTCAAGATAATAATTTGTAACAGGTATATTTACAATCTTCTTTCATCTGTGTATGACCTAGCAACATGATAGGACCCATCCAAAGTGTGCCTGTGTGAGCCTATGTGTTTAATTTGATTATAGATACATATAGGTTGTTGTTGCTAAAATAAATTATCATAGTTCTTGATAGAATTTATTTAGGCCCATTTAGTTATTGGGCTTATTCAATTAATAACAGTTGTTCTTATTAAGGTTAAATTCCTCTCTTTTGGGCCTTGTGTGAGAGTTGGGAGCCATAGAAGTGGGTACGACATACTAAACCCAGCACCCCCTCACACAAACCACCCCAATTGTGAAGGCCCATTTGCCTGATTTGAACAACTGTACTAGGTTAATTAAACTAGTTTAACCTAATAAAATTGATTAGCAACATAATTAATTTCATTTATTCTGAAATTAATTTAAGAAAATTATAGTTTAAAAAATTCTTTATTCTAAGCTAAACTATATGTATTTTCTTGTATTTAATTAAATATAGAATTATAACCATCTAGATTCTTTCTGGAACTTAATTTAAATTTTTCATTAAATATTCTTATTTAAGTTGATATTTAGTTATCTACAACTAACCAACTTAAATCTGAATATCTTTTGAATTTCAAATTTCAAAATTAAGTTGAGGAATTTTAGGCATTGGTTATTAAGATTCTTTAGATATTTTTTAAGTTAATATATTTTCGAATATTAACTTAAAATGGAATATTTTCAAATTAAGTGGTTACAACTTAATTTTTGATATTTAATTAAATTTAAATTTGAAAAATATTTAAGTTCTAGATTTTTTCTAATACAACTTAAATTAGATATTTTTTCAAATTTTGTGGAAAAGATACTTAGTCAAATAAGATATTTTCTAGATAGTTATTTCTAGACTACTTATTATTTCTAATATTAAATAGGAAAATATTATAAATTGTGAAATTAATTTTAGTACAATTTATTTTAAGTATATTTTTCCTAGTATTAAACTAGAAATTAATAATTAAGCCTTCTCTACACTTAATTATTTATTTCTTGAATTTAATACATTTAATTAATTTGAAAATTAAATATCTAAGTTGATTTTTATCATCATACTTAAATATTTCTTTTTCATGACATTTAATTAAATAGAAAATTATTTTTAGTTGAAATTTAATTTTTCAACTAAATTTAAATAATTTTCAAAATATATTTTTTCTTTATTTTATTAATCAATTTTCGAAATTGCATTTCTTAAATGCTAGAATTTCGAATTCTATCTTGAAAAATAGATTAAGTTGTAAATTAATTATTTTAATTAATTCTTGGATCAACTTAAATCAATGATTTTTTCATTTATTGATTAATTTAAAATAAATTGAATTAAAGTATATTATTAGAAATTGAATTAATTAGTCAAAGGAAAATCTAGATAGGTGATATTTTTGCTTGAAGTATTTTTCTAGTGTATTTAATTAAATAGAAAATTAATATTTAAGTTGATTTTCATCATCATACTTAAATATTTGAAATTTTTCTTATATATTTAATTAAATAGGAAAATTATATTTTTTGTTGTAAATTAATTTTATTAATTAATTTTGGGCCAACATTAAATTAGAATAATTTTTCCAGAATTAATTTTTTATTTTAACATGCATTTTGAAAAATTGTATTCTTAAATACTTTAATTTTTCCAAATGCAATATATATTTATAGAAAATTAAATTTGAGTTGTAAATTAATTTATATTAATTTTGTAACAACTTAAATTGAATATTTTTCTAAATATTTATTGGAAATTATTACTAAGATGGAAATAATTCATGTTATTTTTATATCCATCTAAGTAAAATTTATAAATATTAAATTAAAATTTATATTTAGAATTTTTCATTCTAAATTGGAAATTTTAAATAAATATATATTTAAAATAAATAGAATAAATAAAGAGAATCAAAGAAAATACAACTCACTTTAAATAATGAGCTTGATTATTATTAAGATATTCGATCTCCATTGTGGGTTTTACACCGCGTTTGTTTTAGTGAGTAATCCTCCCTAATGGAGGAACGTTCATTAGCAATTTCGCACCGTTTAACCTCGCATGATAAGTAGTTTGTAAGTGTTTTGTATGGTATGGATCACCCTAATGGTGGCGACCATACTTGACTTGCAAATTATGAAACAATGGTGGAAGCTCATAAGATAGAATTGCCTTGACTCTCGCCTAAACGGGACAACGCTGAATTCCAATCTTGATCGAATAAAAGGTTGCTAGAATGGTTAACATTTTAGATGAGCTGACAACTCTATTCAATGGATGATGCTTTGACTCTCGCCTAAACGGGACACTGTATTAGTTTGTTGAAAAACCTTGGAAATTATTTAGGATTGTAAGTTTTAGTATTTTCACTTGTCATTCCTACTTGCTATATGCTTATAATTTCTGAATTAGTGTATGAATTTATATTGAACCATGTTATTTTCTGTTATTAAGTTGTAGTTTAATTTCGAATCTTCATTGTTGGTCTAACATGTTTGTTTTTCTAATGAGATAAATCCCTAATGGATTTTCACCATTAGACATACATAATAGTGTAAGATCTCGAAAGATAAATATTGTATATGCAACATCTAGCTGTTCATCAATTGATGACACCTTAGACTAGTATTTTTACAATATGAAACAAGAAGATTACATAAATAAGATTACTTTGTCTTTCGCTAATCGAAGCATCGTTGGATTCTTATTTTAAACAAAATTATCCTAATTCCTCTTAGCTTATTCATTTCGAATTAGCTTCAAAACATATCATTGGATGAATGGTCTATAAATCATTTCATGTCATTATATTTTCTCTTCAGAAATTAAATGACGCATATGATTATAATCCCGAAATTCTATTCCCAATTGATATAAATCCTCAATCTTAGAAATCTCCTACTTGTATGGGCAAATCTGACTTAGAGTTTGTATTAGTAGTGCTGGTCCAAGATAGAATTACTCATAATATTTGGTATAAATTTAAGTCTTTGACTTTAATTTTAGATTCCAAATAGAAATTTTCTTATATTTCTAATTCCAGAATACAATACAGTTACACTTTCTCAAGTGTTTAATATCCATCTTCTATTAATGGATTAAAACTGTATGGAATATGAGTTAGGTATTCTGTGACCAAGAACCACTTGAACTATTCTAAGAACTCTTTGATGTAACTAAACCTATGTCATCATAGACACTACCACATTTTTTTAATCTATGGCATTTGTATCTTGTTCATAGTGGATTTGACAAGATCAATCTCTGCAAAGAGTTAATATGCCTATATCCACTGAAAGTAGTTCATCTCATTCGCAGATGGATGTACATTCAGGGGTGGATATGAGTTTTTCGTTGTATTCTTAAAACGATAACTCTAGATTATACCTTTTAGCAAGAAATTTGAAATGTTTGAAAAATTTCATTAATTTCTAGCAATGGTTAAAACCATTAAGGTAAGTGGTTAAAGATCTTGCGAACTGATAGGGGTGGAGAAATAGTTAGTAGATATGCAGTTCAAAGATCATTAAATTGATTTTTGAATTATATCCAAACTTACCTCCCCAGAAATTTCGAGTTTCATATTGATGATTAGTTACTAGTCGTTGCCTAAATCCTTCTATGGTAATACAATTTCAGAATGATGTAATGGTTGTATACTTAATGTAAATCATTACTAGATTCATGGATGACCTAATCAAAATCTTAAGAAAAGCTAGAACTGTTAACCATGGTTTGTTAGCTATTCTAAGTGATTAGGGGTGGACCATCCCATTGTCAATAGATAAGAAAGTGTTTGTTCAAACAAATACTACTTTTCTAAGAAAATGACTAAGTCTGAAAACAAGTAGCAAATAAATGAGATATTTAATTCTTGATTCCAAAAGTGTTCTATCATCATATAACATATGATGATCCCACTGCCTCTGTTGTCTTGTCACAACCGAAGAGGTTAATACCATTTAGTTTTCTTCGACATAATTCACGGTACCTCGTCGTAGTGGGAGAGTTTCTAGGAACTCACCTTCTTATGACTTGGGAGACACTAGTGATTTAAATCCATTGTGAGTTTAAACAAGTAATGGATTGTCAAGATAAGAAACTAAGAAGAAAGCCAATAGAACTATGGTTTAATCCATTCACATGGAATAACCTAAAGTTTTCTATTACAAGGACATAAAAGGAAATTTTCGTTTATAAGTCTATTCTATGGACTTAACAAAACTTCCTGTTCCTAGTATTATAGGTTTGAGTTTATCTAAACCTATGGCTTGTGGTATACCTGGTAATTACTTACTCTAATGAAAGCAACTTACTTTAGTAAGATGCTGAAGCATTTTCTTTCTAATGGCAATCTATAGAAGCTTCACAACTTCTTAGGTATAGATTTTATTTATCTAAGGAAAAGTCTTAACTATTCCAGAAAAGATAAAGCCCTGAAAGAATTCCTTAAATCAACAGTGAGAGGTCTTAGATATGTTTTTGTATGCCTTAGACCAGACACCTGCTGTTGAGTGGGAGTAATGAGTAGGTATCAGATTAATCCAGGAGAAGAACATTGGAAGACAATCAAGTAAATCCTAAGATAAAGAAGAGGAACTATATGTTAGTCTATAAGGGTGTGTTTAAAACTCTTAGACTACACCATATCAGATTTCGAAATTTGCCTTTGTGCTAGAAAATCTTTCTGATAAGATGGTGATTACTCTGGGGGTGGAATAGTGATTTTGGAGAAGTGAAAAAACCTATCTGAAGTCTCTAGGTCTACCAGAGAGAGACTGAATGTTAAAGCTGTAGGAAAGGTACTTATTCAGTCTAAGGAAAGTTCTATACATCTTTGGCACCATTCCAAATTGCCTTAAACTACTAGTGTTAATTTCCTGATTAACCAAAAGTAGTTGCCAAAGGTATAGAATCCAGTATCCCAAGAGAGTAGACATATAGAGAGGAATTTCACATTATCAATGATTTTGTGATTAAAGGAAGAGTAATGGTGGAGAAAAGGTTGTGGTTAATTCAACCTTTCAGATCCTATTACGAGGAGTTTACTACTACTACACTTGATTTGTATATCAAAGTGTTGAGATTATTTGAAACGCACTTTTTGTTTTATATTAGTGCAAGTGGGAGTTTGTTGGGTGTTATGCCCTAAATAAAACTCATTTAAATATAATCAGATTTACTTATTAATATAGATCAGAAATAACATTTAATGTTGCATGGTTCACATGATTTATTTCATGATTATATGTACATAATGTATAAATTCATCTGAAACCCTTTTCACATACTTGATCCTATTTATTGTGCCGTCAACACATTGGAAAGTAAACATGACTATGTGAATAAAGTTTCCTAGATTTATCAGACACAGGGTTTTACTGATATGATAATCTACAACAAGAGTTTACTTGTATTTGGAGAAATACTATGTTCTTTCCAGAACATTGGTTAAAGTAAAGCTCAGGTTGGATGCATGGAGTATGCATCGGAAGGGACCGATATTGAACTTTGACTTAGATTTATTAAACTTACCGTAATATCTATTCAAGTCAATATCACCTAGTTGATCCTAGATCAAATGATCTTAATCCTGATATGATTAGGCTCAATCTCGAGAGGCTATTCGTGTTCTTTGATTTGTTAGTTAAGCCTACTTTTAGGTCAGGGTGATACGTACATTTTGGAAACACGGTAGTGCAATTGAGTGGGAGCGCTAGCATAAACATGGAATCTATAGCTTCTATCTGGCGAATAGTAAGCAAAGGATGATCTCCTTCGAGCTTGACCAAACGAACATAAATGGTGGAGTACTCATTTCACATAAGCTGAAATATCATTTATACGGGGTCAAGTGTTTTAAGGACTAAATACATTGTAGGGTGTAACGGTAATTTAATCCCTTTACAGTGTAGATCATTCATATAGAGGATCATTGATCACATTAGGATTATAACAATGGATAACTAATGATGTGTCTATATGGTGGAACATATAGAGCATTCTATATACTGAGAGTGCAATTCTAAGTTCTATGCGTGGATTCAACGAAGAATTAATAAGTTAGTGAATTTTAGTGCTAAATTCTTGATCTACTTATTGGAAGCTCGGTTATATAGACCCATGGTCCCCCCACTAGTTGAGATAATATTGCTTGTAAGACTCATGTAATTGGTTTTGATTAATCAATTATAATTCTCAAATTAGACTATGTCTATTTGTGAATTTTTCACTAAGTAAATGGCGAAATTGTAAAGAAAGAGTTTTTAGGGGCATATTTGTTAATTATGATACTTTGTATGGTTCAATTAATAAATATGATAAATGACAATATTATTTAATAATTATTTATAGTTATTAAATAATTAGAATTGGCATTTAAATGGTTGAATTTGAAAATTGGCGTTTTTGAGAAAATCAGATGCAAAAAAGATAAAACTGCAAAATTGCAAAAAGTGAGGCCCAAATCCACTAGTATAGGGCCTGCCACTTTTGTAGGAAATTTAAACTGATATTTTCATTATTTTAATGCCAAATAATTCAAACTAACCCTAGTGGAATGCTATAAATAGATAGTGAAGGCTTCAGGAAAATTACACTTAAATTTTCTATTTTTCCTTCAGAGAAAAACCTGAGCCTTTCTCTCTCCCTATCTTTAGCTGCCACTTCTTCTTTCTCTTCCCTCTTGAATTTCGAATTTCTTAGTGTGAGAGTAGTGCCCACACACATCAAGTGATACCTCAATCATAGTGAGGAAGATCGTGAAGAAAGATCATCAGCAAAGGAGTTTCAGCATCAAAGATTCAGAGAAAGAGATCCAGGTTCAGATATTGATAATGCTCTGCTACAGAAAGGAATCAAGGGCTAGATATCTGAACGGAAGGAGTCATTATATTCCGCTGCACCCAATGTAAGGTTTCCTAAACTTTATATGTGTTTATTTTATCGTTTTAGAAAGTTCATATTTAGGGTGTTAATAAACATACTTGTGAGTAGATCTAAGATCCTGGTAAAATAAATTTGCAACAGCAACATCTAGCTGTTCATCAATAGATGACACCTTAGACAAGTATTTACAATATGAAACAATGAAGAAGTTTATAAAAATAAGAATAACTTTGACTCTCGCTATCGGGACATCGTTGGATTCTTATTTTAAATTCGAAATTATCATTTAATTTTTCTCTTAGCTTATTCATTTCGAATTAGCTTAAGTAATATATATCATTTGATGAATGGTTTATAAATCATTTTCTTATGATGTCATTCTTTTTTCTCTTAAGAAATTGAATGGCGCATATGATTATATTCCCGACATTCTATCCCGAAATGATATAAATCCTCGTTCTTGAATCTTCTATTGTATATATGTTTACTATAGGCAATTTAAACTTAGAGTTAGATTAGTAGTGGTGGTCCAAAAGAGAATAATTACTCATGTATATTTGGTTAAATTTAAGTCTTTGACTTTAAATTTTAGATTCCAAATAGAAATTTTATATTTACATTTCCTAGAACACATTACACATTACAGTATGACTTTCACAAGTTTTTTTTAATATCCATTTTCTGTCAATGGATTCAAACTGTATGTTTATGTGTGGATTTGAGTTTAGTATTCTGTGACAAGGATCCACTTGGACTATTCTAAGAACTTTATCTTGTAACGAGACCTAAGTCATCGAAAGACCACAACCACATATTTTATAAATCTATGGCATTTGTGTCTTGTTCATAGTGGTTTTGACAAGATCATTCTCTGCAAAGAGTCAATATGCCTATATACACTGAAAGTAAGATCATCTATATTCAAAGATGGATGTACATTCAAGGGTGGATATGAGTTTTTCGTTATGTTCTTAAGACGATCACTCTAGATTTTACCTTATGCAAAAGAAATTTGAAATGTTTGAAAATTTTCATGAATTTCTAGGAATGGTGGAAAACTATTAAGGCAAGTGGTTAAAAATCTTGCGAACTGATAGGGGTGGAGAAATATTTGGTAGATATGCAGTTCAAAGATCATTAAGTTAATTTTTTGAATTATATCCAAACTTACCTCCCCAGAAATTTAATTTACATTTTGATGATAGTATAAGGTCTATGATTAGTTACTAGCCGTTGCCTAAGTCCTTCTAAGGAAATACCCTAGTGATAGGAAAATTTCAGAATGATGAAATAGGTGTGTACTTAGTATAAACCATTACGATATTCATGGATGACCTAATCGTGATCTTAAGAAAAGCTAGAACTTTAACCAAGGTTTGCATGTTTGATAGCTATTTTAAGTGAATAGGGGTGGACCATCCCATAGTCATTAGATAAGAAAGTGTTTGTTTCAACAAATACTACTTTTCTAAGAAAATGACTAAGTTTGAAAACAAAGTAGCAAAATAGAGGAGATATTTTTTCTTAATTCCAAAAGTGTTCTATCATCTTATTCTGTATAAGATGGTCCCGCTGCCTCTGTTGTCTTGACACAACTAAAGAGGATAATTCCACTTATGTTCTTAGACAGAAAGTCACGGTACCTTGTCGTAGTGGGAGGGTATCAAGGAACTCACCCTGTTATGACTTGGAAGACACTTGTGATGAAATCCATCGTTAGTTTAAACAAGTAATGGATTGTCAAAATAAGGAACTAAGAAGTAAAGCCAAGAGAACTAAGGTTAAAACCATTCATATGGAACAACCAAAAGTTTATTACAAGGACAAGAAAGGAAATTTAGTTGGTAAGTCTATTCAATGGACTTAACAAAATTTCTTGTTCCTAGTATTAAAGGTTTGAGTTTATCTAAACCTATGGCTTGTGGTATGCCTGATGATTTACTTACTCTAGTGCAAGCAAATTACTTTAGTAAGATGCTAAAGTATTTTTTTCTAGTGGCTAAATCTATAGAAGCTTTTCGACTTCTAGATATAGATTTCATTTATCTAAGGAAAAGTTTCAACTATTCTAGAAAAGATAAAGGCCAATGAAAGAATTCCTTAGAATCAACAGTGAGAGGTCTCAGATATGCTTTCCTATGCATTAGACCAGACACCTGCTGTTGAGTGGGAGTAATGAGTAGGTATCAGATTAATCCAGGAAAGGAACCTTGGAAGACAATCAAATGAATCTTAAGATCAAGAAGAAGAACTATATGTTAGTCGATAAGGGTGTATTTAATACTCTTAGACTACACCAAATCAGATTTCTAGACTTGCCTTAGTGCTAGAAAGTCTGCTGATGAGATGATGATTACTCTGGGGGTGGAGTAGTGATTTTGGAGAAGTGTAAAAACCTATCTGAAGTCTCTAAGTCTACCAGAGAGACTGAATGTTAAAGTTGCAGGAAAGATACTTATTCAGTCTAAGGAGAGTTCTATACATTTATGGCATTGTTCCAACATTTATTAACTACTAGTGTTACTTCCTGATTAACGCAAAAGTAGTTGCCAAAAAGTAAAGAATCTAGTATCCCTAGAGGAGTAGACATATAGAGAGGAATTTCACAATATCAAGGATTTTGTGATTAAGGAAATGTAATGGTGGAGGAAAGGTTGTAGTGAATACAACTTGTCAGATCCTATTAAGGAGAGTATACTACAAACTACACTTGATTTGGATATCAAGGTGTTGAGATTATTTGAAATGCACTTTTTGTTTTATATTAGTGCAAGTGGGAGTTTGTTGGGTTTTGTGCCCTAAATAAAACCCATTTCAATATCAGATTTACTAATCAATAAAGATCAAAAATCATTTTATGTTGCATAGGTCACATGATTTATTTCATGATTATATTTAAATATGAATTCTATTAAGTCCAGAACATATGTATTTGTTCATGATTATAGTGTTGTCAGCACATTTGAATATAATCATGATTATATGTTCAAAAAGTTTAAATTCCCTGATTTGTCAGTTCACTGGATTTAGACTGACATGATAATCAGCGATAGGTATACATACACCTTGGATAAGTGTTATGTCATTTCCAGGGCATTGGTAAAGTTTACCAATATCGGATGTATGGAGTATACATTGGAAGGGACCGATATTGAACTTGGATTAGATATGATAAATTTACCATAATATCTATTCAATTCAATATCACCAAGTTGATCCTAGATCAAATGATCTTAACCCTGACATGGTTAGGTTCGATCTCAAGAGTGTTATTTGTGTTCTTTGATTTGTTAGTTAAGCCTACTTTTTGGATACGTACATTTTGGGAACATGATAGTATAATTGAGTGGGAACGCTAATTATAGATATGGAATCTATAGCTTCTATCCGGACATAGAAGTGAAACGATGATTTCCTTCGAGCTAGGCTGAATAGAATTAAATGATAGAGCGCTCATTTTAGTGATTATATTAGTTCACTAAAATATCATTTGTAGGTGGTCAAGTGTTTTAAGGATAAAATACATTAAAAGGGTGTAACGGTAATTTTGCCCCTATGCAATGTAGATCACCTAAAGAGGATCATTGATTATTGGGATTATAACAATGGATAATTAATAGCGTATCTATATCGTGGAACATATAGAGCGTTTCATGTAACTGAGAGTCCAATTCCAAGTTCTATGGTGCATGCAATGAGGAATTAATAAGTTAGTGAATTTACTTGGTAAATTATAGATCTGCTTATTGGAAGCTCGGTTATATAGGCCCATGGTCCCCATACTAGTTGAGACAAACTGCTTGTAAAACTCAGTTAATTGATTTTAGTTAATAAATTATAATTGTAAAATTAGACTATGTCTAGATTATGAATTTTTCACTAAGATATGGCTTGATTGTGAAGAAATAGTGTTTTGGGGTTTATTTGTTAATTAAGAGGCTTTATGGAGTCTAATTAATAAATATTATAAATGACAATTTTATTTGATAGTTATTTTAATTATTAAATAAATAGTTTTGGTATTTATAGGGTTGAAGTTGCAAAAAATGTTATTTATGAAAAATAGGTAAAATAGTTGGGAAAAATGACAAAACCCAAACTTGTGTGGGGCCTATTAAGTGGTCGGCCATCAAGTGGTATTTTACCCTATTTTATCATTTTTTTTATTCTTAATAATTCAACCCTAACCCTATTGAAGATAGTAAAAAAGGAAGGCTATGGTCTCATTATCCAACTAATGCCTCCAAAGCTAAAGCCCTAGTTTTTTCTCTAGGTTGATGAGACCTCCTCCTTTTCTTCTTCTTCAATTTGAAACACCATAGTCACTTCTTCACAAATCAAAATTCAGCCATTAGTGATTGAGTACATGCCCACACATAACAAGTTGGTCCTCAATCATAGTGTGTAAGACTGTGAAGAATCCAAACACAAGGAAGGAGTTTCGGGCTCAGATCTTGGTGATACTCTGCTACAGAAAAAATACAAGGGTTAGAGATCTGAGCAGAATGAGTCATTTAATTCCGTTACACCCAATGTAAGGTTTCTCAAACTTTATATGTGTTTAAATTATATTGTTTTAGAAATTTATATTTAGGATGTTAAATAACATACATGGTAGTAAATCTAGATCCTGGTAAAACATAATCCAACAGGTCGACACCTTAAAAACAAGGTTTGCCAATACTCTCACGGCTGCAGATATCATGAACCAGTTAACTGAACTGTTTGGGATGGCATCAATTCAAGCTCGTTTTGAGGCGACCAAGAATTTCATCAATGCACGGATAAAATATCATCAAAACGTGTGTGATCACCTGCTCCAGATGACCAGTTACTTCCAAGAGGCTAAGAATCATGGAGCTATTATAGATCAGACAACTCAAGTGAGTTTGATCTTGAATAGTTTAACTCCAGCTTTTCTGCCCTTTACATCAAATTATGTCATGAACAAGTTGGATTTTGACTTCCACGAGTTAATCAACAACCTTCAGACATTTGAAAATTTGATTGGAGGACCACAAAAAGGAGGAACTAAAGCTCCTAGTTCTGGCACTGCTAATGGCACAGCCAAGGCTGAGGCAAACATTGCCTCTGCTTTGAAACCCAGTAACAAGAAGAAGTGGAAGAATAGCCAGAAGCCTCTTAAAGTTGTTAATACAACTAATAAGAAAAAGGCTGCTAATCCCAATGCAAAGCAAAAAGGAAAGTGTTTCGATTGCAACGAAAAGGGACACTAGAAACCCAGTGTCCTAAGTTTTTGGCAAAGAAATAAGGTATTTCTATATATGTTATAAACTCATGTGTTTTAGAGAATTATTATCCCCTTGGGTTATTAATTCTAGATCTATTAACCATGTTTATTTTCTTCTTATTTCAGCTCCAACTGCTTAAACTTGGATTGCTATCCTAGCGAGTTGAGTTAGATGGTTGGACAGAAGGGTAAAGATTGTCCAAGTGAAGATGAAGCTCAATTCTTCTTTTAATTTTTGATTTAATTGTTTCAGTTTCAATTATTGGTTTGGGATTTTATTCCCTATTTTATATTATTACAGACAATTCATTATGACCTTTTTGAGATTATTTAATAAAATTTTCTCTTTAAGAAATTCTCATTATGAATTGTATTTATGAATTGAGCTTTATGGTTACTTTATCTTGTGTATGTCATTACCAATTATATTTATATGTTATCATGTTTGTATCTGTTTGTGTTTTATTATTGAAGCAAAATCTATGATATATTATTCTTTATAAAGAGATAATACCACATAAACACTTTGAATTAAAATTTAATGTTTATGAATAATTGTTAATTCTTAAGCAATTATTAAGATTTTGTTTAATATAAAGATCTTTTGATCTGATAGGGGTGGAAGAATTTAAGAAGTAATATATGCAGTTCAACGATCTTTTATATCTATTGAACTCTAGATTATATTCATAACTCCACATGATCTCTACAACACTTAGGGGTGGCAGAAGCTATTGATATATGTAGTTCAAATATTTTGAACTCTAGACTATACTCAATACACCACATGATCTCTATGACACACATATTTTGATTAGACATAGATGTAATATAATGAACAAATTAGCAAATTATTATAACTTATTCTTGATCCTATTTTTTGTTCCAATTAATATGTTACTATTGTAATAGAAATTGATACCAATAAAGTTCTTGGACATAGTATCACAGTACCTTATCTGAGTGGGAGAATTTTAAAATTCTAAGCCCATCTCTATTTGGATGACACTTGTGATAGCTTACTATGTTATGATCATGATATGAACTTTAGAATATAACTAAGAAAGTAAATCTAACAATTCATATGGATAGAAATAACTTATCAGAATTCTGAGGATAAGATAGGAGAATTTTCCAAAGTCTATTCGAATGACTTAGGCAAAATACTTAATCCTCATGAAATATTTTTTTGGTATCTCTAATGATTACTTAATCTTAAGCAAGTATTTTACACTAATGTTAATACTAGAATGCTTTGTTGATGACTTAGTCTAGAAGGAACTTAAAATTTCAGACTAAGATAATATGTCATGTCAAGATGTCCCTGAGAACCAATAGTAAGAGGCTAAGTGTACACTTGTGTACGAACTTAACCAGACTCCTACTGTTGAGTGGGAGCCATCTAAGATGTAATCAAACAGGGAACATTAGGAGACAATTAAGAAAGATTCTGAAAGTGACCTATATGTTAGATGATAGGGGTGTATATTAGAATCCTTATATCTACACCAACTCATAACCTATTCGAGATGGTGATTACTCTAGGGGTCGAGGAATTATTCTAAAGGATGTAAAAACGTTTCTATAATAATTTAAGTTTCATCAGTGAAGCTACATAACTTTGTTGCTTTTGTCAAGCACTGAAAAGTTATTCAATTGAAGAAAGTTCTTACTGGTTTATCTCTATTCCGTTTTGGATAGAATTAGAAATATGTCTTCTGTATATTCAGATGCACTTAATAAGCACTAAAGAATTCAATATCCCTATATGAGTAATGCATATAGAAAATGATGTTGCATAATGTTTTATGAACACAAAGAAAGTAATGGTGGAGAAAGCAGTAGCTTACCACAGACTTGCAATTCCTGTAATTTAGGTTTAGTCAAGTACACTACACTTGATCTGGATATCAAGACAATTGATTGATTGAAATGCACTACTTGTTTTATGTTAGTGCAAGTGGGAGTTTTTTGGGATTTTATGCCCTAAATAAAACCCATTTTAATCTAATCTGATTTGTTATCAATAGAAGATTAGAAGTCATTTATGTTTACCTGTAGTTTTCATGTTTATGGTTTACTGTGTACAAAATCTGTTAAATCCAGAACATATAGTTATTCACAATTATAGTGATGTCAAGACAGTGGAAGGTAATTGTGATTATATGCTTCAAAAGATAATGTCCCTTGATTCATCAGTGCACTGGATTTACACTGATGTGATAGTGAGCGATAAAGTATACTTACAACTTGGATAAGTGTGATGTTCTTTCCAGAACATTGGCAAAGTATGCTAGTTTTGGATGTATGGAGTATACATTGGACTGGGACCGATATTGATCTTGGTAAAGATATTATAATCTTACCATTGTATCTTTCTAAGTCAATATCACTGGTTGATCTTAGATCAAAAGATCTTAATCCTTCCTGACATGATTAGGTTCGATCTCAAGAGTGTTATTTATGTTCTTTGATTTGTTAGTTAAGCCTACCTTTTGGTCCGGGTAATACTTACATTTTGGGAACATGATAGTACAATTGAGTGGGAGCGCTAAACATAGATATGGAATCTATAGCTTCTATCTGGACATAGAAGTGAAACGATGATTTCTTTTGAGCTTGGCTTAATAAAGATAAATGGAAGAGCTCTTATTTCAGTGATTATATTAGTTTACTGAAATATCATTTATAGGAAGCTAAGTGTTTTAAGGATAAAATACATTGAGGGGTAAAATGGTAAATTTGTCCCTACTCGGTGTAAATCATCTATAGAGAATCTTTGATTATTGGGATTAGAACGATGGTTAAATATTTATAGCGTATCTATATCGTGGAACGTATATAGAGCGTTCTATGTAACTGAGAGTGCAATTCTAAGTTCTATAGTGGTTCAATGAGGAATTAATAAGTTAGGAAATTTACTTGGTAAATTTTAGATATGCTTATTGGAAGCTCAGTTATATAGGCCCATGGTCCCCACACTAGTTGAGATAATATTGCTTGTAAGACTCAGTTAATTGATTTTGATTAATCAATTATAATTCTAAAATTAGAGTATGTCTTATTTATGAATTTTCACTAAGCTAGGGCTTAATTGTAAAGAAAAGAGATTCTATGGTTTATTTGTTAATTAAGAGACTTTATTAAGTCTAATTAATAAATATATTAAATGGTAATTTTATTTGATAATTAATTTTAATTATTAAATAAATAGTTTTTGCATTTAAGTGGTTGAATTGGAAAATATGGCATTTTTGAGAAAAATAAGATATATAGTTGAAAAATGGCAAAATTACAAGTGGTGGGCTCACATCCTATGGCCGACTACTTGGGGTCTATTTTACCATTTATTTATTAATTTTTTAATGCCAAATAATTCAAACCTAAACCTAGAAGGATTCCTATAAATAGATAGTAATGGACTCAAATTAGTTGATGATGCTTTCACTTGCCTTTAGAAAAATTTTGAGCCTCTTCTCTCTCTATTTTGAATCCTTCCTCTCTCTTTCTTTCTTCAATTTCGAATCCTATAGTGATAGAGTACATGCCCACACATAGCACGTTGGTACTCAATCATAGTGTGTAAGACTGTGAAGAATCCAATTCAACAGAAGGAGAATCGGGCTCAGATCTTGGTGACACTCTGCTACAAAAAGAATAAAAGGGTTAGAGATCTGAGTGGAAGGAGTCATTTAATTCCGTTGCAACCAATGTAAGGTTTCTTAAACTTTATATGTGTTTAATTTACATTGTTTTAGAAATTCATATTTAGGATGTTAAATAACATACATGGTAGTAAATCTAGATCCTAGTAAACTAATCCCCAGCAATTTCCCCTTTACTTTTTAATTGTAATCGGTTTGAATTATTATGTTACTTGTTTGTATTCATTATGTTAGATAACCAATTCTGTTTTAGTTATAACCGGTTTTTAGTTATTTCGTGTTATTAGTTTTTATTCATTATAACACTGTTATAGAACTGATTTTATTTTAATTATAATTAGTTTGAGTTATTTTATGTTGTTTTTTTTATTTATTATGTTATAGAATCGGTTATATTTCAATTATAATTGGTTTGAGTTATTAGTTTTTATTTATAGAACCAGCTATATTTTTAGTTATATCTGAGACATCTACTGTAAAGACAGCTTAGTTTAATTTGGAAATTAGCAGTTAATCACGTTTAATTATGGAAATTATTTATAGCTATTTAAATAATTATTATACTGTTATTATTGAATTCAGAGATGCATTTTTATGTCATGTAGTAGTTTTCATAATTTTGCATTCCGGTGCCCGGTATTTTAGAACTCGGTGTTTGGCTCAGTAAAATCACAACTTAGCATGTTAGTAGTTTGGGACGGTTTATTAGACATTGGGAATGTCGGGAATGGCCGGGAATTTAGAATTTTCCAAAAATACCCCTTTAGTGTTATTTATGTTATTTTAGTGTGGAGGGGCAAAATGGTCTTTTTGCCCCAATGATATTTTGTCCTTTAGTGGGCTTTATTTAATTGAATTAAGTGTTATTTGATATTAATTGTTGGCTGAAATAGATTATTGCTTAAGTATTCCCTTTATTTCATTTTCATTCAAACTTAGAAAAATAGAAAAAAATTTCAAAAAGGCTCTCTCTTTTCCTCTCTTGCTCTCTCGGCTGGTAGGGTGTTTCTAGGGCTGGGATTTCTGATTTTCAAGCTATTTTTCCTTCATTCTAAGTGTTCTTCAAGCCTTGGTAAAGTTTCTAACCCTTTTCCTTTTGTAATTTTTAGAAAATGTTTGAAAAGAGGATGATGCATGCTTGATTTTTAATATGTTCTTGCTGCTGTGAATTGTTGTTATTTTCAGTGGATTAATCTTGTTATTCTAAGTTGTTTAGGGCTAGTGAATGCATGTTAATTGCTTTGATTTCAAGCTTGGTAGTTTTTAGCTCAAAACTATGGTTTTCATAAAGAAATGGTTAAAATCTGTTGCTGTGATGTTGTTGAAGTTTGTAGTTGTTTTCAGAGGTTTAATTATGCATGATTATGTAGGTTTAATCTAGTTTGATTGCATGTTAGTTGATTCTAGCCAAGTTTGGGTTTTAAAACTCAAAGCTTGGGCTTTAATGGTGTTTTTCATTTCTGTGTATTCTGGGTGAATCTAATGCTTTAGAAATGTTATTTGGGTTATATGGAGTAGGTCTGGAAGGTTTGAAATGATTTAGGTTGGATTTGGTTGAGTAGTGAATTTTTGAAAAATTCTTGCGAGGAACCGGAATTCCGGTTGTGCAACCGGAATTCCGGATGAGGGTCCAGGAATTCTCAGAACCGGAATTCCGGTTGCAGAACCGGTCTACCGGTTGGGGAATTTTCAGAAATCCTAGTTTTCCTCGTTTTTATGTTTTTTGGGGTATTGCCATGCTTTTTATCGATAGGGAAACTTTTAGTTCCTAGTTTAAGTCCCCAAGAAGTGATTTAGCGTATCACTTATAGTGTTGTGATTTTTATGGTTTAGGAGCCTGTAATCCGCCGCGTAGATAGTTCTAGTCAGGTTGACCGGTACACCTGAATTCGGAATCCAGGTAAGATTAGTATAACAGTATGCATATGTAGATTACATGTTTAGTGTGCATGTAGGAAGCCTGTTAGATTACATTAGTTATGTATGTTGGCTTCGAGCCATCCAACTGTGTCACGTCGGTACAGGCTGGAGGATGACCAGCAGCCGGAGTATGACCGGTTCGACCGATCAGGCTGACACTTAGGTTGGTGGTTCCGTACTATTGACGTATCACGTCGGTACAGGCTGGAGTATGACCAGCAGCCGGAGTATGACCGGTTCGACCGATCAGCCGATATCGTAACACGTCGGTACAGCCGGAGTATGACCAGCAGTCGAGTATGACCGGCTCGACCGATCAGCCGACACTTAGGTTGGTGGTTCCGTACTATTGACGTATCACGTCGGTACAGGCTGGAGTATGACCAGCAGCGGAGTATGACCGGTTCGACCGATCAGGCTGATACTGTAACACGTCGGTACAGGCTGGAGTATGACCAGCAGCCGGAGTATGACCGGTTCGACCGATCAGGCTGTTACTTGTCAATAGTACCGTCCCTATGAACGTTCAGAACTCAGTACCGTGTTGGACACGACAGTTAGGGGGACTCAGTATCGTGTTGGACACGGCAGTTAAGACTATGATCAGGGATATGGGCGTCTGATCATGACCGGGAATTATGTATGAATATTATTATGCTTTTCTTACTGAGTCTGTCGACTCACAGTGCTATGTTTATGTGTAGGTAAAGGCAAAGCTAGAGCTGATGGACCGTGAACGAGCCCATGAAGATTGTACATGTCGGGGCGGTTAGGCATGGAGCGTACGATCCTCGGGACAGCAAGGCTATTTTTGTAACTAGTCGCTAGGCGACAATTATTTTGTATAAACAGTTAACTTTTGTAAATGATTTTGTAATCGGGATCCCGAGTCTTTTGTATAAATATTTTACAAGTTTAATTAAAAAGCAAAAATTTTAATTAATCACGTTTTCCATAAACCTCGTTGATTAGCAACGAGCTGCACAGCATGTTTAAAAATCACGTAACACGCCTATGTTAGTTAGGGTGTTACAATTTGGTATCAGAGCCGCCAGGTTGTCTTCCGAAGATCGTCACGACATGTACAATCATCATCATCAATTAGCTCGTTCCACGGTTCAGTAAGCCTTTATTGCTTTAGTAATTTATTTATATATTTATGAAAAAGAAAAGCCTGATAGGAAGCATGTTAGTAGCCTGATAGTAGAATAGGCGCATGTTTCGTTTTTAATTTCCAAATTAAGCGGCATTAGTAAGCTCTCCTTGAATACGACCTGATATGCCAACTCTTGGTTTCGCAGGCGGTTCTGACTAGATGGACGACAGGCGGACTACCAGGAGCCAGGGCAATTCAGTGGGGTCGAATCAAGGATAGGGAGCTCAATTTCCCCCGCCAGTTAGGGGCCGAGGTAGAGGTCCCCGGGGCAGGGCTCGTGGTCGGGGTGATGAGAACCCGCCACAGGCTGCCCAGGCTCCCCAAGCCGATCAGGGAGCCCAGAATTGGGAAGTTAGGTTTGCTGAAATGCAAGCCCGGATAGAGGAGCAAGACCTCGAGATTCAGAGGTTGAGACAGCAGGGTGCTCCTGCAGTTCCGGTGCCAGTAGTTCCAGTGGCACCTGCCCCTGCTGCTCAGGCCGAATTAGTGGTGGCGGCCAATAGATTGGAAGCTTTGTATGAACGGTTCCGGAAGCAAGAACCTCCGGTTTTCTTGGGAGGTCCAGACGTGATGAAGGCCGAGCAGTGGCTGACGGTGATCACCAAAATCCGGAACTTCATGGGTGTCACCGGTAATGATAGAGTGGTGTGTGCCACTTTCCAGTTCCAAGAGGACGCTCTGGTCTGGTGGGACATGGTGTCTCAGATTCACGACGTCACCACCATGACCTGGGAAAGGTTTCAGGAACTCTTCAACGCCAAGTATTATAATGAGGCGGTTAGAAGCGCCAAGAGGAAAGAGTTCGCTCACCTGACCCAGCGTGAGAACATGAGCGTGACCGAGTATACTACTCAGTTCGATCGGTTGGCGAGGTTAGCCTCGGGAATTGTGCCAACCGACTTCAGCAAGAAAGAGAAGTACCTGGATGGGTTAAATGCGAAGATTAAGCACGATTTGATGATCACCACGGACGACAAGACCACCTATGCTGAGATGGTGGAGAAGGCACTGTGAGCTGAGGGCGCAGTTGGGTGTATGTCGGAGTCAGCTAGTACTCCGGCGAGTGGCGGGGCTCCCACCCCTCCTGCATCAGGCTTTAGCAGGGGGAGTAGTGGTTCGGCCATGGATCAGAGGAAGCGAGCATCCACTGCATCCGGTGGCTCGAGTCAGAACAAGAGGTTCCGGGGGAACCAGAATAGAGGTAGTCGTTCCAGTGGTACTGAAACCCGATTCTCCTATCCCGAGTGCCCTAGGTGCAAAAGGCACCATCGGTGTGAGTGCAAAGGTCAGGGATGCTTTCACTGTGGCATGCCCGGACACTTCAAGAGGGACTGTCCCCAGCTCCACTCAGAGGCACCGAGAGCTCCTGCGATACCCACTCCAGCTAGGGTGTTCGCCATCACTCAGGCTGATGCAGATGCCAGCCCATCAGTTGTGACAGGTCAGCTTTCTGTTAATAACTCGCTTTACTTAGTGCTGTTTGATTCTGGGGCTACACATTCTTACGTGGCAGCCAGAGTCTTTAGTAAATTGGGTAGACCGTATGATAGATATGAATCAGGGTTTGGAACCCTATTACCTGGCGGAGAGTTGGTTATCTCCAACAGTTGGATTAGGTCTATGCCGATCAGGATAGATTGTAGAGAGATAAGTGATGACTTGATAAAGATTAGTCTAGTAGAGTTTGATATTATTTTAGGAATGGATTTCCTAACTAAATATTCAGCGAGTATTGATTGCAAAAGGAAGATGGTGATCTTCCAACCGGAAAGTGAAGAACCATTCGTGTTTGTTGGTTCAGTTCGGGGATCTCGGATCCCGGTGATTTCGGCCATGTCAGCTAGAGAATTATTACATGGCGGATGCTTAGGGTTTCTGGCCGTGGTGGTGGACACCACTCGGCTAGATACCATTCGGCCAGAGGACATCAAGGTGGTTAGGGAATTTTTAGATGTTTTTCCCGAAGAACTTCCAGGGTTACCACCTCAGCGGGAGATTGACTTCGTGATAGACTTGGCACCAGGGGTGGAATCGGTTTCCAAAGCCCCATATAGAATGGCTCCAGCTGAACTTAAGGAGTTAAAGATTCAGCTCTAAGGGTTGCTTGACATAGGGTTTATTCGGCCCAGTGTGTCACCCTGGGGAGCCCCGGTTTTATTCGTCAAGAAGAAAGATGGATCTATGAGGATGTGCATCGACTACAGGGAATTGAACAAGCTGACGGTGAAGAATAAATATCCATTACCTAGGAATGATGATTTGTTCGATCAGCTTCAGGGAAAGACGGTCTTTTCTAAGATTGATCTCCGTTCGGGTTATCATCAGTTGAGAATCCGAGAGGAGGACATTCCGAAAACGGCTTTCCGCACTAGGTATGGACATTATGAATTCCTGGTTATGTCGTTTGGACTAACCAATGCTCCTGCAGCATTTATGGACTTGATGAATAGAGTATTCAAGGATTTCCTCGATATCTGTGTGATTGTGTTTATCGACGACATCCTTGTGTACTCTCAGTCAGAAGAGGAGCATGAGTTACATCTTCAGATGGTACTGCAACGGCTTCGGGAACACAAGCTTTATGCCAAGTTCAAGAAATGCGAATTTTGGCTATCTCAGGTATCTTTCTTAGGGCATATTGTGAGCAAAGATGGGATCAAGGTAGATCCCGGGAAGATCGAATCCGTCAGGGATTGGCCGAGACCGAAGACTGTGACAGAGATCAAAAGCTTCTTGGGTTTAGCTGGGTACTACCGTAGGTTCGTGGACGGGTTCTCTAAAATTTCAATGCCCCTAACCGCACTTACAAAGAAGAATCAGCGATTTATCTGGTCAGACAAGTGCGAAGCTAGTTTTCAGGAGCTGAAGCAGAGGTTGATTACCGCTCCAGTGCTAGCTTTGCCTTCAGACAGCGAGAAGTTTGTATTTTATTGTGACGCATCCAAACAGGGTTTGGGGTGTGTGTTGATGCAAGCCGATCATGTTATCGCTTATGCTTCCCGTCAGTTAAAGGATTACGAACAGCGATACCCGACTCATGATCTAAAGTTGGCCGCGGTGGTTTTTGCTTTGAAGATTTGGCAGCATTACCTTTACGGAGAAAGGTGTGAAATCTATACCGACCATAAAAGTCTCAAATATTTCTTTACTCAGAAGGATTTGAACATGAGACAGAGACGTTGGTTGGAATTAGTGAAAGATTATGACTGCGAGATTCTTTATCACCCTGGGAAGGCCAATGTAGTGGCCGATGCCCTGAGCAGAAAGGGTCCCGGGCAAGTAGCTAGTATGGTTTAGATCTCACCTCAGCTAGCAGAGGATATGGTTAGATCCAGCATTGAGTTTGTGGTAGGTCAGCTTCACAACTTAACGCTGCAGTCTGATCTGTTGGAAAGAATAAAAGTCGCTCAGATGACGGATCCAGAGTTAGTGAAGATCAGAGATGAGGTTTTGGCTGGTCAAGCCAAGGACTTTTCAGTGTCAGACAGCGGGATGCTTCTGTATAAAGCTAGGGTTTGTGTTCCGAATAGTGTGGAACTCAGGAATGAGATTTTTGAGGAGGCTCATTCTACCCCTTATTCTCTGCATCCCGGCACCACTAAGATGTACCAAGATCTTAAACCGTACTTCTGGTGGAGCGGTATGAAGAAGAATTTGGTAGAATTCGTATCGAGATGCCTCACTTGTTAGCAGATTAAGGCTGAACATCAGAGACTTGCAGGGTTGTTGCAGCCCCTAACCCTACCATAATGGAAGTGGGAAGATATCACGATGGATTTTGTGGTCGGGTTACCTAGGACCACGGGTTTATTTGATTCCATCTGGGTAGTGGTGGATCGATTTACGAAATTTGCTCATTTTCTGCCGGTTAGAACAACATTTACAGTGGATCAGTTGGCAGAGTTATATGTCAGAGAGATCGTAAGACTTCACGGAGTACCGAAGTTTATAGTTTCGGACAGGGATTCGAAGTTCACCTCCAAATTTTGGCAGAGTTTGCAGCGAGCAATGGGTACAAAGCTGAAATTCATTAAAAAGCAAAAATTTTAATTAATCCCGTTTTCCATAAACCTCGTTGATTAGCAACAAGCTGCAAAGCATGTTTAAAAATCACGTAACACGCCTATGTTAGTTAGGGTGTTACAATTTGGTATCAGAGCCGCCAGGTTGTCTTTCGAAGATCGTCACGACATGTACAATCATCATCAGCAATTAGCTCGTTCCACGGTTCAGTAAGCCTTTATTGCTTTAGTAGTTTATTTATTTATTTATGAATAAGAAAAGCCTGATAGGAAGCATGTTAGTAGCCTGATAGTAGAATAGGCGCATGTTTCGTTTTTAATTTCCAAATTAAGCGGCATTAGTAAGCTCTCCTTGAATACGACCTGATATGCCAACTCTTGGTTTCGCAGGCGGTTCTGACTAGATGGACGCCAGGCGGACTACCAGGAGCCAGGGCAATTCAGTGGGGTCGAATCAAGAACAGGGAGCTCAGTTTCCCCCGCCAGTTAGCGGCCGAGGTAGAGGTCCCCGGGGCAGGGCTCGTGGTCGGGGTGATGAGAACCCGCCACAGGCTGCCCAGGCTCCCCAAGCCGATCAGGGAGCCCAGAATTGGGAAGTTAGGTTTGCTGAAATGCAAGCCCGGATAGAGGAGCAAGACCTCGAGATTCAGAGGTTGAGACAGCAGGGTGCTCCTGCAGTTCTGGTGCCAGTAGTTCCAGTGGCACCTGCCCCTGCTGCTCAGGCCGAATTAGTGGTGGCGGCCAATAGATTGGAACCTTTGTATGAACGGTTCCGGAAGCAAGCACCTCCGGTTTTCTTGGGAGGTCCAGACGTGATGAAGGCCGAGCAGTGGCTGACGGTGATCACCAAAATCCTGAACTTCATGGGTGTCACCGGTAATGATAGAGTGGTGTGTGCCACTTTCCAGTTCCAGGAGGACGCTCTGGTCTGGTGGGACATGGTGCCTCAGATTCACGACGTCACCACCATGACCTGGGAAAGGTTTCAGGAACTCTTCAACGCCAAGTATTATAATGAGGCGGTTAGAAGCGCCAAGAGGAAAGAGTTCGCTCACCTGACCCAGCGTGAGAACATGAGCGTGACCGAGTATACTACTCAGTTTGATCGGTTGGCGAGGTTAGCCTCGGGAATTGTGCCAACCGACTTCAGCAAGAAAGAGAAGTACCTGGATGGGTTAAATGCGAAGATTAAGCACGATTTGATGATCACCACGGACGACAAGACCACCTATGCTGAGATGGTGGAGAAGGCACTGTGAGCTGAGGGCGCAGTTGGGTGTATGTCGGAGTCAGCTAGTACTCCGGCGAGTGGCGGGGCTCCTACCCCTCCTGCATCAGGCTTTAGCAGGGGGAGTAGTGGTTCAAGTCAGAACAAGAGGTTCCGGGGGAACCAGAATAGAGGTAGTCGTTCCAGTGGTACTGAGACCCGATTCTCCTATCCCGAGTGCCCTAGCTGCAAAAGGCACCATCGGTGTGAGTGCAAAGGTCAGGGATGCTTTCACTGTGGCATGCCCGGACACTTCAAGAGGGACTGTCCCCAGCTCCGCTCAGAGGCACCGAGAGCTCCTGCGATACCCACTCCAGCTAGGGTGTTCGCCATCACTCAGGCTGATGCAGATGCCAGCCCATCAGTTGTGACAGGTCAGCTTTCTGTTAATAACTCGCTTTACTTAGTGCTGTTTGATTCTGGGGCTACACATTCTTACGTGGCAGCCAGAGTCTTTAGTAAATTGGGTAGACCGTATGATAGATATGAATCAGGGTTTGGAACCCTATTACCTGGCGGAGAGTTGGTTATCTCCAACAGCTGGATTAGGTCTATGCCGATCAGGATAGATGGTAGAGAGTTAACTGCTGACTTGATAGAGATGAGTCTACTGGAGTTTGATATTATTTTAGGAATGGATTTCCTAACTAAATATTCAGCGAGGATTGATTGCAAAAGGAAGATGGTGATCTTCCAACCGGAAAGTGAAGAACCATTCGTGTTTGTTGGTTCAGTTCGGGGATCTCGGATCCCGGTGATTTCGGCCATGTCAGCTAGAGAATTATTACATGGCGGATGCTTAGGGTTTTTGGCCGTGGTGGTGGACACCACTCAGCCAGATACCATTCGGCCAGAGGACATCAAGGTGGTTCGGGAATTTTTAGATGTTTTTCCCGAAGAACTTCCAGGGTTACCACCTCAGCGGGAGATTGACTTCGTGATAGACTTGGCACCAGGGGTGGAACCGGCTTCCAAAGCCCCATATAGAATGGCTCCAGCTGAACTTAAGGAGTTAAAGATTCAGCTCCAAGGGTTGCTTGACATAGGGTTTATTCGGCCCAGTGTGTCACCTTGGGGAGCCCCAGTTTTATTCGTCAAGAAGAAAGATGGATCTATGAGGATGTGCATCGACTACAGGGAATTGAACAAGCTGACGGTGAAGAATAAATATCCATTACCTAGGATCGATGATTTGTTCGATCAGCTTCAGGGAAAGACGGTCTTTTCTAAGATTGATCTCCGTTCGGGTTATCATCAGTTGAGAATCCGAGAGGAGGACATTCCAAAAATGGCTTTCCGCACTAGGTATGGACATTATGAATTCCCGGTTATGTCGTTTGGACTAACCAATGCTCCTGCAGCATTTATGGACTTGATGAATAGAGTATTCAAGGATTTCCTCGATATATGTGTGATTGTGTTTATCGACGACATCCTTGTGTACTCTCAGTCAAAAGAGGAGCATGAGTTACTGTTGGGTTTTATTCCCTAAATAAAACTCATTACAATCTGACTAGTTATCAATTTAGAAGTGAATTATGATTACATGTATGTTACATGTTTATGGTTTAATACATATACTTGATATATGCACAAAATCAGTTAAATCCAGAACATATAGTTATTCACAATTACAGTATCGTCAATACAGTGGAATGTGATTGTGATTATATGATTCAAAAGATTTGGTCCCTGTTCATCAGTGTTTTGGATTTACACTGATGTGATAATCAGCGATGAAGTATACTTACACTTGGAGTAAGTGTTATGTTCTTTCCAGAACATTGGCAAAGTATACTGGTTTCGAATGCATGGAGTATGCATTGGACTGGACCGATATTGAACTTGGTTAAAGATATTGTAAACTTACCGTTGTATCTTTCCAAGTCAATGTCAGAAGTTGATCTTAGATTAAGAGAATCTAAATCCTGATATGCTTAGGCTCAATCTCAGCAGTGCTATTCTTGTTCTTTGATTTATTAGTTAAAGCCTACTTTTGAGTCAGGATAATACATATATTTTGGGTACATGATAGCATAACTGAATGGGAGTGCTAAACATAAATATGGAAATCTATAGCTTCTACTGGTGTATAGAAGTAAAGTGATGATTCCTTTTGAGCTTAGTTAAATAGAAGTAAATGGATGAGCTCTTGTTTCAATGACTATATATTAGATCACTAAAACATCATTTACAGGTAACTAAGTGTTCAAATGGGCAAAATACATTGAGGGGTGTAAACGGTAAATTGGTTCCGTCTCGATGTAAATCATCTATATAGAGGATCTCTAAATCACATTAAGATTATAACAATGGTTAAATGAGATAGCATATTGATATCGTGAAACATATGATATGCTCTATATAAGTCTGAGAGTGCAATTCCAAGTTCTAAGAGTGGATTCAACGAGGAATTAATAAGTTAGGGATTTACTTGGTAAATCGGTTCAACTTATTGGAAGCTCAGAATATAGATCCATGGTCCCCATTCTAGTTGAGACTATACTGTTTGTAAGACTCTATAATTGATTTATGATTAATCAATTATAATTCTAAAAGTTAGACTATGTCTAATTTGTGAATTCTCACAGTTTAGGGATGAAATTGTAAATAAGAGGGTTTCTAGGTTTAATTATTAATTATGATACTTTGCATGTCTGAATTAATAATTAATTTTAAATGGCAATATTATTTAATAATCTATTTTAGTTATTAAATAATTAGTTTTGGCATTTAAATGATTAGAATTGGAAAAATGGCATTTTTGGAGAAATAGAAATAAAATTGAGGAAACTGCAAAATCCATGTGAGGCTCATACACACCATGGCCGGCCACATGATTACATATTTCCCTGTTATTATTTTCAATTTAATTTGTCATTTAATTACTAATCAAAGCCTAGCCTAAATAGGAAAGTGGTGAATCACACTAAATAAGGCAGTTATTCAATTACACAGTAAAAGAGGAAACTGTATATTTGGAAAGTTGTGGTCTTCCCTTTTCCTATTTATAGCCGCCCCCTCTCTTCTCTTGGTGTGCTTGTGCTTGCTTGAGAAAACTTTGCTTTGCAAAGTGTGTCACACGAAATCAAGAGAGAAAAACAAGAGAGAAATTTCAAAATTCCTAGTGAGAGAGAAGTGCCCACACACATCATTCAGTACCTCATTATAGTTTGGAAGACTGTGAAGGATCACATCCAACTGAAGAACTTTCGGGCTCAGATCTTGATTATACTCTGCTACAGACAGGAATCAAGGGTTAGAGATCTGAGTTGAAGGAGACATTAATTCCGCTGCAATCACTGTAAGTTATTCTTAACTTTTATGTGTTTACTTCATCGTTTTAGAAGTTCAATATTAGGTTGTTAAATCAATATACTTGTGAGTAGATCTAAGATCCTGGATAAATATAATACCAACAACTGGCACCAGAGCCATGGTAATTGATTTGCTTGCAAGAAATTTGGACTTAAAACGATTTGCTTGTGATTTGGATGGTTCATGATGTGTCATATTGATGTTTGATTGATGCTTGTGAATTCTGGGAAAAATAATTGATTGTCTGTATCTGGAATTATTTTTATTGGATAGTTTGGAAAATTCTAAGCAATTTATATTTTTACAGAACTCGATTTCGATTTAATTTGAATTAGTTATGAATTTTTGAAAATCGGGAAAAATCTGGGTGGTGATCACCCTACCCACGCTCGCGGAAGGGCTGCTGGCAGCCTCCCTGCGCCGAGGAACCTCGGCTGATCTCCTCCCCTGCGCGCGCGGATGGTATGCAACGCATACCATCCGTACAGTGTGCTATTTTCTTCGTTTTCTTCGATTTTTCATGCTATTTCATGGAATTAAATTCCGATTTTTTGTGTAGTTTTGTATGTTGATTTTTGTTTTTCAAATTTCAAATCTAATTATCAGAAATAAATTAATTTTATTTTTTTTAAAATTAATTTTAGATATTAGTGCAATTTGATTTTGAAAATGGAAAAATCAAGTTTTGCTTACCTCTTTTCTTATTTCCTTTAAAATTTGATTATTTTATTTTTTTTAAGGTCAGATATTAATTTTTTTTTGGTAACTTGACCTTAATTAAAATAAGATCAGAATAATCATCATAATTTTAAAAGAGGAAATAAGGTATTTTTGTTAACTTTTAAATTTTGTTATTTTTCAATTAAATTAAATTGTAAAATAAGAAAAAGGGTATGTATTTACCATTTTCTATTTTATCATTTGATTTATTAGATAACATGAAATTTAAGAGGAAAGTTAGCAATTTAATTTTGAAATGCATTTAGGTTACCCAAAACCTAATTTTTCAAAATGGTAGGTTTAATTTTTAATTTTATTTTTCGAAATATAGATTTAAAATTAAATAAATCCTACATCCAACTATCCAGATCTAACCTTGTTGCAGGAGTATGTGTTTTAGATTGTTTGTAAGTTTTTCTAAAACCTATTATTACTTGATCTAAATTGACAGGGTTAACTTGTTGACAGATCAAATGATCTGATTTTAACCCGTGGTTCAATTGATGATAGATCAAGTAGATAATTTGTAACAGGTAATTTTTACAAACTTCTTTCATCTGTGTATGACCTAGTAACATGATAGGATCCATCCAAATACGTATTACTGTGTGAGCCTATATGTTTAATTTCTATTATAGATACATATAGGTTGTTGTTGCTAAATAAAATGTCATAACCTGATAGATTTTATTTAGGCTCATTTAGTTAATGGGCCTATTCAATTAATAACAGTTGTTCATTTTAAGGTTAAATTCCTCTCTTTTGGGCCTTGTGTGAGAGTTGGGAGCATTAGAAGTGGGTGCGACATACTGGACCCAGCCCCCCCTCACATGAACAACCCCAATTGTGAAGGCCCATTTGCCTGATTTGGATAACTGTGCTAGGTTAATTATATTAGTTTGACCTAATAAAATTGAATAGCAACATACACTACTAGAAAAAATACATTTAGTAACATTTTTTTTAACTAAAGAAATTCAAAATGCAACACTTTTAAAAGTGTTGCCTCCTAATGTGTTGCTAAAAGGCTAAGTCTTTGGCAACATTTAAAAAAGTGTTACCATATACTTACTTAAAAAATGATGACAACACACCTTACAACAACACTCATAATAAAAGTGTTGCTATATAGAGTATTTTTTTATTTTTATTTTAAAAATAAAATTAAAATTATTTTTTCAGAATAAATTTATAAATTAATTAATTAATCAAATTTCATTACATTAATTCAATTATATTTAGTATGTAATTAAAAAAAATCAAAAAAAAATCAAAATTTATATTGCATTTAATAATTTACGTTTACAATATGCAATTCCAATTTAATATAAAAGTACAAACTTATTTTTATTCTATGAATATATATACCATTATACATTTGATTACATAGGCATTCTAAGTAGAGCAAAATGTTAGAGAGAGAAATACTATTCATCTTCTAGCTATACAAATTTTCTCATAAGCTAAAAGTTGTTCAAATTTTTTTGTCTTTTTTGAATCAAGATCCACTCAATTTGTGAAAGAAACACCTGCAAGGAATAAAAATAAATTATATTATCATTATTTAAAAAAAATCAAACATTAATAATATAGCACAAATTCATCAAATATATATAACATTATACCTACTAAAGTAATTGTACTGATCAAATTCTTGACAAATTATTTTGCATGTCGAACACCCTCAACACCTATTTTTGCAACATGATTGCATATGAAAAATCAAAATTATTAGAAGAAGGTGAAACTTTGATTAAAATTGAAATTAAAACAAAAAAAGAAAAATATGTAGATACCTTATGTGAACCAAAATGTAAATTTTACAAATTGTTTATGCTCATCCCATCTCAAACATAATGCAATCATTTGATTATTTAAAAATTAATATTTAATAATTTCTTGCTATCAATGGTGGATTTCTAGAGAGGAAGCTATTGTAATTTTTTTATGGAGTTCTTTTATAAAAGATATGGGTAGTTAAAATTGAAAGAAGTTATTGTCCACTACCACTATGATTGATACGGTTGAATTCAATTAAATTATTTTTTTTATTAAAAACAAGAAAAAATCATTTAATTTATAATTATATGTGGCAACATTTATATTGAGAGTGTTACCTTTTATTATTTATTATGAGTATTGACAACGTTTATCAAAAAGTGTTGCTATTAGTTATTATTCTCTATTTTTAAAAATTAATTATTCAAAAATATAAGTTTATTAGCAACACTTTTTCTATTAGTGTGTGTAATTCTAAAAATATATAAGTTAACAACACTTTTTATTCAAGTGTTATTGATTAAGTGTTGCTAAATATATTTTTTGTAGTAGTGATAATTAATTTCTTCGAAATTAATTTAAGAAAAACATAGTTTAATGAATTTCATTTCTAGATAAACTATTTGTATTTTTCTTGTATTTAATTAAATAAAGAATTTTAACTAACTAGATTCTTTCTGAAACTTACTTTTATTATTTCATTAAATATTCTTATTTAAGTTATGAATTAGTAATTACTAATTTTTCATAATAACTTAAATTTGAATATATTTTGATAATAATATTAAGCTAAGGAATTCTAGGAATTAGTTATTGAAGATTCTTAAAAGATATTATTTTAAGTTGGTTTTAAACTTAAAAAGGGAATATCTTTAAATTAGGTAGTTACCACCTAATTTCGATATTTAATTAAATGATGTTTGGAAAATTTTAAGTTTGTAAATTATAGATTCTTTCTATAATAACTTAAATCAGACATTTTCCAGATCTTGAAAAGATACTTAGTGGAATTGAGATATTTTCTAGATAGTTATTTCCATACTAATTATTATTTCTAATATAGGAAAATATCATTGATTGTGAAATTAATTGGTTAATGATTAATTTTGGTACAATTCAATTAAGGATATTTTTTCTTGTATTAAATTGGAAATTAATGGTTAAGCCTTCTCTATGCTTAATTATTTATTTCCTGAATTTAATACTTCTATTAAATTGAAAATTAAATGTCTAAGTTGATTTTCATAATGATACTTAGATATTGTTATTTTCATGATATTTAATTAAATAAGAAAATTATTTTAAGTTGGGTATTTCCATAACAACTTAAATTTGAATAATTTTCAAAATATATTCTATTTATTTTATTAATCATTTTTCAAAATTGCATTTAATTATGCAAGATGATTTTGAATTTATCTTGAAAGATAGATTGAAGTTGTAAATTAATTATTTTAATTAATTTTGAATCAACTTAAATCAATGATCTTTTCATTTAATGATTAATTTAAAATAAAGGAACTGAAATATATTATTAGAAATTGGATTAATTAGTCAAGAAAATCTAGATGGATAATATTTTTGCTTGAAGTATTTTTTCTAAGTAAAGTTTGATTTATTTTAAATGTATTTCGAAAATTGTATATTTTGGAAATACAATATATATATTTGTAGAAAATTTTAATTTGAGTTGCTAATTAATTTAAATTAATACAACTTAAATTAAGTAATTTTCTTAATATTTGTTGGAAAATTAACACTAAGATGGAAATAATTCATTTTATTTTCTTAACCATCTAAGTTTAATTTTACAAATATTAAATTAAATTTTATTTAGATTCTATTCTAAATTTAAAATTTAATAAATATATATATAGATTTAAAATAAATAAATAATAGAAGAAAATACATTTTAAATAATGAGCTTTATTATTTTGAGATATTCGATCTCCATTGTTGGTTTTACATAGCTATTGTTTTAGTGAGTAATCCTCCCTAATGGAGGAACGTTCATTAGCAAGTTAGCGCCGTTTAATCTCGAAAGATAAGTATGTTTGTAAGTGTTTTATATTGGTATTAATCACCCTTAATGGTGGGTACTGTATAAGACTTACAAACACATGAAACAATGGTAGAAGTTCATGAAATAAGAATGACCTTGACTCTCGCCTAAACGGGACAACGTCGGATTCTCTTTTCGATCGAATAAAAGGTTGCTAGAATGTTTGCTATTCTAGATGAGCTGACAACTCTATTCAATGAATGATAGCTTTGACTCTCGCCTAAACGGGACACTGATATCAGTTTGTTGAAAACCTTGGAAATTATTTAGGATTGAATTTTTTTTTTTTTGTATTTTCTCTAGTCATTCCTACTTGTTGTATGCTGATAATTTCTAAATAAGATTTTGTGATAAACCATAATTGATATCTATGTGTTATCTTGTAGTATCCTGAATTGCAATGTCAAATCCCATGTTGTCACTCTTAACTGAAAATAAGCTAAATGGGTCTAACTTCCCAAAGTGGAGAGAGAACATTCATATTGCTCTCATAGGTGAAAGTGCCTCGTTTGTGTTGACTGAGCCGTCCCCTGATCAGCCAAGTGACAATGCAACCAAAGTTGTGAAAGAGAAGTTCGAGCGTTGGCATAATGCTCACAATAAAGCTCGTTACTTCATGCTTTCCAGCATGGTTGACACCTTGAAAACAAGGTTTGCAAACACTGTCACGAGCCGCAAATCATGACGCAGATTAATCGAGCTATTCGGTATGGCATCTATCCAGTCTCGTTTTGACGCGACTAAGAAATTCATCAACGCACGGATGGAACCCCATCAGAATGTGCGTGATCACCTTCTCCAGATGGCTAGTTATTTCCAGGAAGCCCAGAATCATGGTGTTGAAATGGATCAGACTACTCAAGTGAGTCTCATCTTGAATAGTCTGACTCCAGATTTTCTGCCCTACACATCAAATTATGTCATGAATAAGAAGGAACAAGACTTTCATACTTTAGTCAATGACCTTCAGACATATGAAAATTTGATTGGAGGTCCCAAGAAAAGAGGGAATAAACCTCAGAATTCTGGAAATGGTAATAAGACAAGTAGTCCTGAGGCACTTGTTGCTTCTACTTCCAAATCCAATCATAAGAAGAAGTGGAAAAATGCCAAGAAGCGAGCTCAAGCTACGAATGTAGCTAGGAACAAAAATGCTGGAGCTTCTGGCCATACACCAAAAGGAAAGTGTTTATACTGCAATGAGAAAGGCCATTGGAAATCCCAATGTCCTAAGTATCTCGCAAAGAAACAAGGTATTTTCTTTATAAACTGATGTGTTTTTAGTGAATTATTATCCTTTTGGATTATTAATTCTGGACTACTAACCCTGTTTATTATTCTTCTTATAGCTAAAGCTTCTTAAACTCGGGTGCTGTCTTAACGAGTTGGAGTAGAAAGCTGGATGGTGGATGGAGATTGTCTACAATAAAGAAGAAGCTCTTTCATTTGAATTAATTGTTTAGTCTTTCAAACAATTTGGATTTCAAGTTTTGGGATCTTAATTCCCTGTTTGGTTCTCATAAATATTGCCAACAATTTTTTGGGTTTATAATAAAATATCTTTTTCAATTATATTGTAATTTATGAGTTGAGCTTCAGTTCTTTATTTTATCTATTACCAATTATTATATTTATTTTGTTTGAATGTGTATGTGTTTTTATTATTGATGCAAATTCAAAAGGTATTTAAACTCTTTACAGAGTTATTACTACATAAACACTAGAAGTTATTTCTATGTTTATGAATAATTGTTAGTTCCAAAAACAATTATTTGAGAATTTGTTTAATAAAAAGATCTTTTGATCTGATAGGGGTGGAGAAAAGTTAAGAATAATATGCAGTTCAAACGATCTTTTATATCTAATGAACTCTGGATTATATTCAACTCCACAGACTCTCTATCACACTTAGAGATTTACAACCTTTAGGGGTGGACTATAATCTCTATAAACTTAGGGGTGGACTTTATTCTACGGTACCCTTTGTGACACATATTTTTAAACATGGAAATAATATAATAAATTAGCTATTATCAAAATAAATCCTTGATCTTGATTATATGTTCCAGTTTAGATTTACTGTTGTAATAGTTATTGATACCATTAAAGTTCTTTGATAATGTTTCACATTACCTTGGTTGAGTGGGAGAATATTAAAAATTCTTTACCCATCTTCGTTTGGTTGATAATTGTGATAGGAACTTAAGAACACCTCTAATAAAAACAAGTCTAACCATTCACATGGATAGAAACAACTTATCAGAATTATGAGAGTAAGATAGAAGAATTCTTGCATAGTCTATTCGAAAGACTGATTCAAGATGTCTATTTCTCATAACATTTTATGGTATCTTGATTTGATTGCTTAAATCTCTAGCAAGTATTTTACACTTCAAATACTAGACTGCTATGTTGTTGACCTAGTCTTAGAGAAACTTACAGTTTTAGACTAAGATAATAAGTCACAGTGAGATGTTCCCAGAAACAATAGTAAAAGGTTAAAAGTTTCTAACCAGACATCTGCTATTGAGTGGGAGCCATCTGAGATGTAATCAAATGGGGAACATTAGTGGACAATCAAGAAAGATTTACAAAAGTGACATATATGTTATATAAGGAACTATGCATTAGTGATCCTGATATGCACACCGACTCATTATGAGATGGTGGTTACTCTGGGGGTGGAGGAATTATTGTAGAAGAGTGTAAAAACCCATCTATAATAATTCAAGCTTCATCAGAGAAGATATAACTTTGTAAATTCAAAATTACCAGAAAGTTATTTTACTGAAGAAAATTCTACACTACATTATCTCAATTCCAAATTTTAAAATTTGAGAGTTATGTCTTCTGTTTGTTCAGATGTACTTAATGGGCAGTAAGGATTTCAGTATCCCTTGATGAGTAAAGCATATAGTTAACAAGGTTTCATAAGTTTTATGAACCTGGTTCCAGACATATGGGTGGATTCAAATATACTGCACTTGATCAGAGGATCAAGACAAAAGATTGATTGTAATGCACAACTTGTTTTATGTTAGTGCAAGTGGGAGTTTGTTGGGTTTTATGCCCTAAATAAAACTCATTACAATCTGACTAGTTATCAATTTAGAAGTGAATTATGATTACATGTATGTTACATGTTTATGGTTTAATACATATACTTGATATATGCACAAAATCAGTTAAATCCAGAACATATAGTTATTCACAATTACAGTATCGTCAATACAGTGGAATGTGATTGTGATTATATGATTCAAAAGATTTGGTCCCTGTTCATCAGTGTTTTGGATTTACACTGATGTGATAATCAGCGATGAAGTATACTTACACTTGGAGTAAGTGTTATGTTCTTTCCAGAACATTGGCAAAGTATACTGGTTTCGAATGCATGAAGTATGCATTGGACTGGACCGATATTGAACTTGGTTAAAGATATTGTAAACTTACCGTTGTATCTTTCCAAGTCAATGTCAGAAGTTGATCTTAGATTAAGAGAATCTAAATCCTGATATGCTTAGGCTCAATCTCAGCAGTGCTATTCTTGTTCTTTGATTTATTAGTTAAAGCCTACTTTTGAGTCAGGATAATACATATATTTTGGGTACATGATAGCATAACTGAATGGGAGTGCTAAACATTAATATGGAAATCTATAGCTTCTACTGGTGTATAGAAGTAAAGTGATGATTCCTTTTGAGCTTAGTTAAATAGAAGTAAATGGATGAGCTCTTGTTTCAGTGACTATATATTAGATCACTAAAACATCATTTACAGGTAACTAAGTGTTCAAATGGGCAAAATACATTGAGGGGTGTAAACGGTAAATTGGTCCCGTCTCGATGTAAATCATCTATATAGAGGATCTCTAAATCACATTAAGATTATAACAATGGTTAAATGAGATAGCATATTGATATCGTGAAACATATGATATGCTCTATATAAGTCTGAGAGTGCAATTCCAAGTTCTAAGAGTGGATTCAACGAGGAATTAATAAGTTAGGGATTTACTTGGTAAATCGGTTCAACTTATTGGAAGCTCAGAATATAGATCCATGGTCCCCATTCTAGTTGAGACTATACTGTTTGTAAGACTCTATAATTGATTTATGATTAATCAATTATAATTCTAAAAGTTAGACTATGTCTAATTTGTGAATTCTCAGAGTTTAGGGATGAAATTGTAAATAAGAGGGTTTCTAGGTTTAATTATTAATTATGATACTTTGCATGTCTGAATTAATAATTAATTTTAAATGGCAATATTATTTAATAATCTATTTTAGTTATTAAATAATTAGTTTTGGCATTTAAATGATTAGAATTGGAAAATGGCATTTTTGGAGAAATAGAAATAAAATTGAGGAAACTGCAAAATCCATGTGAGGCCCATACACACCATGGCCGGCCACATGATTACATATTTCCCAATTATTATTTTCAATGTAATTTGTCATTTAATTACTAATCAAAGCCTAGCCTAAATAGGAAAGTGGTGAATCACACTAAATAAGGCAGTTATTCAATTACACAGTAAAAGAGGAAACTGTATATTTGGAAAGTTGTGGTCTTCCCTTTTCCTATTTATAGCCGCCCCCTCTCTTCTCTTGGTGTGCTTGTGCTTGCTTGAGAAAACTTTGCTTTGCAAAGTGTGTCACACGAAATCAAGAGAGAAAAACAAGAGAGAAATTTCAAAATTCCTAGTGAGAGAGAAGTGCCCACACACATCATTCAGTACCTCATTATAGTTTGGAAGACTGTGAAGGATCACATCCAACTGAGGAACTTTCGGGCTCAGATCTTAATTATACTCTGCTACAGACAGGAATCAAGAGTTAGAGATCTGAGTGGAAGGAGACATTAATTCCGCTGCAATCACTGTAAGTTATTCTTAACTTTTATGTGTTTAGTTCATCGTTTTAGAAGTTCAATATTAGGTTGTTAAATCAACATACTTGTGAGTAGATCTAAGATCCTGGATAAATATAATACCAACAGTTACATCTTCAGATGGTACTACAACGGCTTCGGGAACACAAGCTTTATGCCAAGTTCAAGAAATGCGAATTTTGGCTATCTCAGGTATCTTTCTTAGGGCATATTGTGAGCAAAGATGGGATCAAGGTAGATCCCAGGAAGATCGAATCCGTCAGGGATTGGCAGAGACCGAAGACTGTGACAGAGATCAGAAGCTTCTTGGGTTTAGCTGGGTACTACCGTAGGTTCGTGGAAGGGTTCTCTAAAATTTCAATGCCCCTAACCGAACTTACAAAGAAGAATCAGCGATTTATCTGGTCAGACAAGTGCGAAGCTAGTTTTCAGGAGCTGAAGCAGAGGTTGATTACCGCTCCAGTGCTAGCTTTGCCTTCAGACAGCGAGAAGTTTGTAGTTTATTGTGACGCATCCAAACAGGGTTTGGGGTGTGTGTTGATGCAAGCCGATCGGGTTATCGCTTATGCTTCCCGTCAGTTAAAGGATTACGAACAGCGATACCCGACTCATGATCTAGAGTTGGCCGCGGTGGTTTTTGCTTTGAAGATTTGGCGGCATTACCTTTACGGAGAAAGGTGTGAAATCTATACCGACCATAAAAGTCTCAAATATTTCTTTACTCAGAAGGATTTGAACATGAGACAGAGACGTTGGTTGGAATTAGTGAAAGATTATGACTGCGAGATTCTTTATCACCCTAGGAAGGCCAATGTAGTGGCCGATGCCCTGAGCAGAAAAGGTCCCGGGCAAGTAGCTAGTATGGTTCAGATCTCACCTCATCTAGCAGAGGATATGGTTAGATCCAGCATTGAGTTTGTGGTAGGTCAGCTTCACAACTTAACGCTGCAGTCTGATCTGTTGGAAAGAATAAAAGTCGCTCAGATGACGGATCCAGAGTTAGTGAAGATCAGAGATGAGGTTTTGGCTGGTCAAGCCAAGGACTTTTCAGTGTCAGACAGCGGGATGCTTCTGTATAAAGCTAGGGTTTGTGTTCCGAATAGTGTGGAACTCAGGAATGAGATTTTTGAGGAGGCTCATTCTACCCCTTATTCTCTGCATCCCGGCACCACTAAGATGTACCAAGATCTTAAACCGTACTTCTGGTGGAGCGGTATGAAGAAGAATTTGGTAGAATTCGTATCGAGATGCCTCACTTGTCAGCAGATTAAGGCTGAACATCAGAGACCTGCAGGGTTGTTGCAGCCTCTAACCCTACCAGAATGGAAGTGAGAAGATATCACGATGGATTTTGTGGTCGGGTTACCTAGGACCACGGGTTTATTTGATTCCATCTGGGTAGTGGTGGATCGATTTACGAAATCTGCTCATTTTCTGCCGGTTAGAAAACCATTTACAGTGGATCAGTTGGCAGAGTTATATGTCAGAGAGATCGTAAGACTTCACGGAGTACCGAAGTCTATAGTTTCGGACAGGGATCCGAAGTTCACCTCCAAATTTTGGAAGAGTTTGCAGTGAGCAATGGGTACAAAGCTGAAATTCAGTACAGCATTCCATCCTCAGACAGATGGTCAGTCCGAAAGGACAATTCAGATATTGGAGGACATGTTGCAAGCCTGTGTTATGGATTTTGAAGGCTCATGGAATAAATATCTACCGTTGATAGAATTTTCTTACAACAACAGTTATCAGAGTACGATAGGGATGGCTCCCTATAAACTGTTATATGGTAGGAAGTGTAGGTCTCCCATCCACTGGGATGAGACAGGGGAGAGGAGATACCTAGGTCCAGAGTCAGTGCAGCGGACCAATGAGGCAATAGAGAAGATAAAAGCTAGAATGCTTGCCTCACAGAGTAGACAGAAAAGTTATGCAGATCCGAAACGCAGAGATGTTGAGTTCCAAGTAGGGGATCATGTGTTTTTACGAGTGTCTCCGATGAAGGGGATCAAACGTTTCGGGAAAAGAGGCAAATTATGCCCTAGATTTACAGGACCTTTCGAGATTCTCGAGAAGATAGGTCAAGTGGCATACCGGTTAGCATTGCCTCCAGCTTTATCAGCAGTTCACAACGTATTCCATGTCTCGATGTTGAGAAAATACGTTTCAGATCCCTCTCATATACTCATATGAGAGCCTAGAACTGCAGCCAGACATGACTTATGAAGAACAGCCAGTGCAGATCCTGGATAGAAAGGATAAAGTCCTTCGAAATAAGACCATAGCATTGGTCAAAGTTCTCTGGAGAAACAGCAAGGTGGAGGAAGCCACCTGGGAGCTAGAGTCAGATATGAGAGCTCAATATCCAGAGTTATTCAGGTTAGATTTCGGGGACGAAATCCTTGTAAGGGGGGGATAGTTGTAAAGACCGCTTAGTTTAATTTGGAAATTAGCAGTTAATCACGTTTAATTATGGAAATTATTTATAGCTATTTAAATAATTATTATACTGTTATTATTGAATTCAGAGATGCATTTTTATGTCATGTAGTAGTTTTCATAATTTTGCATTCCGGTGCCCGGTATTTTGGAACTCGGTGTTTGGCTCAGTAAAATCACAACTTAGCATGTTAGTAGTTTGGGACGGTTTATTAGACATTGGGAATGTCGGGAATGGCCGGGAATTTAGAATTTCCCAAAAATACCCCTTTAGTGTTATTTATGTTATTTTAGTGTGGAGGGGCAAAATGGTCTTTTTGCCCCAATGATATTTTGTCCTTTAGTGGGCTTTATTTAATTGAATTAAGTGTTATTTGATATTAATTGTTGGCTGAAATAGATTATTGCTTAAGTATTCCCTTTATTTCATTTTCATTCAAACTTAGAAAAATAGAAAAAAATTTCAAAAAGGCTCTCTCTTTTCCTCTCTTGCTCTCTCGGCTGGTAGGGTGTTTCTAGGGCTGGGATTTCTAATTTTCAAGCTATTTTTCCTTCATTCTAAGTGTTCTTCAAGCCTTGGTAAAGTTTCTAACCCTTTTCCTTTTGTAATTTTTAGAAAATGTTTGAAAAGAGGATGATGCATGCTTGATTTTTAATATGTTTTTGCTGCTGTGAATTGTTGTTATTTTCAGTGGATTAATCTTGTTATTCTAAGTTGTTTAGGGCTAGTGAATGCACGTTAATTGCTTTGATTTCAAGCATGGTAGTTTTTAGCTCAAAACTATGGTTTTCATAAAGAAATGGTTAAAATCTGTTGCTGTGATGTTGTTGAAGTTTGTAGTTGTTTTCAGAGGTTTAATTATGCATGATTATGTAGGTTTAATCTAGTTTGATTGCATGTTAGTTGATTCTAGCCAAGTTTGGGTTTTAAAACTCAAAGCTTGGGCTTTAATGGTGTTTTTCATTTCTGTGTATTCTGGGTGAATCTAATGCTTTAGAAATGTTATTTGGGTTATATGGAGTAGGTCTGGAAGGTTTGAAATGATTTGGGTTGGATTTGGTTGAGTAGTGAATTTTTAAAAAATTCCTGCGAGGAACCGGAATTCTGGTTGTGCAACCGGAATTCCGGATCAGGGTCCAGGAATTCTCAGAACCGGAATTCCGGTTGCAGAACCGGTCTACCGGTTGGGGAATTTTCAGAAACCCTAGTTTTTCTCGTTTTTATGTTTTTTGGGGTATTGCCATGCTTTTTATCGATAGGGAAACTTTTAGTTCCTAGTTTAAGTCCCCGGGAAGTGATTTAGCGTATCACTTATAGTGTTGTGATTTTTATGGTTTAGGAGCCTGTAATCCGCCGCGCAGATAGTTCCAGTCAGGTTGACCGGCACACCTGAATTCGGAATCTAGGTAAGATTAGTATAACAGTATGCATATGTAGATTACATGTTTAGCGTGCATGTAGGAAGCCTGTTAGATTACATTAGTTATGTATGTTGGCTTCGAGTCATCCAACTGTGTCACGTCGGTACAGGCTGGAGTATGAGCAGCAGCCGGAGTATGACCGGTTCGACCGATCAGGCTGACACTTAGGTTGGTGGTTCCGTACTATTGACGTATCACGTCGGTACGAGCCGGAGTATGACCAAGAATGGAGTATGACCGGCTCGACCGATCAGCCGATACCGTAACACGCTCAGACAGCCGGAGTATGACCAAGAATGAGTATGACCGGCTCGACCGATCAGCCGACACTTAGGTTGGTGGTTCCGTACTATTAACGTATCACGTCAGTACAGCCGGAGTATGACCAGCGGAGTATGACCGGCTCGACCGATCAGCCGATACCGTAACACGTCGAGACAGCCGGAGTATGACCAAGAAATGGGAGTATGACCGGTTCGACCGATCAGGCTGTTACTTGTCAATAGTACCGTCCCTATGAACGTTCAGAACTCAGTACCGTGTTGGACACGGCAGTTACGGGGAATCAGTATCGTGTTGGACACGGCAGTCAGGGTTATGATCAGGGGTATGGGCGTCTCATCATGACCGGGAATTATGTATGAATATTATTATGCTTTTCTTACTGAGTCTGTCGACTCACAGTGCTATGTTTATGTGTAGGTAAAGGCAAAGCTAGAGCTGATGGACCGTGAACGAGCCCATGAAGATTGTACATGTCGGGGCGGTTAGGGATGGAGCGTACGATCCTCGGGACAGCAAGGCTATTTTTGTAACTAGTCGCTAGGCGACAATTATTTTGTATAAACAGTTAACTTTTGTAAATGATTTTGTAATCGGGATCCCGAGTTTTTTGTATAAATATTTTACAAGTTTAATTAGAAAGCAAAAATTTTAATTAATCGCGTTTTCCATAAACCTCGTTGATTAGCAACGATCTGCACAGCATGTTTAAAAATCACGTAACACGCCTATGTTAGTTAGGGTGTTACATCTACTTTTGGTGACTTTTCCAGTGACTTTTTTTGGCGACGGTGGCTTTTCCAGCGACTTTTCCGGTGACAATGATTTTTCCAGTGACTTTTCTGGCGACTTTTCCGGTGACACTAACTTTTCCGGTAAGACTTATTGTTGTTTTACAAATATGGGATTTCTAGTTTTTTTTACAAAAATATTGCATAAAAAAACCCATATAAATGTAAAAAAAAAAAAAAAAAAAAAAAAAAAAACTTATAACCCTATACTGTTATTTATTTATGCCATAAAAAAATAAACTATACCCTCAATTCCCATATTTATAAAATTTCTCCTTTATGCAAATATAATAGCTCAGGGGATTCTTAACAAACTATATATTTGAAGGGCTAAAATTAGTATTGTCAAAAGTTCAAGGAACAAAATTACAAATTATTCTTGTATTTTTCGAGTAGAATGCTCCTCCTGTTCTTAAGGGGCTGTTTGGTATGCGGTAATGGGAGAAGTGGGAATGAGAATCTGAAAGTTTTCTATGTTTGGTTAGGTTCTTAATATTTTAAGGTTGGCTAAGTGAAAGTGGTGGACTTTAGTTTGGCTGGCAAGGAAAATCCAATGAAAATGTAGTTTTCACTTTCCAATGCTATTGACAAACACAAACTTTTGCATTTTAATTTTTTTTTTTTGTTATATATGAATACTAATGTATATAAAAATATTTAAAATATGATGTATTTTCCTTATTTTTTTTATATTTTATAAAATATATTATCAATTTGTATATAAATTTATTCTTTATAATTATTTATTATTGATAATTTTTTTTATAAAATTATATGAAAAATAATAAATAAAATTTATTTTGAATATCAATATATCAACATAAAGGAGTGTTTTTAGGAGTTGACGTGGCAGCTTATATGGATGTTTTCTCCAAACTTTCATTTCTTAATTTTATTGAGTTTTTCATTATTATTTTTTTATTATGACTAACGTTTTTATTTATTCCTCACATTTAATTATTTTACAATTTTGATAAGGCTAACGGTTAAATGAATTAAACGTTATTGATGATCTTTCAGTTATATATTGATGGGATACAATAAATTACAATAAAATACAGAGAAACCTTTTCCAATTCTAATATCAAATCCAAGATATTATTATTATATATATATACATATCATATCATAGTGTATATATATGGGAGTTGAGCAAGCTGCAAATTGAAAGGCAAATAGTTGGCGATGCAATCCACTTGATTTGTGCAACGTCTTTCAGAGAAAAGGATCAAGCAACGAGCAAAGAAAGAATTACTAGAGGCTAATTTCAGATAATAATTCTTCTTTTTATTGATCTGTAGCCATTTTTCTTTTTTAAAGAATGTTGCTTTCTCTTTTTTTAGAAAAATTTGAACTATTCATTTTTTTAGAATTTTGGTGTCATAAAACACAATTTATTTTCTATTTTCTTGCTGAAAATATAGAAAAAACAAAATTAGTGTAGATTATTTAGATTGCTGAAAGAAAAATTTGTTTACAAGAAAAATTATGTCTCAGAAATTCTTAAATTACTTTAAATGGATATGAACTTGGTCTTCAATCCATTATAATGTTAATTTAAAATTTTAGGCATTTTATTAGTGTTGAATTGTTCTTTCTCTTTGTCATCTTCTTCTTATTTGTTGTTGTATAAAGGTTTTAATAGAAAGAAGAAAAATTTGAATCTAAAATGGATTATATATTCTAGAAAAAGAAAGGAGTTTAGGACTATTTAAGTCCATTTATATTGCTCTTAAAGCCAATATTCCAAACTGGGGAAAAGATACAATAAAGAAAATGTCTGTGGTGCATAGTGTATAGGAAATAGTGTTGGAAATTATTTTACCAGGATCTTAGATCTACTCACAAGTATGTTGTTTAACACCCTAAATATGAACTTTCTAAAACGATGAAATAAACACATATAAAGTTTAGGAAACCTTACATTGGGTGCAGTGTAATATAATGACTCCTTCCGTTCAGATATCTAGCCCTTGATTCCTTTCTGTAGCAGAGCATTATCAATATCTGAACCTGAATCTCTTTCTCTGAATCTTTGATGCTGAAACCTCCTTCTTGCTGAAAGTCTTTCTTCACGATCTTCCTCACTATGATTGAGGTATCACTTGATGTGTGTGGGCACTACTCATACACTAAGGATTTTGAAATTCAAGAGGGAAGAGAAAGAAGAAGTGGCAGCTAAAAGATAGGGAGAGAGAAAGGCTCAGGTTTTTCTCTGAAGGAAAAATAGAAAATTTAAGTGTAATTTTCCTGAAGCCTTCACTATCTATTTATAGCATTCCACTAGGGTTAGGTTTGAATTATTTGGCATTAAAATAATGAAAATATCAGTTTAAATTCCCTAAGAAAGTGGCCGGCCCTATACTTATGGATTTGGGCCTCACTTTTTGCAATTTTGCAGTTTTATCTTTTTCAGCATTTGATTTTCTCAAAAATGCCAATTTTCTAATTCAACCATTTAAATGCCAATTCTAACTATTTAATAACTATAAATAATTATTAAATAATATTGTCATTTATCATATTTATTAATTGAACCATACAAAGTATCATAATTAACAAATATGCCCCTATAAACTCTTTCTTTACAATTTCGCCTTTACTTAGTGAAAATTTCACAAATAGACATAGTCTAATTTGAGAATTATAATTGATTAATCAAAACCAATTACATGAGTCTTACAAGCAATATTATCTCAACTAGTGGGGGGACCATGAGTCTATATAACCGAGCTTCCAATAAGTAGATCAAGAATTTAGGACTAAAGTTCACTGACTTATTAATTCTTCGTTGAATCCACGCATAGAACTTAGAATTGCACTCTCAGTATATAGAATGCTCTATATGTTCCACCATATAGACACATCATTAGTTATCCATTGTTATAATCCTAATGTGATCAATGATCCTCTATATGAATGATCTACATTGTAAAGGGATTAGATTACCGTAACACCCTACTATGTATTTTATCCTTAAAACACTTGACCCCGTATAAATGATATTTCAGCTTATGTGAAATGAGATCTCCACCATTTATTTTCGTTTGGTCAAGCTCGAAGGAGATCATCCTTTGCTTACTATTCGCCAGATAGAAGCTATAGATTCCATGTTTATGCTAGCGCTCCCACTCAATTGCACTACCGTGTTCCCAAAATGTACGTATCACCCTGACCTAAAAGTAGGCTTAACTAACAAATCAAAGAACACGAATAGCCTTTCAAGATTGAGCCTAATCATAACAGGATTAAGATCATTTGATCTAGGATCAACTAGGCGATATTGACTTGAATAGATATTACGGTAAGTTTAATAAATCTAAGTCAAAGTTCAATATCGGTCCCTTCCGATGCATACTCCATGCATCCAACCTGAGCTTTACTTTAACCAATGCTCTGGAAAGAACATAACACTTCTCCAAATACAAGTAAACTCTGTTGTAGATTATCATATCAGTAAAACCCTATGTCTGATAAATCTAGGAAACTTTATTCACATAGTCATGTTTACTTTCCAATGTGTTGACGGCACAATAAACAGGATCAAGTATGTGAAAAGGGTTTCAGATGAATTTATACATTATGTACATATAATCATGAAATAAATCATGTGAACCATGCAACATTAAATGTTATTTCTGATCTATATTAATAAGTAAATCTGATTATATTGAAATGAGTTTTATTTAGGGCATAAAACCCAACAAACTCCCACTTGCACTAATATAAAACAAAAAGTGTGTTTCAAATAATCTCAACACCTTGATATACAAATCAAGTGTAGTAGTAGTAAACTCCTCGTAATAGGATCTGAAAGGTTGAATTAACCACAACCTTTTCTCCACTATTACTCTTCCTTTAATCACAAAATCATTGATAATGTGAAATTCCTCTCTATATGTCTACTCTCTTGGGATACTGGATTCTATATCTTTGGCAACTACTTTTGGTTAATCAGGAAATTAACACTAGTAGTTTAAGGCAATTTGGAATGATGCCAAAAATGTATAGAACTTTCCTTAGATTGAATAAGTACCTTTCCTGCAACCTTAACATTCAGTCTCTCTCTGGTAGACCTAGAGACTTCAGATAGGTTTTTACACTTCTCCAAAATCACTATTCCACCCCCTGTAGTAACCACCATCTTATCGAAATATTTACTAGCACATAGGCAAATTTCGAAATCTGATGTGGTGTAGTCTAAGAGTTTTAAACACACTCTTATAGACTAACATATAGTTCCTCTTCTTAATCTTAGGATTTACTTGATTGTCTTCCAATGTTCTTCTCCTGGATTAATCTGATACCTACTCATTACTCCCACTCAACAGCAGGTGTCTGGTCTAAGGAATACAAAAGCATATCTAAGACCTCTCACTGTTGATATAAGAAATTCTTTCATGGCTTTATCTTTTCTGGAATGGTTAAGACTTTTCCTTAGATAAATAAAATCTATACCTAAGAAGTTGTGAAGCTTCTATAGATTGCCATTAGAAAGAAAATGCTTCAGCATCTTACTAAAGTAAGTTGCTTGCATTAGAGTAAGTAATTACCAGGTATACCACAAGCCATAGGTTTAGATAAACTCAAACCTATAATACTAGGAACAGGAAGTTTGTTAAGTCCATAGAATAGACTTATTAACTAAAATTTCCTTTTATGTCCTTGTAATAGAAAACTTTAGGTTATTCCATGTGAATGGATTAAACCATAGTTCTATTGGCTTTCTTCTTAGTTTCTTATCTTGACAATCTATTACTTGTTTAAACTCACAATGGATTTTAATCACTAGTGTCTCCCAAGTCATAAGAAGGTGAGTTTCTAGAAACTCTCCCACTACGATAAGGCACCGTGAATTATGTCTAAGAAAACTAAATAGTATTGATCTCTTCGGTTGTGACAAGACAACAGAGGCAGTGGGATCATCATATGTTATATAAGATGATAGAACACTTTTGGAATCAAGAATTAAATATCTCCTTTATTTGCTACTTGTTTTTCAGACTTAGTCATTTTCTTAGAAAAGTAGTATTTGTATGAACAAACACTTTCTTATCTATTGACAATGGGATGGTCCACCCCTAATCACTTAGAATAGCTAACAAACCATGGTTAACAGTTCTAGCTTTTCCTAAGATTTTGATTAGGTCATCCATGAATCTAGTAATGATTTACATTAAGTACCCAACCATTACATCATTCTGAAATTGTATTACCATAGAAGGATTTAGGCAACGACTAGTAACTAATCATCAATATGCAACTCGAAATTTCTGGGGAGGTAAGTTTGGATATAATTCAAAAATCAATTTAATGATCTTTGAACTGCATATCTACTAACTATTTCTCCACCCCTATCAGTTCGCAAGATCTTTAACCACTTACCTTAATGGTTTTAACCATTGCTAGAAATTAATGAAATTTTTCAAACATTTCAAATTTCTTTGCTAAAAGGTATAATCTAGAGTTATCGTTTTAAGAATACAACGAAAAACTCATATCCACCCCTGAATGTACATCCATCTGCGAATGAGATGAACTACTTTCAGTGGATATAGGTATATTAACTCTTTGCAGAGATTGATCTTGTCAAATCCACTATGAACAAGATACAAATGCCATAGATTAAAAAAAATGTGGTAGTGTCTATGATGACATAGGTTTAGTTACATCAAAGAGTTCTTAGAATACTGCAAGTGGATCCTGGTCACAGAATACCTAACTCATATTCCATACAGTTTTAATCCATTAATAGAAGATAGATTTTAAACACTTGAGAAAGTGTAACTGTATTGTATTCTGGAATTAGAAATATAAGAAAATTTCTGTTTGGATTCTAAAATTAAAGTCAAAGACTTAAATTCAACCAAATATAATGAGTAATTCTTTCTTGGACCACCACTACTAATACAAACTCTAAGTCAGATTTGCCCATACAAGTAGGAGATTTCTAAGATTGAGGATTTATATCAATTGGGAATAGAATTTCGAGATTATAATCATATGCGTCATTTAATTTCTTAAGAGAAAATATAATGACATGAAATGATTTATAGACCATTCATCCAATGATATGTTTTTAAAGCTAATTCGAAATGAATAAGCTAAGAGGAATTAGGATAATTTCGTTTATAAATAAGAATCCAACGATGCTTCGATTAGCGAAAGACAAAGTAATCTTATTTATGTAATCTTCTTGTTTCATATTGTAAAATACTAGTCTAAGGTGTCATCAATTGATGAACAGCTAGATGTTGCATATACAATATTTATCTTTCGAGATCTTACACTATTATGTATGTCTAATGGTGAAAATCTATTAGGGATTTATCTCATTAGAAAAACAAACATGTTAGACCAACAATGAAGATTCGAAATTAAACTACAACTTAATAACAGAAAATAACATGGTTCAATATAAATTCATACACAATTCAGAAATTATAAACATATAGCAAGTAGGAATGACTAGTGAAAATACTAAAACATACAATCCTAAATAATTTCCAAGGTTTTCAACAAACTGATACGATTGTCCCGTAGGCGAGAGTCAAAGCATCATTTATTGAATAGAGTTGTCAGCTCATCTAAAATAGAAACCATTCTAGCAACCTTTTATTCGATCAAAATAAGAATCCAACGTTGTCCCGGTAGGCGAGAGTCAAGGTTATTCTCATTTTATGAGCTTCCACCATTGTTTCATGTTTTATGAGTTTATCTCTAAGTAGTCACCGTAGGGGAGAGTCTAAATAGAGACGAAAACTCACAAAACACTTATCAAATGAAATCTTACGGTGTTAAATGCGTTCAACGAATAACCATCCATAGGGGGACGAAGTCTAGCGTCTCGAGGTTATATTGAAAACATTTAACTTTTGTAAGACCAACAATGGAGATCGAATATCTTAATAATAATCAAGCTCATTATTTAAAGTGAGTTGTATTTTCTTTGATTCTCTTTATTTAATTTATTTATTTTAAATATATATTTATTTAAAATTTCCAATTTAGAATGAAAAATTCTAAATATAAATTTTAATTTAATATTTATAAATTTTACTTAGATGGATATGAAAATAACATGAATTATTTCCATCTTAGTAATAATTTCCAATAAATATTTAGAAAAATATTCAATTTAAGTTGTTACAAAATTAATATAACTTAATTTATAACTCAAATTTAATTTTCTATAAATATATATTGCATTTCGAAAAATTAAAGTATTTAAGAATACAATTTTCGAAAATGCATGTTAAAATAAAAAATTAATCCTAGAAAAATTATTCAAATTTAATGTTGGCCCAAAATTTATTAATAAAATTAATTTACAACAAAAAATATAATTTTCCTATTTAATTAAATATATAAGAAAAATTTCAAATATTTAAGTATGATGATGAAAATCAACTTAAATATTAATTTTCTATTTAATTAAATACACTAGAAAAATACTTCAAGCAAAAATATCATCTATCTAGATTTTCCTTTGACTAATTAATTCAATTTCTAATAATATACTTTAATTCAATTTATTTTAAATTAATCAATAAATGAAAAAATTATTGATTTAAGTTGATCCAAGAATTAATTAAAATAAATAATTAATTTACAACTTAATATATTTTTCAAGATAAAATTCGAAATTCTAGCATTTAAGAAATGCAAGAAAATTGATTAATAAAATAAAGAAAAAATATATTTTGAAAATTATTTAAATTTAGTTGAAAAAATAAATTTCAACTAAAAATAATTTTCTATTTAATTAAATGTCATGAAAAAGAAATATTTAAGTATGATGATAAAAATCAACTTAGATATTCAATTTTCAAATTAATTAAATGTATTAAATTCAAGAAATAAATAATTAAGTGTAGAGAAGGCTTAATTATTAGTCTCTAGTTTAATACTAAGAAAAATATACTTAAAATAAATTGTACCAAAATTAATTGTATAAATAATTAATTTCACAATGTATAATATTTTCCTATTTAATATTAGAAATAATAAGTAGTCTAGAATTAACTATCTACAAAATATCTTATTTGACTAAGTATCTTTTCCACAAAATTTGAAGAAAAAAATATCTTATTTAAGTTGTATTAGAAAAAATCTAGAACTTAAATATTTTTCAAATTTAAATTTAATTAAATATCAAAAATTAAGTTGTAACCACTTAATTTAAAAATATTCCATTTTAAGTTAATATTCGAAAAGATATTAACTTAAAAAATATCTAAAGAATCTTAATAACCAATGCCTAAAATTCCTCAACTTAATTTTGAAATTTGAAATTCAAAAGATATTCAGACTTAAGTTGGTTAGTTGTAGATAACTAAATATCAACTTAAATAAGAATATTTAATGAAAAATTTAAATTAAGTTTCAGAAAGAATCTAGATGGTTATAATTCTATATTTAATTAAATACAAGAAAATACATATAGTTTAGCTTAGAATAAAGAATTCTTTAAACTATAATTTTCTTAAATTAATTTCAAAATAAATGAAATTAATTATGTTGCTAATCAATTTTATTAGGTTAAACTAGTGTAATTAACCTAGTACAGTTGTTCAAATCAGGCAAATGGCCTTCACAATTGGGGTGGTTCATGTGAGGGGGTGCTGGGTTCAGTATGTCGTACCCACTTCTATGGCTCCCAACTCTCACACAAGGCCCAAAAGAGAGGAATTTAACCTTAATAAGAACAACTGTTATTAATTGAATAAGCCCAATTACTAAATGGGCCTAAATAAATTCTATCAAGAACTATGATAATTTATTTTAGCAACAACAACCTATATGCATCTATAATAAAATTAAACACATAGGCTCACACAGGCACACTTTGGATGGGTCCTATCATGTTGCTAGGTCATACACAGATGAAAGAAGATTGTAAATATACCTGTTACAAATTATTAACTTGACCAAGGGAGCCATCAGATCATTAGATCTGGCAAAAAGTAACCATGGCTATTTGCAATCAAGTAATAATAGGTTTTGAAAACTTACAAACAAGCTAAAACACATACTCCTGCAACAAGGTTAGCTGGATAGTTGGATGTAGGATTTATTTAATTTTAAATTAAATAATTAATTAATTAAAAAAAAATCGAAAATTTAAAAAAAAAAAATTAATTTAAAATTAAACTTACAATTTTGAAAAATTAGGTTTCAGCCAACCTAAATATCATTTCAAAATTTGCTAACTACTTTTAAAATTTAAATGTTATTTTATAAATAAAAATTAAATAAAAATTAGAAAAGATAAGTTAAATATCTTTTTCAGATTTTAAATTTAATTTAAATAAATAAAATAACAAAATTTAAAAGTTAGCAAAATATCTTACATCTATTTAAAATTACATGATTATAATTATCTTATTTTAAATTTAAATAAGGTCAAAATATCTAAAAAAGATTTAATTTAAAAAATATATATAAAATCTGACCTTAAATTTAAAATTAAGATAAGATATAATTAAATTTTAAAATAAGATAGATTTTTAAGCAAGACGATAGATACTAATTCTATTCAAATTCAAATTACACTAATATCTTGAATTAAATTTTAAAAAAAATATTAAATTAATTCAAAATGATAATTAGAATTGAATTAGGAATAGTAATAGTATAAATACAAAACTATACAAAAAATCGGAAGTTAATTCCATGAAAAAGCATGAAAAATCGAAGAAAAACGAAAAAATTGTGAACTGTACGGACAGTTTTCGCGATCGCAGGAAAATTTCGGCAAGACTCGATTTTTTCGAATCTTCAAAAAATCATAACTAATTCAAATAAAATCGAAATTGAGTTCTGTAAAAGGCTAACTTGCTTAATTTTTTCCATAATATCCAATAAAAATAATTCCAGAAACAGAATCGCAATTATTTTTCACGAAAATTTACAAACATCAATCAATCATCAAATAACACTCAATACAACATGATACCATCCAAAAACATACAAACAATCGTTTTAAAGTCCAAATTTCTTGCAAGTAAATCAATTACCATGGCTCTGAGGCCAGTTGTTGGAAATTATTTTACCAGGATCTTAGATCTACTCACAAGTATGTTGTTTAACACCCTAAATATGAACTTTCTAAAACGATGAAATAAACACATATAAAGTTTAGGAAACCTTACATTGGGTGCAGCGGAATATAATGACTCCTTCCGTTCAGATATCTAGCCCTTGATTCCTTTCTGTAGCAGAGCATTATCAATATCTGAACCTGAATCTCTTTCTCTGAATCTTTGATGTTGAAACCTCCTTCTTGCTGAAAGTCTTTCTTCACGATCTTCCTCACTATGATTGAGGTATCACTTGATGTGTGTGGGCACTACTCATACACTAAGGATTTTGAAATTCAAGAGGGAAGAGAAAGAAGAAGTGGCAGCTAAAGATAGGGAGAGAGAAAGGCTCAGGTTTTTCTCTGAAGGAAAAATAGAAAATTTAAGTGTAATTTTCCTGAAGCCTTCACTATCTATTTATAGCATTCCACTAGGGTTAGGTTTGAATTATTTGGCATTAAAATAATGAAAATATCAGTTTAAATTTCCTACAAAAGTGGCTGGCCCTATACTAGTGGATTTGGGCCTCACTTTTTGCAATTTTGCAGTTTTATCTTTTCTGCATCTGATTTTCTCAAAAACGCCAATTTTCTAATTCAACCATTTAAATGCCAATTCTAACTATTTAATAACTATAAATAATTATTAAATAATATTGTCATTTAGCATATTTATTAATTGAACCATACAAAGTATCATAATTAACAAATATGCCCCTATAAACTCTTTCTTTACAATTTCGCCCTTACTTAGTGAAAATTTCACAAATAGACATAGTCTAATTTGAGAATTATAATTGATTAATCAAAACCAATTACATGAGTCTTACAAGCAATATTATCTCAACTAGTGGGGGGACCATGGGTCTATATAACCGAGCTTCCAATAAGTAGATCAAGAATTTAGGACTAAAATTCACTGACTTATTAATTCTTCGTTGAATCCACGCATAGAACTTAGAATTGCACTCTCAGTATATAGAATGCTCTATATGTTCCACCATATAGACACATCATTAGTTATCCATTGTTATAATCCTAATGTGATCAATGATCCTCTATATGAATGATCTACACTGTAAAGGGATTAGATTACCGTAACACCCTACTATGTATTTTATCCTTAAAACACTTGACCCCGTATAAATGATATTTCAGCTTATGTGAAATGAGATCTCCACCATTTATTTTCGTTTGGTCAAGCTCGAAGGAGATCATCCTTTGCTTACTATTCGCCAGATAGAAGCTATAGATTCCATGTTTATGCTAGCGCTCCCACTCAATTGCACTACCGTGTTCCCAAAATGTACGTATCACCCTGACCTAAAAGTAGGCTTAACTAACAAATCAAAGAACACGAATAGCCTTTCAAGATTGAGCCTAATCATAACAGGATTAAGATCATTTGATCTAAGATGAACTAGGCGATATTGACTTGAATAGATATTACGGTAAGTTTAATAAATCTAAGTCAAAGTTCAATATCGGTCCCTTCCGATGCATACTCCATGCATCCAACCTGAGCTTTACTTTAACCAATGCTCTGGAAAGAACATAGCACTTCTCCAAATACAAGTAAACTCTGTTGTAGATTATCATATCAGTAAAACCCTATGTCTGATAAATCTAGGAAACTTTATTCACATAGTCATGTTTACTTTCCAATGTGTTGACGGCACAATAAACAGGATCAAGTATGTGAAAAGGGTTTCAGATGAATTTATACATTATGTACATATAATCATGAAATAAATCATGTGAACCATGCAACATTAAATGTTATTTCTGATTTATATTAATAAGTAAATCTGATTATATTGAAATGAGTTTTATTTAGGGCATAAAACCCAACAAATAGTAATACCTCAAGTTTCTTAGTTCTAAAGAAAGAGAATTTATTAAGAAAGGTATTCATCAAATGCATTCGTTGTATTAATTTTGGAACGATTAATCAGCGAAGTCTTCAACAATTTGTAATTTGTAAATTTAAGAAATTTGTGTGCATTAAAGCTCTGGTGTAAGTTAGACGAAATATTTTGGGCTATAATCATCACAAAGAGATACCTCTATTGATTTGAGTTTGGGAGACGAAACATGTAGCTCTCTAAAATCAAAACAAGCTTCTATGCCTTTAACACTCAAGGCAAGCTTCTTTACAGAATAAAATAGTACTTGTAGTGTGATTAAAACTTGGGTTGATTGGATAGTTCTTTGCTGTATTAGCCCATGTTGTTGGTGATCAATTGTTAATGGGCTTAGCATCTGTGAGTAAAGTCTAGGTGAAGCAGAAGTGTGGGCTTTTCTAGTTGACTGAAGCCTTTGATGAGCAGGCCCAGCCCAACTAGGGTTTTGTAGCTAAGTCCCCTCCCTAACTCTATAAATACATATTGTCTCATCACAATTGTATACCTTTTGATAATCAGAGAAAATAAACTGCTTCTGATTTAGAGATCTAGGGAGGAAGACTTAGTTGATAGTATTGCACTATCAAATTGGAATAACTGCTGTGGATCAATCAGAGATAATTGCTATGGATCAATCAGGTACACATACTCAATTATCATATACTACTATTGTGTTCTATGTTATATACAAATAGATCTTGGGTTAATTGTTAATTTATTTAACATGTGGTATCAGATTGCCTATTGTATATGATTTAGAACCTATAATTAGTATAATTAATTTGTATATGTTAATTATCCATAATTTCATATTAATTTCGTTATTATTTTATGTTGAATTTTTTGTTTTTAAATCTTAAAACTTTAGGGGTTTTGTTTATCGTTAAATTCTTGTTCTATTGATATATTATATGCATGAAATCATTGTGTATATTAAGAGAATTTTAAATTTAAAGTTTTAGGGTTTATATAATTATAATATGAAATTATAATTTGTGTGTTTTGATTTTATGGTTTTTGATCTAAAATTGATGATAGATTTGTCATTATCAATTGTTTAAGATTGTTCCTACATAATTAATTTCGGATTTAAACTAAGATTAGCATTACAATTTTTTTTTGTTGTGTTCTTCAATTTTCGGATTGGTATTGTCTTGAAATCTAGAAATTTAACCTTTAATACCCGAAATTAGTAGCGTAGATTGATTAGAAATTACATCCCGAGCAAAACCCATTGTTTTCCCGATGTTGTCCGTCGATTTTTTGGCCGGAAAAACACCACAGACCCGAACTGGACAACCGGGTCGCGTGACCCGAATTGCAGGACCCGCTGGAGGTTGAAGAACCAGCCCAGCCGCGAAGCCCACTCGCGCAGGCGGCGCGTGGGGGCGCGTGGGGCCGGCTGGGAGGTCCGTTTTCGACGATTTTTTTTTTCAGCGTTATTAGAATTTAATTTCTGATTTTTCTATGATTTTTAATTAATTTTTTGACTCCGTTTAATAATTATTATTATTTTAATAATAATTATGTAGTTAAAAAATTATTAAAAATATTTTTTGATAATTTTTCGAAATTTGTCAATCATAGAAAATTTTTTGGGTTTCTTCTCGTCCCATATGACATAGTCACTCTCTTGTTTAATTTATTTTGACTATGTAATCTCCACCAATTTTCTTATATTCACATCTTTTGATTAATTGTTGTTCTAAAGTTATAAAACTTGATTATTTGATATAAAAATAATGTGTTATGGTGGACACTTTATTTTTTTTATTATCAATATAATAAAAGCAATTATATATCTCTTTTGGAAATTTGGTTGAAAATTATTAATTTTCAATGATTGTTTTATCACCAAATTTCACATGTTGAAGAAAATATTATATTTTTGGTTGACTATATGTGTAATTACTTGCCCAAAGGTAGTATTTACATATATTAGTTCACATTCCATGAAGTGAGTTAATATTAAATGTATATATTTTAATTATTTGCCCAAAGGTAATAATTTAAATATATAAATTTATTATTATTTTTTTGCTTGAATTAATACATATTTTTAAGAAATTTATTTGCCCAAAGGTAATAAAATTCTTAAATGATATGTATTTTTTCTTTGTTGTTAACTTCATGAAGGTAGATCATGTGTGTGTTATATTCTCACCCCAAAGGGGAGTTTATAATGACCAGTTGATTCTACAATATTTTCTAATACATTGCTCATATTGCTTATTCAAGTTTTAATTTTTGAATTTTTTCAGTCTCCTTTTCTGTGAACAACAATAATGCTTCCATCCATATTTTGAATGCTTCCAACTACAAGACATGGAAACGAGATGTGGAATTTACTTTAGGCATAATGGATTTGGACTTGTGCCTACGAGAAGAAAAACCTGCTGATCTTACTGACTCCAGTACAGCTGCCGAGAGAACTCATCATGCACAATGGGAAAAGTCAAGTCGACTTAGTCTTCTTACTATGAAAAGATCCATTCCACGAACATCTATTGAGTGGTTTGCCATACACTACAAATGCCAAAGAGTTTTTCAATGCTGTAGAAAAATTATACGACACTGGTGAAAACGCTGAAGCTGGACATCTTATGGATGAAATGACAACCATTAAGTATGATGAATTAAAAGGAGTGCGAGATTTTATTCTGAAATTGGTGAATGTTCAGTCCAAGTTGAAAGATCATAATATTCCTCTTCCTGACTCTTTCATTATTCATCGAGCTCTTCATGCTCTTCCAGCCTCTTTCAGCCTTATCAAGACGACTACAACACTTACAATCAAACATGGACTATCGCCGATCTAATTTCTCGGTGTGTAGTGAAGAAAGCAAGCTTAAAAGGGAGAAGAATGAATCGCTAACTATGTTTCTCACCTCGAAGCCCAACAAAGGAAAAGGAAAATTCAAGAATAAAAATGATGGTACTACAAAACGAATGGTAATGGTAAGGAGCATAAGAATAAACGGAGAAGAATAACAATGGAAAGTCCAAATACTCTAATGTGAAGTGTTACTTTTGTGAAAAATTGGGGCATCGGAGAACGGACTGTCACAAATTTAAGACTTGGTTAGAAAAGAAGCAAGCACAATCAGGTAATCCATTGGCATGTGTTTGTTTTGAATCTAATCTAGTTGATGTTCCTATTGATTCTTGGTGGTTAGGCAAAGGTGGTGCTACTTGTTCATGTTTCGCTTCCTTACGGGGGCTAAGGGATCTCAGAAGCCAAGTGAGAGGGAGTCCAAGCTTAAAGTGGGCAATGATGTTGGAGTTGACGTTATCTATGTTGGAACATTTATTCTTGAATTACAGTCTCGTGATAAGATTATTCTGAACAATACTTTTTATGTTCCTACTTTTAAAAGGAATTTAGTTTCGCTTCCGCTTTTGGTTAAACAAGGATATTCTTTTCATTTTGCAAATGATAATGTTGACATTATGCTTGACTCTCGAATTATTGGAAATTGCTTTTATTCTGATGGTCTTTACAAGTTGTCATTGGCTCCTTTAGATTCCTCTTTTAATGTTGTGAATTCTGTGGGTAAAAGACCTCATATTAAGGAAACATCCTTATTGTTATGGCACAAAAGATTGGGTCATATTTCCAGAGAAAGGGTTGATCGTTTAATTAAATCTGAAATACTTCCTCCTCTTGATGCTTCTGATTGGGATACTTGTGTTGATTGTACTCGTGGAAAATTGACTAAAACAAGAAAGAAGACTGCAAACCGCAGTCAATCTTTATTGGAAATTATCCACACAGACATCAGTGGTCCTTATTCCACCATGTTGTGCAGAAATAAGTATTTTATCACTTTTATCGATGATTTTTCTCGTTATGGATTCACCTATTTAATTAAAGAAAAATCTGACGCCCTTGATAAACTCAAAATTTTTCGAAATGAGGTTGAGAAACAATTAGGAAGAGTCATCAAAGTTGTTCATTCTGATCGTGGAGGAGAATATTATGGTCGTTATACAGAATCTGGACAACACATGGGGCTTTTTGCAGAGTACTTACAAGAAAATGGTATAGTTGCTCAATACACTATGCCTGGTTCACCAGAGCAAAATGGCGTTGCTGAAAGGAGAAATCGCACTCTCATGGATATGGTTAGAAGTATGATGAGTAGAACAAATCTTCCAGAGTTTTTATGGGGTGAAGCACTTATGACTGCAACTTATATTTTAAATCGTGTTCCCAGTAAATCTGTTCCCAAGACCCCTTTTGAGTTGTGGACTGGGCGGAAGCCTAGTCTAAATCATCTTCGTGTATGGGGTTGTCCAGCTGAAGTAAAGATTTATGATCCTAATTTGAAAAAGTTAGATCCGAGAACAAATCGCTGTTATTTCATTGGTTATCCAATGCGCTCAAAAGGCTATCGCTTTTACTGTCCTACTCGTGGTACGCGAATTGTTGAATCTCAGACTGCTAAATTTCTGGAATTTGATGTTGCTGAGAAAATTCCTTCAACATCTCTTGAAATGGGGGAGTCATCTAAAGGAATTTGTATTCCTATGTCATTTTCAAGAGATGATAATAGTAGTCTCAATTCTACTCCAGTTGGTAATGCTCCCATTGTTGATGAATACATTGCTCCCGATATCGAAGATGATGAAGGTCCTATTATTGATGAAGGGCCTATTAATGATGAAGCTCCTATTGTTAATGAGAATCCTGTTATTGGAGAAATTCCAGTTGTGGAAGATGTTATTCAAAACAATGATCAACAAAGAGAAGTTATTCCAGAAGTACCTCCTCTAAGAAGATCTCAGAGACAAAAGAAGTCAACAAAGTGTCATGATAATTTTGTTTATCTTGGAGAAGGAGAATATGATATTGATCATTTTGTGGATCCTGTCACTTTTAGTGAAGCACTTAATAGTCCACAATCTTCAAAATGGTTAGCAGCTACGGATGATGAGATCGACTCCATGAAGAAAAATGGTGTATGGGAGCTAGTTTTATTACCTGATGGTTTTAAACCAATAGGTTGTAAGTGGATTTTAAAGGCTAAAAGGGATAAAAAGGGACAGATTGAAAGGTTTAAAGCGCGTTTAGTGGCTAAAGGCTTTACTCAAAGAGAAGGTATTGATTACACTGAAACTTTCTCACCTGTTTCCACTAAAGATTCATTCAGAATTATTATGGCCTTAGTTGCGCATTTTGATTTAGAGTTGCATCAAATGGATGTTAAAACTGCTTTTCTGAATGGAGAATTGAATGAGGAAGTCTATATGTCTCAACCTGAAGGCTACAAGGAGAATGGAAAAGAACACTTAGTTTGCAAGTTGAAACGATCCATTTATGGTCTCAAACGGAGCATCTCGCCGGTGGTACTTGAAGTTTGACCAGGTTGTGACATCGTTTGGTTTCGTAGAGAACAAGTTTGATCAGTGTATTTATATGAAGATCAGTGGGAGTCGTTATATTTTTATTGTTCTTTATGTAGATGACATTTTACTTGCCGGCGGTGATTTGTCACTACTAAATGAGACCAAAAATTTTCTCGTCTTCCAATTTTGATATGAAAGATCTTGGAGAGGCATCCTATGTTTTGGGGATTGAGATCCATCGTGACAGGAATCGAAAAGTTCTTGGCTTATCTCAAGAAGCTTACATTAATCGTGTGCTCAAAAGGTTCAACATGGATTTATGTAAAGCTGGTTCTGTTCCTATTCTGAAAGGGGACAAGTTCACTAAGCAGCAATGTCCTAAGAACGACTTGGAAAGAGGAGCAATGAAGAACATCCCTTATGCAAGTGTAGTAGGGAGTTTGATGTATGCTCAGGTTTGCACTCGACCTGACATAGCTTTCGTAGTCAATGTTCTTGGGAGATATTTATCTGATCCTGGCTTTGATCATTGGGTTGCAGCCCAGAAAGTTTTGAGATATTTGCAAAGAACGAAGAGTTTTATGCTTGTGTATAAGCAGGTTGACAATCTTCGAGTTGTTGGTTATTCAGATTCAGATTTTGGTGGTTGTGTAGATGATTTAAAGTCAACTTCTGGCTATATTTTCACCTTGGCAGGTGCTGCCATTTCTTGGAAGAGTGTCAAACAGACTTTGATCACATCATCTACTATGTATGCTGAGTTTGTTGCATGTTATGGGGCATCTTTGCAAGCTTTGTGGCTGAAGAATTTTATTTCGGAGATACGAGTGGTTGATTCTATTTCCACACCTATGCTAATCTATTGTGATAATAATGCTGCTGTTTTCTTTTCAAAGAATAACAAGATTAGTAGTGCTTCTAAACATATGGAAATAAAGTATCTCACTGTCAGAGACTTGGTCAAGAAAGGAGACATTGTTATTGAAAATTGCAAGACCGAGTCGATGTTAGCTGATCCTCTAACCAAAGGGTTAAGTGCCGTGCTGTTTAATAAACATGTTGTTAATATGGGCATTTTAGAATCTTTTGATCTTTTGGGTTAGTGGGAGTTTTGTTTTTTGTTTGTTTTTAGAAATTATTATTTATAATTTTCTGAATAAAGTTATGAACTACATTTTATGTTTCAATATTTTTTATTATTGAATGGATATGTTTTCAATTATGTTTTGTTATATTCTCGAGAATGATTGAATTGAAAGCATGTGGTTCATATTGTTGTGATCATTGTCTTTTAAATTTATTTGCTTATTGACAATGATATGTTGTTGGCTTAATTCTTTAAGCAAGTTTAGTGACACTTACTTATTTTAAGTGGTGTATGTTTAATTTCACTGGCTTATTTATTAAGCATCACGGTATCAGTGAAATTGAGGACTGATAAGGATATTATGTTATTTTAAATTGATCACATGTTGAACATAATTCCTTATCACACTACTAGACTTATTGACCATGTCGATTTAATACTTTGGTATTTGTGATTATGAATGTCTTTTGTTGAGCTAAAAACAATATGACTGTCATAGTTCATTATCAAAGGTTAAATTGGACCGGTATGTTGAGATGCTATCAGAGAACTATCAGTTTTAAAGTGGCCACAAATGTTTTCTTGTTGTTCAACCCATGAGTCGTTTTCAAACAAAATTATTTTGATATATAATATATATGTATTAAAATCAATGTAGCCCAAGTGGGAGAATGTTAGACTTTTATTTGGGCTTACATTAAATTTTATTGGTTTTATTAAAACTTGGGTTGATTGGATAGTTCTTTGCTGTATTAGCCCATGTTGTTGGTGATCAATTGTTAATGGGCTTAGCATCTGTGAGTAAAGTCTAGGTGAAGCAGAAGTGTGGGCTTTTCTAGTTGACTGAAGCCTTTGATGAGCAGGCCCAGCCCAACTAGGGTTTTGTAGCTAAGTCCCCTCCCTAACTCTATAAATACATATTGTCTCATCACAATTGTATACCTTTTGATAATCAGAGAAAATAAACTGCTTCTGATTTAGAGATCTAGGGAGGAAGACTTAGTTGATAGTATTGCACTATCAAATTGGAATAACTGCTGTGGATCAATCAGAGATAATTGCTATGGATCAATCAGGTACACATACTCAATTATCATATACTACTATTGTGTTCTATGTTATATACAAATAGATCTTGGGTTAATTGTTAATTTATTTAACAGTGTGATTATTGAAATAATTTTATAAACAAAACATCGAGTGATTATTTAGAGACAAAGAGCAATGACTATATAAAATCATTATAAAAGATGATATGATAATTTTTAGAGTAGTCATAAAGTAAATTAAATAATTTTTATCATATGATTTTGTAGTGAAAGTATATAAATTTAGTCGAGAAAAATCTAAAATTATTTAATAAAAAATAGAAAAATATTAAGCACATCAGTTAGTAGGAAGCTAAAGTTTTTTTTTTTCTTTAGTAAGGTATTAGGAAGCTAAAATCAAACTAACCTAAAGTTAAATATAATTATGCAAATGTTGCATTATCTCATGGTATATTACAAGAATTTATATATTGCACAGTAGAAGTTGAAGTGGCACTTTATGTATATTCACTCTATTACTTTTTTATTGTTTTGTGAAAAATTTATATTTTTATTATTTTATATTGATATTTATTAAAAATATAATTAGTAATAATAATAATTCAATGTTACAATTTTTTAAGTTCTTCATAACATCTTTTATTATTGCATATTTATTATTATATATAAATACACTAGGCAGAAGTTACGTGGCTAGCCACGTGTAGTTAGTTTTATTTTAGGTTTTAGTTATAGTTATGGTTTTTTTTCAAATGTCATACGTAATTTTAAAATAAATAATGCTCAATATAGAATGATAATTGTAGAAAGAAGAGAATGTATAATTATGTAATATATTGAAAAATATATATATATTGTGTAAAGTTTTGAGAAATAAAAATTAAACTCAAAATGTTAATAAAATATTTAAAAGCAATAATAATAAATTCATAAAATTAAATTTTAATATCGTTGATATATATTAGAAAAAATAATGCTTAAGGTTTATTAAATTAAAGAAAACAATGTAAGAAGTTTTCAAAATTAAAAAGAAACATATAATTTTGATAATTAAAAGAGAAGAATTATTAAATGACAAGGAAAAAAAATTAAAAAAATTCATTATTGAAGGAGTTTTTAATTTTCTATATATAGATTTAACAATAAAATTGTAAAATAGTAAAAAAAAAAATACTTACGCGTTTTCAACAAATACTATACCTGCAAATAACAAATGGTATTTGAAGGATTAAGCTTACACGTTTTCAACTGCAAACTCCTCTTAGGCTTACCATCCTTATCCCTTCCTTCAGCCCTTCTCTTATTAAACCCAGAAGACTCATTACTCCCCTCCATCGACACTCCTCTTTCCCAGCTTTTCCTCTCTCTAAAAGTACTAATATTTCTCCGGCCAGGACCACCAGAAGGATGGGGATCAAAACAGGGTCTTCTTCTATTTGAAGATAAGGCAAGAAGAGTGAAAGAAGATGAGTAAATATTATTTAATTTTTTGGTTAATCGTAAATATTATTTAATTTTTTTGGTTTAATTATTGGGTTTATTTTTTGAAATTTGAATGAAGCCCTGTAAAAAAATTTCAAAAATGGTAGGATTTGTTAGAGAGATATGTGGGTAAGATATATTTTTTTTTAATTTAAAAAAAGATTGTTTAATTTTTTGGGTTTAATTATTGAGTTTATTTATTTGTTAACGTTTAACGTAATGTTAACAGTCTGTTAAGTTAATCGTGTAAGGCTAAATAAAAAAATCGTTAAACCAAGAATTGCCGTTACATAGGTACTTTTAATATATAAAGATATAAACATAAAAAAATTAAGTTAAAATAATTTTTTCACTTACCTATAACCCATTTGAATATTAATGTATGTTCATCACTATATATACATATATAGAGTTAAAGAAATAATAATTACAAGAGTGAGATACAAAATACAATAGTTTTATTGAAAAAATTCATTCCATACGGTACAATTTCTTCATTTTTTTTTCTTTTTTGTTTGTCTTTTAAATAATTGTATGTATATAATATATATATCTATTATCAATATTTATGTAGTTATAAGTGATAAATTATATACTTATGTAGTTCTATTATCCAATCTATTATTGATTCTTTATTTTTGTTGTAATTAAATTACAATTACATACTTATGTTATAACTGGCTCTATTTTATAATCAATCATCAATCATCAATCATCAATCAATATATATAAAAGAGGGTTTTGAAGAAATGATGTGGCATTCTCTTCTTCTAATGTTCTATGTTCTACCTTATCTAATTTATAATTTTTTGTTTTTTTTTTATATTTTTTTTTTGTATTTAGTATTTATTAATAACAACAACTAATTAATAAAAAACAAAAATTCTAATAGGCATTATATTTATCAAATAATAAATATGTCTTCTCACTTTTATAACTTACACTATATTTATTCTTATTATTAAGTCAAATTTAACTGTAGTTAAAGTGTAATCCCTTTGAGCTTTTTAGTATTACAAAATTATGTTATATATATCCTATTATCTTAAGTTTTTCTTATTACTATCACCTTTTAAATATTTATATATAATTATAGTTATATGTGATAAGAGAATATTTTGAATTAGAAAATAAAAAAAAAAATCAATCTTTTTTAAGGTAAAAAATTTGAATTTGATTTATCATGTCCGTGACTAATGTAAATTATCAATTTTAAAATTTTAATATAGATATGGTGGCTTAATCATAGATATAAATTTTTTTCACTTTCTTCTCAATGTACTATTTCAATAATAAACTTTTATTTCTATGATTATATATGTAGGGATAGGATTTGGTCCCGTTATGCCAAAATAGGGAATACAATCCCTGATTGTACTGTAGTCGTTGGATTGAATTGGGGCATGATCTAATGGCTGGGGTTAAAGTAGGGGTATTTAGGGGGGGGGAAAATGGTAACCGGTTTTTTTAAAAAAAAAAATTTAATTAATTAATTTTTTAAAAACTGACACCGATTGACGTTTGACGTTTGACGTTTGATGTACGGGTGACAGTTACCAATTTTCAAAATACTCTAAATAGTGGGTTCATGGGTTATTAGGGCACATTTTGTTCTTCTTCTTCTTCACATTGCCTTCTTCGTCTTCATCTTCACATTTCCTTCTTCTTCTTCTTCACAGTTCCTTCTTCTTCTTGACATTTTGTTGTAGTGATTAAAATTATTTTAAAGTTTGGGGGAGGAAACTGCAGTACGTTCGGAGTTACTGTACTTCGTTTTCTGGTTCTCCGGCTCCGTCTCCGACCTCGGTGTACAAGTAAGTTTCTCCGAATGTAGCAATTTTATTCTTCTTTTGCATGTTTGTTCGTTCTTTAGTTTGGGGATGTGAAAAATTATCTAACATTGTTAAAGAAAGATTTAAACTTTTGTAAAGAGAAGTATTGTTCTTCAACCGTGTATGTGCATTTAATTTTGTTTTTGTGTTCCATTTTTAGTTTATTGAGTAATTTTAATCCTTTGTACATGCATTAAATCTGCTTCGTGAACAAGGTTTGATTCTCAGATTTCTGAAAATCGAAGGTACATGTGTGTACCCTTTTTGTTAGTTTTTTTATTGTGAAAGTGTTTTAGATTAATTTATACCCTGTGTATTAGGGGTCTTTGTTCAGAGTGTGTTAGAGTTAGTTCATCACTGTAAGTGGTTGTTATTTTTCAGTTAGTGAAGATTGCATTTAATTTTTTTTGGTTATGGTGTGTAGTCATTATATAAAGTACTCTTCTATTGTACTCTGAATATATGCAATAATACTCAATATATTCAGTTATTGAAGATTGGATTTCATTCTCTGTTTTCACCATTGTCACTGCCATGATTCTTGAATCATGAATAGAAGGATTAACAATCCTAATACAGTGAAACAATTTTAACAAAAGAATGTAATGAAAGAAAGAAAAGCTATGTAAACATTGGTATGTACAGTGTTGCTGAAATATAATTGTTTTCGAAAATCAATTTTGTTTGGTAATTTGGTAATTTTATTGTGAAAGTATTTTGGATTCACATGTTTGGTCATTTTAGTGTGTATTTATTTTACCCAAATGTTTTACCCTCGGCTGCCCTATATTGACCCAAATTTTTTTTTTTGAAAGTAAGGAAAACAATGGAATGGTGATGGCTGTCATGTGTTGAGTTAGGTAAAGAAACAATGGAATGTGATTTTTTTTGTTATCTGTTGGGTAGTGAGTGATTGTTGTAATTTAATTACAAGTTTCAGTTTGGATTTTCCTATTGTCATAAATTCGTTTTGAAAAATTTGATTGTTTAGACATAAGATTCATGAGTTAATGAGATACAGTATTGATAAAAAAAATACAGCAGTTTTGATTTTTTTTGTGTAAATCAATTATCGGAGAATTTATTGAAATTGGTTATGACAGTTAGTAGTTAAGCATTGTTTTGTTAATTCTGATATTAAATGTTTTCGAACTTGTTTTGTTCTCTGTTCATTATGAATTAAGAGGTACAAGGTACCGAGATTGGTTAAGCATTGTTGAGTTTTTTTTTTTTGGCTTTGGTCGTACAAAGAGAGGGAAACCCGTGATTATATTCATAGTAAATGTCATTGACCCCTCTTGGCTCTGATCTTGATGATTTAAGTGTTAGCCAAAAAGGTTTAATTCATGGCCAATTAAGTATTACAATTTCATGGATTTAGTAATTGTTGTTCAATTCAGTCCATTTTGTGTGTAAAAAAACTTGGATTTTACCTCATTTAATTCTTGTTTGAGAATTTTTTTTATAAGCCCGTTTAGACCTATTTCACAAATATGGTTCTGCCAAATATGGTTCTGTTCATTATTGTGTATGACAGTTGTTGGTTAAGTTTTGTTTTGTTCATTGTTTTGGTTGTGCAAGATGTAGATTCTTTGGAGTAGTTCATCAATTGCTTGGAAGCAAACTTTTTTGTGTGTCAAACATCATATGTTTTTATCTGATGTGCATGGTGTGTTTGAAGTCTGAATTCTGGGAATGCTTTTTGTTTCGTATAATTTTTAAGTATTGGAAATCATTTAGTTGAAAAGAGTTTCACATCATTTTAATGTACTTTAATGTGTAACATGCAAGAAGCATGAAATGTGTGTTTGAAATCTGAATTTTTTCAATGCCGAATGGTTAAGTTGATTTTATGTGATTTTAGGTGATTACAATGCACGATTTTCATTGTGTTTTGGTCAATTATTTTTTTTATATAGTGTATTTGCTGAAATATGTAGTCCTTAACGTTTAAATTTGTTTATCTTTAATTTGGTTAGGTTCATCATACATGGCTGAGAAACGCAAAAGGAAATGGGGAAATGAACCCGTAAAGAAGGATGTCACTCCCGAGCCGAACGATAATGCGGTTGTACTGTCAAGTTGATTAGAGTTAATTACATTTTCACAAGTTTTTGTTTTTGTTTCTGTATTGTGCCACAGTTTCACTCGGTTGAGGCACGTTTGGAAATCGCTGCGAGGATCATAACTGATGAACAAAATGAAATTCGTACCAAAGTGGTTGAAGATCGTAGGGCTGCACAAGGCAGCTCATTTGCATCATCCTCGGCCCCTTTGCGTAGTCCGTCAAAGTCTGCACGCGATCCTCGGTTCAGTACAGCGAAGTCTCGCCATACAAACATGTTTCCCCCGTCAAGAGCCTCCCCTAGGTTTCAGTCTAGCAAGGCTAAGATTTCATATGGTGAATAGTCTGTAAAAAACACTTGTGTTATTAATAGGTTGTGTTATTAGTGTGTTGTTTAGTTTGGATTTGGGAGCATAGGTTGTGTTATTTGTGTGTTGTTTAGTTTGGATTTGGGAGCATTTGGATTTAGATATCTGTTTTTATTAGTTGACGTTTGGAACTGGTTATTATGTTGACAGACTTGTGTTTATTTTAGTTTTGAGAATATATTAACTTTGAGATTGCACCATACTTAGCAAATCTTTGTACTCACACCATAACAACTCTTACAACGTACCCATACTTGAGAAGTACTTGATTGTACTTCACATAAATTATTCAACCCCAAAACTTTATGATTTGTACTATACCATTAGAAATCACGACAAAGGTGACTTCTTAATTTCCTTTATTTGTTTTTTTTTGGTTAAAAGGTGACTTCTTCTTAATTATTTGAAGGAAATCATGTTAGTTGCCAAATCTTACCAAATCTTTGTAGTCATTGAAGTTTAAACCGAATTTTCAAAACACATGTACAATAACATTACAAATAACGACAAAGGTGACTTGTTAATTATTTAAAGAAAATGATGTTAGTTACCAAATCTTACCAAATCTTTGTACTCATTCAACTTTAAACTGAATTTTGAAAACATATTAAAATTCAGATTGAAACCATACCATATCAACTCCCATTACTTTAACCAAATGTAAATAGAAAATAGCCCCCTTAAATTTGGTTATTCATAACATAGTAATGAGGAAAAATATGGAATATAGAACATTCTCATTGCGCTACTTCACATAACAAATACGACGATGTGAATAACATATAATTTTGCAACTTCACATTGAACCCATTGAGGAAATTTGCTACAGAAATTAGAAATGTAGAAAACATATAATTTTGAGAACGTAGTGGGTACTTTATACCAAATGTTAATTTTGAGAACGTAGTGGGTACTTCATACCAAATATAATTTTCGTCATCATCCACACGTATCTATTAAGTTCTACACAATTAAGTTAAACATTAGTTTTGAGAACATAAGATATACAAAACATACTCATTTTGCGACAACCCATATCTTTAATGCAATATAAGTTGGACAATGATTAAAAGGCAAATAAAAATGATAAAAATTAATTTTCTAATAACATTCTCATTGCGTTTCTTATCTTCTTCCAAAATCTTGATTTGGTTTCGCAATCCAGGTGTAGCATCTGTACTTCTCTTAACATGTGATTTATCGATCCAATAAAAGTAATCACATCCTCGACTTTCATCGTTCTCCTGAGTTGAAAATAACCCTATTAGTTTATCATGGTTGCCTAAGTACTATAAACATAAATGAGAAGTACTTTTGAATCTAAAAAGACAAAACTCTTACATAGTGTGGACATCCGAAGAATCGACGACCAGGATTTGCTCTACTACTAGAAGTCCAAACATAAGCTAGATCACCACAGTAGCAATGGGGGTGTCCCTGAAGTGAATTTCTCCAAGGCGGACCACCCCCATCGAACCCGCATGAGTCTTCTCCACCACCAGCCACCATGTTCGATGTATTATAATTTGTGAGGTATACAATTTTTTTTTTTGTTCTAACTATGGTGGAGATAATGTGTGTTACTCACAAGGAAAGGGGGCACCTGTTTATATATAGGCTGTTCCAAATGAGTTAGTGGTGGGAAAATGAATATATTTTTTAAAACTTTCTCACATTCACCTTTAACTTGATCAATCTTGGTGCCAAAATAAACCCCAATTTCAAAACCTAATTCGTACAACATAATAGCGCATGGCTAATTGTTTCGTTGGGAAGCGTATCATGTCATGTCACAAGCAGTCCTTTCTTTTAAAATAATATTTTAGTGCTGTGTGAATTGACAAGGTCCCTCGAGTGAACAGTGTACGTCCCATATTAACACCAAAAATCTAATGTTTCAACACTAATTTTTTTTTCAATTCCAACCACAACACTAAAAATTACACCAAATATTATATTCTTTATTATTCTATTATTTTATTAATATAATAAGAATATTTTAATACTAAATATTTGTTAAATCCATTAAATAATATTACTAAATATTAAATATTTTAATTTACATTTATTGAATTTTTTTTATATATATATTTATTTTCAATCCTTATGGTATTTTTGACAAATGTTGCTCAAGTTTTGTTGTATTTGTGATAGTTTAATTATTGGTAATAGTCCAAATCGTAAAAACTGTACCGCATCGCACCATTTTTCGCGGTGCGATTTCTGCGATTTTAGTTTCGCGGTGCGAGTGCGGTTTGAGAAATTGAAAAAACCGCATGTATGGATTGGTTTAAAAAAAGAAGGTTAAAAACTACACTACCCACACTGCAAACACCCTAATATATTTTTAGCACACTTAAAAATATAAAAATATAAACAAATACATTTATAAAAGTTTTGATTAATATTTCTTGATATTTATTTAGTTTTTTTTTAATATTATATAATTATTAAAAAGTAAAAAAAAACGTTTAGTGTTGTCTACAGTGCCAACCTAAATATGGTGGGACACTGTAGACAAACCCAAAATTGATGTTGCAAATGTCATCTGGTTGGACATGCTTTTAGTGTAATATCACCCTATTTTTTGGTTTATGCAGGCCCATTGGAGATGGCCTTACACTGGGATACACTTGTCTCTGTGGGACTGATACAGTGAACATCCTGTTTCTATCTCTGTCTCCATCGTGAAGCCGAAAATTACATGTCAGAATATTTTTTTAAAAATTACAATTTTTCACGAGGGGTTCGTTATGGTAACAATGTCATCCTTGTTTCAAAAATATTCGAACAGGTAACAATGAACATCCTGTTACTATCTGTATCTCTGACACACAGTAAGTACTCAGGTTACCATTGGTGTACTGGAGTCACTATCCTCCTCACGAACTCACTGAACATCCTCTCCGGCTAGGGTTCTACTGAGCGGCAGTCAACCGTTCATAGTACTCATACTATTACTGGCGGTGTTTTTTGGTTAATGTGACACACAGTAAGTACTCAGGTTACCATTGGTGTACCGGAGTCACTATCCTCCTCACGAACTCACTGAACATCCTCTCCGGCTAGGGTTCTACTGAGCGGCAGTCAACCGTTCATAGTACTCACACTATTACTGGCGGTGTTTTTTGGTTAATGTGACACACAGTAAGTACTCAGGTTACCATTGGTGTACCGGAGTCACTATCCTCCTCACGAACTCACTGAACATCCTCTCCGGCTAGGGTTCTACTGAGCGGCAGTCAACCGTTCATAGTACTCACACTATTACTGGCGGTGTTTTTTGGTTAATGTGACACACAGTAAGTACTCAGGTTACCATTGGTGTACCGGAGTCACTATCCTCCTCACGAACTCACTGAACATCCTCTCGGGCTAGGGTTCTACTGAGCGGCAGTCAACTGTTCATAGTACTCACACTATTACTGGCGGTGTTTTTTGGTTAATGTGACACACAGTAAGCACTCAGGTTACCATTGGTGTACCGGAGTCACTATCCTCCTCACGAACTCACTGAACATCCTCTCGGGCTACGGTTCTACTGAGCGGCAGTCAACTGTTCATAGTACTCACACTATTACTGGCGGTATTTTTTGGTTAATGTGACACACAGTAAGTACTCAGGTTACCATTGGTGTACCAGAGTCACTATCCTCCTCACGAACTCACTGAACATCCTCTTCGGCTAGGGTTCTACTGAGCAGAACTCACCAAATCCAGTTCGACCTAGGGTTGACCGGAGTGACACTCAACCATTCGTAGTACTGACGCTGTGACTTGCGGTGTTTACGGGCCCGGTGACACAGAGAATGTAGTCAACTCATCTTTAGGGTACCGGAGTCACTACTCTCCTAACGAACTCACCGAATCCAGTTCGACCTAGGGTGGTATGGAGTGACACTCGACCATTCGTACTACTCACACTGTGACTTGCGGTGTTTACGGGCCCGGTGACACACAGTATGTAGTGAAGTTAGCTTTGGGGTACCGGACTCACTACTCTCCCAACGAACTCACCGAATCCAGTTCGACCTAGGGTTGTACAGAGTGACACTCAACCATTCGTACTACTCACACTGTGACTTGCGGTGTTTACGGGCCCGGTGACACACAGTATGTAGTCAAGTTAGATGTGGGGTACCGGACTCACTACTCTCCCAACGAACTCACCGAATCCACTTCGACCTAGGGTTGTACAGAGTGACACTCAACCATTCGTACTACTCACACTGTGACTTGCGGTGTTTACGGGCCCGGTAATACACACTATGTAGTCAAGTTAGCTTTGGGGTACCGGAGTCACTACGGTTGACGAAGGTTTCAGATGGGTGGAGTAGGGTGGACGGAACTACTTCCAATACGGCCACCCAAATATGTCATCCTACCAAACCTCAACCTCCCGAGTCAACAAGGCCACTTTGGAATGAGTGTTATCATATTTGACACAACGGTACGCCAGACTCTCGAACAAAATGATATGCGGGAGGCAAATGTCAGCGTTTTTTACATTCTTAGGTCAAATTGCTTCCTCATGTAATAAGAGTCCCGATGTTATAGTATATGTACAAATTCATCTCAATACAATGTATATTTACAGTATCAAATAATAATGATAATTAATCAATTTACGTACTAAAATAATAATGATAATTAATTGGTTCCATAATACTACTATATTACTTGATTTTCTTTTTAATAAATTCTGCACTTTTATTAAGAACAGAATTAGCAGAATAAGTTAAATAATCTATTTAATTTGACAAAAACAGATAAAAATAAAATGAGATGAAAAAAATATCAACTAACTTTGCACCCTTCGGTACACAAAAAATATACATGTATCATTTAAAAAATAGTTTATCATAATTAATTAACAAATAATGAAGGTATCTTTATAGTAATAACATATTTCTACGTAATTATTTTTTTTAGGTTATTCAAGTAGATAGTACAACCTACTGATTTGACCGTATATGGATTGATGGGAAAATATTACTAAAATATTTATTATTTTAAAATACAAAAAAGGTCCTCCTCATTTATTTAAAATCGTTCTTTAGGGTTTTGAAGGATTTTTTATTTACTTTAAGTGTTCAAATTATTATTTTATTATAAAACCGTACTTGGCTGAGTTTTAAATATATATATGTCACATCATATGTACTGTATGAGTTTTTATTAACAAAAGACAAAAATTAAACAAAGGTAATTTAAGTTTTATTGATATTAACCCAGTCAAAATGTATATTTAAATTAAAACATTATTTTCTTTCATATTTACTTCAAAGGTTTGTGTTACAATAATATCTCTAAATTTGTATTTTTTATGTTTTTAAAGAAGGTAGTACATCCTACAGATGTCAACTGATTATTTGAAATTAGTATTCCAATACAAACTAATAACAATTATTTTTCTCACAAATTGTACTAATTTCTTACACGTACCCATTATTAACTGAGCTGGTTTGTAGTACTCACAAATTGAGTTTTGATTATTAGTAAACATCATAATTTAATTTCTTATTCATTTGGTCACACATGTTTATTTGGACATAATATGGGCATATTTGTTGCTACACGTGACAATTTTAGGGATGGGACAACATTTCACTTATTTAAATATTTGATTTTTCTAACCAAACTCAACCAAACCATAACAAAATCGGTTATTAGGTTGGTTCAAATTACGTCTTTCAAGGAAAATTTATTAGTTGGTTGGGTATGTTGAACTTACAGTTTTCAATGCATTGACAAAATCAGATTTATATTGGTGTTATATCACCCCATCTTTAGCTGTACCAGTTTGTATTAATTATTATTTCTTAATTTTTAAAAAGACTACACAACACAATCACATCCACTAAGTACTATATATAGCCAAGTATATAGTACAACCTACTGATTTGACCGTATATGGATTGATGGGAAAATATTACTAAAATATTTATTATTTTAAAATACAAAAAAGGTCCTCCTTATTTATTTAAAATCGTTCTTTAGGGTTTTGAAGGATTTGTTATTTACTTTAAGTGTTCAAATTATTATTTTATTATAAAACCGTACTTGGCTGAGTTTTAAATATATATATGTCACATCATACGTACTGTAGGAGTTTTTATTAACAAAAGACAAAAATTAAATAAAGGTAATTTAAGTTTTATTGATATTAACCCAGTCAAAATGTATATTTAAATTAAAACATTATTTTCTTTCATATTGACTTCAAAGGTTTGTGTTATAATAATATCCCTAAATTTGTATTTTTTATGTTTTTAAAGAAGGTAGTACATCCTACAGATGTCAACTGATTATTGGAAATTAGTATTCCAATACAAACTAATAACAATTATTTAAAATCGTTCTTTAGGGTTTTGAAAGATTTGTTATTTACTTTAAGTGTTCAAATTATTATTTTATTATAAAACCGTACTTGGCTGAGTTTTAAATATATATATGTCACATCATACGTACTGTAGGAGTTTTTATTAACAAAAGACAAAAATTAAACAAAGGTAATTTAAGTTTTATTGATATTAACCCAGTCAAAATGTATATTTAAATTAAAACATTATTTTCTTTCATATTGACTTCAAAGGTTTGTGTTATAATAATATCCCTAAATTTGTATTTTTTATGTTTTTAAAGAAGGTAGTACATCCTACAGATGTCAACTGATTGTTGGAAATTAGTATTCCAATACAAACTAATAAAAATTATTTAAAATGGTTCTTTAGGGTTTTGAAGGATTTGTTATTTACTTTAAGTGTTCAAATTATTATTTTATTATAAAACCGTATTTGGCTGAGTTTTAAATATATTTATGTCACATTGACTAAAGCTCAAATTTGTACATTTTAAGCCTTTATTTATGCATATGCAATTAATATAAATTAAGTATTTAATGGTTTTAATAATAAATTTATTTTAGTTTGAAATATTTAATTTATTTTAATTTTTGTGTTATTTTTCAGATTTGAGCAAAATGATAAAATATTGGAATTCTTGAAAAGTGGTATTCTTGCAAAGAAAAAGAAAAGAAAATAAGGTTAAAATCTAGTGGCTCAAAGTGAATCACAAAAGAGAAAAAGCCCAACATGGAAGACCAAAAAGGAATGACATAAAAGTCATAAACAAGCCCACCACCATCTTTCATTTATCATTTATCATGTCAATGGAACATGTTTTCGTTATGTACGGCCAACCAACATTCACTAGCTATGATTTTAATATATATTGGGCTTCACTCAATGCAAAAGGCCCATGCCTCAGTCCAAATCACAACAACAACTGAATTGATATACATATATCTTTCCAGCGTGTAGCTCATGAAGCCATTTCCTCCAGCATTTTTCCACTTGCCTGACACAACTGTTGAAGCTTTTTAAGAGCTCCACGTGTTTGAGCTAGTCCCCACTCCGCCTGATGCCTATAACACCATTTCATCAACTTTTCATGCCACTTTCTCTACCTTTTTTTATACACGAAATATATGGATCTTGGAGTAAAGTTTCTCTATAAATAAGGGTCCATGAGAGTGTAAAAGGCATCAGATTTTAGAGGAGAAATACACTTTTTCATCTTGTTCTCTCTTATTATTATTTTATTTTACTTATTTTAGTGACAAAAATGAGTGAACTATTTTAGAAATATTGGTGAGGTTAGAGTGTAGCTTTTGTAATTCTCATTTCTATTATTGATATTGATTCTTTTGTGTTTCATCTCCATATCCCATTTTAATTAAATTGTTCTTCATCTTCTAATTTTTCTTCCAAAGTTAATAGTATCTTTTATATAAGTTCAGTCATGCTTTTTTTATGTAAGTTAGGCTATTAATATTTTGGTATATTTATTATATTTTATGTCGTTTACTGCATTCTGCCAATAGTGGTATTTTGTCGATTTATGATATATAATATGATAAGCTGTTAAGTTAGAGGTGAGATTCAATTTATTCAAGATTATTTAATTTGTGCTCATAACATATATATCTTCCGGTTGTAATTAATGGTGTAGAATTACAACTGTATTTTGAATTAATATCGGTATTAGAATAGGATTTGCATAACTATATTTCTACCTTACCAAACTCTTTATCTGATCACACTCTTTCACTCATCATTTTATTATTTTTACGTCATTCACATTTCTATCATTTTCTATTTATACTAATCTTTAGTGGTAATTTACCTCCTTGTGGATACGACATATAGCCCGTTTACTACCGCGACCGCAGTGTAACTAATTGGGCGACATCAATTTTTGGCGCCGTTGCCGGGGAGGTTTCTGCGCTCCAAGAGGTTAGTAAAGTAGTTTTTTTTTAATTGATTTGTTTCTTTGTTTATTTTTTTTTAAAAAAATATATATTAAAAAAAAACCAATCTTTTATCCTGTTCGTAGTTTTTTTTAGAATATATAGTTTTTTTTGTTTTTTTTCCTTTGTTTCCTTAGAAAAAAAACCTTGTTCTATTTTTTTTTTTAAGTTTAGATTGTACACATTATAAATTAGTTTATTTCTTTTTGTTTAATACATTTATCATAGTTAAAAAAAATGAAAAAAAAAATAAACGTTAGTTTGTGTTAGTTTTTTTTTTATTCTTAAGTAAATTATTTTTAAAGTTTAGAATTAATTTCTTAGTTTAGATTTATTTATTTATTTTATTTACTTCCTTTCTTCAAAAAAAAAATTAAAATAAAAAAATTAGTGTTGGAAACAAATGTGTAATGATAAAAGTGGTAAAATTGAGAATATTCTGTCTAAGAAAGATTGGCTTTAAAGGTTTGTGGTAGAGTACCCTCTACACTTTCTAGCAACCCCGAGGAGTTCTAGTAAAGTGTGGGACGAAGCGGTACCTTGGCAACCTTTCCAATCGGCCTGGGAATATCTCATGTATATACCCTTAAATTATTACATATTTGAACTTTATACTAATTAAAAAAATATGAATGAAGAAGATCATCGCCGATTTGAATATTTGTATCCATTATATCTTGCTTCATTAAATGAAAATTCTAGTGCTACTGAAGGTACTAGTAATTTTATCGAACTAGAATTTAGTGACGGGGAGGAAGCTTTCCAATACTATTCTTTTTATAAGAGTGATAGTTCCAAAAAGTGGAAGGCTTGGTACGAGTCTCATCGACCACGTCCTTGTGAACATACGCCATCTTTTGCACATCTTTATGATGACATGGAAGAACAATCCTACAACTCTTTCTATCAGAATAGTCTTGATGATTATAGTTGGAAGCCTGAGTACAACTATAATCCATTATATGAGTGGAATTGTGAAAAGGAAGATCTTTCGTATTCTTATAACTCCCAACATCCATACAATAGTTCCCTCAGTGACACTATTGTTGAGTTACAAGCATCTATGGTGAAAAATTGTGAGATGATGAAAGACTTACTTGCTGAGTTGAAACAAATAAAGCAGGAATTGAGCAAATTTTCTGATCACCTGGTAAGTTCACATGTTAATGGTTTTCCTCCACAACCAGTGAGTAAAGCACTAATCTCAAGTGCCACCTTTCACAATTTTGACGAGGTAAGTGTCACCTCTACCTCTAGTGATGAAATTTTTGAAGAATCCATTCTACTGAGTACATATGAGGGTTACCATACTGATGTGGTACCCACATTATTCGTAAAGGAGGATGATATCACCACTATCCGAAATGAAGCTTTTTCTCATTCTACCATTCTTCCCCTAATTCTGGATGAAAAGAAATGCTATCATACTGATGTGATAGACAAAGTCGTTAAGGAAATTAGAAAATTATTTTTACCTAGTCATTTACACTATTTCCTCTGTGACTTAGACAATGACCATTTTCTTTTTCCTGAAAATGTAACTAATGCTTCTATTTTTGAGACACAGGATAAAAGAAAATTCATTTTTGATACTGGATAGTCAAGAATATTGAGTTGGTAAGCCCACCTGAGGAGACTTGTCTCTGGTTTGCCAAGACTAATCAGGTTCTATCTTTCCTTGCTTTCTTTTATTTTCGGTATGTTTTCACTTTTGTTTTGTTTGTTTATTTCTTCCTTCAGTTTTATTTTTCTAAGAATCAATATCATGTCATTTTGCATCAGCTCACTCTCATAAGTGTTCTCATCATGAATTTCATGTATATATCTTTAAACAATGAGGACATTGTCTGATTTTAGTTGGGGGTGGTGAGCATATTCAAGCATGCTTATTAAATTTTGTCATATTAATATTTTCATGGTCAAATTTTTCACAAATTACTCATTTATTCTTGTAAAATATTATTTTCAAGTCAATATTTGCTATCTTTGTTACTTAGAATTTTTCTAGAGTTATACAAAGCACATGCCAAACTTTGTGGTAAGATGGTTGTTAGCACATATTTGCTTAGAAAAGCTACCAAGTTTAAGTGTTTATGTTTTTGTGAGTGGCGAGATTTGAGAAAACAATTTTTGAATTTTTATTGATTCTTAGAAATGGTTATAATTATTTTGGACATGGTACTAGGGTTTGATTGGATGTTGCTTTAAGGGATAATTTTTATAGACAAATCTTATTAGGGAGCCTTTTTGTAATTATTTTCTTAAAAAAAGAAAAAAAAATGATACAAGAGCAACATTTCTACTATTATATGTTGCCTCTTCGTCAAAAAAAAAAAAGAACGACATTTCCATCATTATATCTAATATGTTGCCTCTTGTTCAAAATAAAAAAAAAAAATAGAAAGAAAGAAAAGAAAAAAAGAAAAAATGAAGAAGAAAAAAGTTTGTATTTAATTTTTCATTTGTTATGGCTCCTAAAATAAATGTAAAAGATTGTCTATTTTCGTTCAAAAAAATCCCGAAAAGCTGGTTTGTGGTACTCTTATGGTGGTTTGTCTAAATAATTCATAACCTATCTTCGTTTCAATATTTATTCAAATGTTTGTCCTAAATTGATCTATCCATTCCGAGTGCTCACTTTTCATTTTCCAACTCCATGAGTGAAATCCTTAGCCATGAATAAATATTTTCAACCTGTGAGGCTAATGGAGTTGAGACTTTTACTTGGTATACTATTTCAAAAGTTTTTATGTGCTATGGTTTTGCGGTAAGAAGGTTTAAGTTTGGTGCACACACTCACAACTCTAGATTTATTCAAGGTAATTTTATAGTTCTTATTGGTTTGTTACTAATATTTTGCTTGAATATTTGTGCCATTTTTAGAAATTTTGACCTAAAAAATATTATGTTGACATTATTATTCTTTCGCTTAAATTTCTAGAGACTAGCAATAAGCTGGTTGGGGGTTGTGATTAAAGCTCAAATTTGTACATTTTAAGCCTTTATTTATGCATATGCAATTAATATAAATTAAGTATTCCATGGTTTTAATAATAAATTTATTTTAGTTTGAAATATTTAATTTATTTTAATTTTTGTGTTATTTTTCAGATTTGAGCAAAATGATAAAATATTGGAATTCTTGAAAAGTGGTATTCTTGCAAAGAAAAAGAAAAGAAAATAAGGTTAAAATCTAGTGGCTCAAAGTGAATCACAAAAGAGAAAAAGCCCAACATGGAAGACCAAAAAGGAATGACATAAAAGTCATAAACAAGCCCACCACCATTTTTCATTTATCATTTATCATGTCAATGGAACATGTTTTCGTTATGTACGACCAACCAACATTCACTAGCTATGATTTTAATATATATTGGGCTTCACTCAATGCAAAAGGCCCATGCCTCAGTCCAAATCATAACAACAACTGAATTGATATACATATATCTTTCCAGCGTGTAGCTCATGAAGCCACTTCCTCCAGCATTTTTCCACTTGCCTGACACAACTGTTGAAGCTTTTTAAGAGCTCCACGTGTTTGAGCTAGTCCCCACTCCGCCTGATGCCTGTTGAAGAATTTGACTTGAATTCCAATCCGGAAGGAGAGACGCCACAACCTGGAAGATATCGTAGCAACCGCAACATTATTAAAGACCCCGAAGTTGTGAGAACAAAGGGTACAGGAAATACAAGGGAAGGACCAAACAGGGAGCAGATCCCAAGAAACTCAAGACATTGTCGCATTTGTCGCTCATCAGACCATGATTATCGACGGTGCCCAAATCGTCAACATAACACTGGATCTCAGGGGCAACAACCTCCAAACAATCAACCAACATCTGACTCATTCAATGACCACTCCAACGCGTATTTCCCGGAACCGCCTTCCTCCACACAAGAGTCTTACTATGGTCATTCTTATAACTAGCTACTTTTAGCCATTGTTGTTTTAACGTTTATGATTCTACTTATTGCTTCAAAAATTCTACATTTATATACTTCTTGTTATGTTTGGCGTGTTTAAGGTAATTTTCTCATCTTCACCAAATCTCAAAATTATTATTGACGAACAACTAAATTATGCCTAGGAAAAAAAAACTCAATCTTATAAGGTGAAAAAATATATTTTTGTGGTAATTTTTAATATACGAAATATTTACAATTAAAAAATTACACCAACTAAAAACTCAATGTATAACAACAAATAATTTCATCACTTAAAAAAAAATTCTAAACAATATACTACGAAACGTAAATGAACGTACTCGGTACGTGAAATTTTGTACTCGGTACGTGATATTATGTATACTAATTTTACTAAACATCACGCAGAAACAAGTAATGTACACGGTACTCGATATAATGTACTTAATTACCAGCCCACAAATACATATGATCCTATGAATGAAGGAAAATACCAAAATAGCCTCAATCCGACAACATGGACCCACTGCCTACAGTGTTTTGGTACCATCAACTGCCAGGAACAGTGAAGACTGCTGTACCTTTTTGTACTCTAACTAACACAAACAGTACTATTTTGTACCTTTTTCGTACCTAACTATTTTTTAATTAAAAAAATAAACTCCCAACCGGTAACCACACCTACAACAACCGGTTACCACCAAAATTTCAAAAATTTAAAAACATTTAAAAGTACGGTGGGACCCACCTGCCGTACAACGGATTCCAATCCGTGTTTTGCACATATGGGCACAAAATCGGCTGCCTATATATGTATATTTATATATTTATTTTTTGAAAGTATACTTTTATTATTGATTTGGAATCTCAATATAAGTTTTATTTTAATTGTATGTATTATTAGTGACTATTAATTTCTTTTTAAAAAATAGTAACTATCAATTTTTTTTTTTAAAAAAATACAACTCATCAACTTTTTTCAAAAGATATTTTAATAAATTAATTATTAATAATTAAAAAAATCTATAAGAATGATAAGATGGATCATATATTTTAATGCAATTCTATTTTTTTTTAGAAACTTCAATTTTTTTTACATCTAACTTTATAAAAGTTTCACATTTAAAAAATATCATAGTTTTTTATTTGTAAACTTTAAATAAAGTTTTATTTGTCCAATAATTAATTAGTGTTTTACTAATTCAACCTTCGTTAAAAACATAAACTTTTTTTTTTTTTTAAAAAAAAAATGTATATAGCTTAAGATAATTTAAGACCGCGCAACACGCGGTTTTTGTTTCCTAGTTTAGAATAAAAAAAATATTGAATTATTAGTATTTTATAAAAAAAAATAATTATTATTGTAAAAAAATTGTCACATTCTACAAGATAATGTAATCAAACCTACATCGTTTGGTATGAGATGTTTAAAATAATCTGATTATAGGGAATATTATGAAGGAGAATATGATTATAGAGAAATGTGTAAAGCTGTGTAGGGTAATATGTAATCATATTACTGTTAATTAAATTACACTGTTGGGTTGAGTATAGGAATCTTATATATATTATTTTGAAAAATTAAAATAAAAATATTTTTTTTATTATATCTATTTAATGTTAATTACATATAAAAATAAAATAGTTATTTATTAAATAAATATATTTATTAATTAGTAAACATTAAATTTTATTGTATTTTTTATTAATTAAAATGATCATTTCTATATATTTTATCACTATGTTATTTATTTTTGTTCGATATGTTATTTATGTACATCATCCGCATAAAATTTTTGTATAATAAATATATATATGTGATTGCTAATAATTTAAAATAACTCAGTTAAAAAAAATTGATCTCACAGACTAAATTTATATATCATTATATTTTATTTATAATAAATGATAATATTATTAATATTTAAATTTATTTATTAATTTAAAAATGTTATTCAAATTAATATGATGGAAGGTAATAATTCAATCTTACCATTTTTTAAGGTATGAACATTACCCTCTTCAAGGGTAGTTATATTACTAGGGAATAACATTCCAAGACTAAATCCTCCAAACAAACAAGGTAATATTTCACATTACCATTCCCTTACTAGGATTAACTTATACCAAACAGCCCCTGTAATGGCCGAAATGTTATTGAGGGAATAAATTTTCTTTTTTTGTTAAAAAAAAATGAAAGTAACTTTTCCAAAATACAATTTGAAATTTATTTTAAATTATATTAATTAAATCAGGTGGACATGGGATACAAAAGTCGTTAGAAGTTCTTCGCCCTAACTCGTAAAGAACAAGGAGAAAAAACTAAGGAAAGCCCTAAAAAACTTATGAAAGAACGAAGAGGCTGTTTCGCCGCTGATTGATTTCAACACTTTGGTATGTTTTTTCGTCCCCAATTTGTTTTCCTTATAGATTAAATTGCGTGAAATGGTAACTTAATATATTTCATACGAGCTTGATAATTTATGTTTTAGGGGGAAAGATTGTTACAGATGGTACTGTACTATCTAAAGATTTGCCGAAGATTGTGTGTAGTTAGATACTTATAGGGTTTAGCTATTGTTTACTAGTCAGAAACCGCGTATATGAAAATCTATGAGATGTTTTGGAGTTTCTGGAAAGGGTTTTGCAATGAATATGGAAAGGAAGCCAAATGGGGTTCGGTCAAATCATGGGAATTATTGGTTGTTGGTTCATCATTGCCATAACTCTGTCTGTGTTTGTTCATATTATACAGGAAAAGAAAAAGCAAAAGGTTTAACAACGTTTCATCTCCTGAAAGATCATCAACAAGCTTTGCAGGGCTGTTCTGACTAGAGAAATGGATCCGGGTCGCTATGGTCTTCAGCAAGGATGGGATAATAACAGCGTAATTGTGGTTTCCTCCTTAATAATCACCTATATCGGATGATAGTACAAGAAATTTTTAGGACCTTGAGATTGTCCATTTTTTTCTGGCATCTCATCCTTAAGATAAATGAGAACCCATGGGCACTGAGGATATGGATTGGATTTGCCTAACCCCTCATATAATAATTGATTTGTTGCTGACATAGCTTATTCTCTTCAATCCACAGGCTCTGGAGGGGTATGGTGCAGTTCACGAACCAAACTTTCGGTGAGTGCTTAATGTTGCTTTGTGTTCGCTCGGCTGTAATTGGTTTATTAATGACCATAAAGTAACTTTCATTGCCGTTTTCTAGTTCCTGCTTTGCTACTGTCTTGATTTTGCTTTCTTTCTTGTTCCAATTTTATGTTCTTTTTTCCTTTTTGCAGGATTGGTGGGTCATATGATGACAGAAGGTTTTTAGATGAAAGATACTCAAGGGATAACATATATCCGAGAAATGCATTTCATCGTGACATTATTAATAGGGATAATTACCCACCCCCACCCCCACCTCATCCTCATGTTGGTATTTGGCCACAGTCAAGAAGGAGAAGTTATGAAGAAGAATTCCCAATTGATAGGGAATCAAGGCGACATGAGAAACCATACAATGATCCATATCATGAAATGGATACTTTTCATGAGCCTGAGCTTGATACTTTTAAGGAATTTGACGAATTTCGGGATGGCTATCGAAATATTGAAAACTATCGTGATATTGGATTTGACAAATCTGCTAGGGTAGGGGGACGTGATCAGGATGAGTATGCACATGATGATTATGATCATAGGTCTCGTGCTTCCCATCAAAGTAGTAGGGAGGACAGTCGTGAAAGAGACTATGACTATGGTCGGAATAGTTATGATTCTGATTATGATAGAGGTGGTAGGAAAGATGGTAATTGGAGGAGGCGGGAATCGCGTGATCGAGAAAGAGATCAAAGTCCCTACAAAAGGCATGATAGGGAAAGAGATCACAGTCCATGTAGAAGGCATGAACGTTCTCGGTCTCGTGGACGTGATGACAATGGCCATACTAGATCAAGATCTCCTCGTGGTCGTAGCCATGGTCGAAGTCATCGAGAGGACAGCTCTGATGATGCTAGGCATGAAAGACATGAAAGGTTTGAGAGGCGACGTGACCGTGAAGAGAAGCGTCAGCGTGATCACTACTCTGTGGTATCTCTTGTTCCTTTTTTTTCTTTTTAATTATCTCATTAACTATGTCGCTTCTTACAAATCTTAAATGATGTTGATCTTCTGTAGGCACCATCAGCTACTGTCGTTGTGAAGGGTCTTTCACAAAAAACAACTGAAGAAGATCTTTATCAGATCCTCGTAATGTTCAATGCTTTTATCTAAAATTTTATTTTTTCTTTAATGATGTCTTAAGAATTAAATTCTTCCATCAGGCTGAATGGGGTCCTCTTCGTCATGTTCGAGTTATAAAGGAGCGAAACTCTGGCATATCACGGGGATTTGCTTTTATTGATTTCCCTTCTGTGGTACTCTATTTTTATGAATCTATATTTGTTTATATATATATCTTTGGTTTCTGTGATTAGAGTTAAAAAGGAAAGTCTATCACAGGGAGCTGCACGTGCTATGATGGAGAAGCTTGGAGATGACGGTCTTGTTGTTGATGGCAGGAAGCTTTTCTTTGAGTATAGGTTTATAATCATACTCTATTTGTTTTTGGTTCATATAAATTTAGAATGTAGTTTTTTTTATTTATTGTATGTGATGACTGTCTGTGTATATTAGATTTTGTTTAAGGAATGAGAGTAATATGTTCTAAGTGTTCAATTCACACACACATACAGTTTCTTGATAACTTGGGTTTTATAGGATAGAAGGTTGTATAATAATGTTTGGAGGTCAGATGGTGTGGCATTTTGATGAGTATAAATTGTCAAATTGCGAGTAATTCTTTGCAATATTTCCTACCAGTGCTCTTGCAATGTTATGATGTAGTTTAGCTTGCATTTTGTCTATGCTTAATTTTGCCATTTTCAATTATGTTGTGATGCAGTAGTAAGCCAACTGGAGGGGCTGGTGGAGCACTTGGGCAAGAAGGATCCACCAAAGTGGGTAACCATAGAAGCGTCACAGTGCCATCTGATTGGATGTGTATTAGTTGTGGCTACATTAATTTTGCACGGAGGACATCTTGTTTTCAGGTTTGTTGTTTTATCTATTGTTGAAATCTTTCAACATTTGTTACCTGGTTCCGGTCAACATCGCAGTCAACCATTTTATAAAAAAAATAATAAAAAAAATCTTTCATCATTTGTTTTTGTTTTAATTTGGTTCATCGCTAAGTTCTTACAGGGCAGGATGCAGGATCTTAAATGAATTTCTAAACTGATGAGAATGGCTTGTTTTACATGTGTGGAATAATTTTGTGTGTTTCCAGCTTCATGATAATTACACCCTCTCCAAACAATCACAGCACAGTATCTAAAATATGAAATTTAGATATGCGGGTTGTGCTTAATTATTCTCACTTTTAATTAAGGATTGCTATAACTAAATTGTCATTCCTTGCCCAGGTTCTTTTTGTACTATTTGAAGCTCTTCCTTTCACTCTTAGTATAATTTCTCTTATTAAAAAAAGTGATCTCTTTCTTTCTGTAAGTATAAGTTCTCTTTTATACATATATATAAAGAAAAAGTGTTCTCTTATTCTTTATAGTGTAATGAAGCACGATCTGAAGATGCTCCCCCCGCAGACATTTCTCAGTCAAATCCAACACCTTTGGGAAAAAAAGGATTAGAAGCTGGTTGGTTTGTTTTAATATTTTTAGCTTTACAACTAAGTTTGGATTTAAATATACGTGTGTATGTGATTAAATGATTTTCTACTTAGGTCCTACTCATGTATTGGTTGTTCGTGGACTGGATGAAAATGCCGATGAAGAAATGCTTCGTTATGAATTTTCCAAGCATGCTCCGATTAAGGTTTGTAAATTCTGAGTTACTTTTCCTATATTTGCGCTTATGTTTCTACTTCCACGGTAGATTTTATGTTTTGTTTTTAATAAATTATTTTAGCATATAAAAGGAGAGGTCTTAATGATTTCTTGCAGGACCTTCGCCTTGTTAGAGACAAATTTACTCATGTTTCAAGGGGGTTTGCATTTGTACACTTTCATTCGGTATGTAATTTGAGTGTTTCTAGTTTTAGTAACTTATTCATTTTTATTTTTATCTGCATTGCCATTTGTCATTTTTCTAGAGACTGAATTTGATGTGTAGAAGCTAGGGTATTATCTCTATGAAAAGAGCATCTTATCCTGAATGAAAGAGTGAGAAGGAAGCACGCGTATGGTTAGGATTTAGGAGTGATTAGTAGCTTTCTAAAGGATTACACCTTTCCCAGGAATGATGCATATACATCCTTTGTTTAGCTGATGAACATACTACATAGAATTGGATATCTGATAATCATAGTATTATGCCATTTATGCGAACCTCCTGTGTTTTTTCTGAGTTACTACAGAGAACTGTATACTAATAATTTTTTAACAATAACATTTATATTAATTTTTTATGACTCCTCATTAATTGAACAAATTGAGTAATTTTTTCACAATGGGTACCTCTCGGCTGACCTGTTTGAGTTGAGTGAATTGGTATAGATTCGTGTATCCGAAAAATAGCTATTTATTTATTTTTTAAAAATAAAAGAAAGTAGTAATAATAATAATAAAAATAATAATAATAAAAGAAATAAGTTTTTATTCTCTGTTTTTACGGCTCCAATTTTGAAACGGGAAACAAAAAAGCATCGCATGCTATTGTTGATTAAAAATGTTTAATAGGACCTCCCATATTTCCATGCTTTCTTGCAGGTGGAAGATGCTACAAAAGCTCTAGAAACAACAAATGGGACAACACTCGAAAAGAATGGCCAGATTTTGAGAGTAGCATACGCAAAAAGCATTCTTGGTCCAGGATCAGGAACATCAGGACATTCACAGTCCAGTAGCCTTGCGGCCGCTGCAATTGAGGCAGCGGCATTTTCTCAACAGGTTCCTTGCTCCAACTCTAATAGAACTTTTCATTTTTTCTGTTGCGCCCGACATTATATTTTGTTTTATTTATCTGATCTTGAAGGAAGGATTAGAGTTTGTAAAGGAAATTGGAAATTGTCTTGGAATTGTTTAATCTCCTCTTCTTAGTGCCCACATTAAACTAACTTGCTCATACTGGATTTAGGCCAGTTATACTAACTAATAACTGTAGACCTTTATTAAGGTTTCTGGGCTTTTCACAATAGCCACATATGAACTTGCGAGTGTAGGAATAATTTGCAGAACGGCAAACTAACTATATAAAAAGGTTAAGGACCTATTATGATCTCTGAGCTCCATGCAATTGTCACTGGAGAAGTTGGAATGAGTGACTAAGATTGGTTTTCATTTTTCTTCTACATGGCAGGTGTATATATTTTTTGTTTATATTATTGACTAAAGGTTTTGTTCCCCTTGTTAATTGACTTCTCTTTCCCTTCATTCATGGGTGCACTTTTAATGGGTATTACCCCTTCATAGATAATATTAGAAAAATTTGAGTTTTTATGCTTATTCTTTTTATTAAATTAGAAAAATATCTCATTTTTACAATATATGGACTGGAGTTGTTCCATCGGCTGAAATAAATAATAAAAAAAGTTTTTTCGGCAAAAAAAGATAAAAAAAATAGTTGAGTTTGATTTAAATATTTTTTACATACATATTTTTGATATAGTGTAAAAAGATGTATTTTTTGATTTTTTTTAATTAAGTAGCTAAATTAAGCATATAAATTTAAATTTCTCTTTTATTATTCGTCATTGGATCAAAATCTAATGGTTTAATATTTTTAAAATTAATATTTATAGTTAAATTTGTTTAGTAACTATCAATGGTAATACTCACTGAGAAGTGTTCCATATATATATTGTAAACAAAACTACACCTTGTATTAAATATTGTTGCAATAATACTAGCAAAAGTTGTGGAGCACACCCACTCTTGTATGAATGCCCTATAATGTGTCAACAGTGTTGGCACAAGTAACAATAATATTTCAATGAAATATATCTATTATATATATTACTTATGTCAAACTATGTTTCTTGTTTGATGTTTTATTTTCTAGCTAATTAGCTTATTATTTAAGTATAGTATGATGCTGTTGGATGGGCACCAAAAGAATACAATCCAGATGACAAGCAATCTGTTGGAGGACTGGGGCAAAGTGGTGGGGATATTGTTGTCCAAAAAGAGGGCTCGGCTCCACAATCTGGTTTTGTTTGGGATGAAGCATCTGGGTATTATTACGATGCTGCTTCTGGCTTCTACTATGATGGAAATACAGGTTCTCCTTCCTTTTGCGTTTGTGTATCTTTTTCTTTCTAATAAATATTTCACTGATTTTGCACTTGCGATTATGGAATAAGGCCCAAAATATTTTTAAAATGTGACTCTCAACTAGTACAAATGAGGAAGAGAAAAACAATATTTATTTTATGTAGTTTTATGTCTTATAGTCTAATACATATGACTTCCCATCATTTCTTTTTAATCAAAGTAATTAAGGAGTCACAACTATTACAATTCTTGCCAACTTTTCGGGCAATGTTTTCTTTTCCTATTTGGCATATCCATTTTCCTTTTAACTTCTCTCTCTGCTTTCTTTCGGTATCAGATATCTGCTGGCTACATGTGATGCATCTGCAGCATCTTTGATACCTTTTTGAAGTAGTAATATAACCTATTCTCACTCTTTGACAAGAGTTTCTATCATAACTTCATGCTTCAGAAAAATACTGTTTTAAGTCTTTCATTTGTTTATTTTGGTTTTATTTGTTAGGAACTTTAAAATTAATATTTCTTTTAAAATGCTTTTTTTTTCAGAGAAATATATATTACATCATTCCCTTATTCTATTGTGCTATTTACAGGTCTTTATTATGATAGTAATAATGGGATTTGGTATTCGTATGATGACCAAGCACAACAGTACATCCCTTGCACAGATCAAAATGACAACAAAACGATGGCTAGTCAATCTGAGCTTTCCAAAATATCAGATGGTTCTAATGACAGGAAAGTAGTGATTTCTGCTCCGGCTACTACCTCAATATCAGAGAAGGGATCATCATTACCAGATGTTGTCCAGGCTGCTGCAACTGCAGCAATAGCAGCAGAAAAAAAAGAGAAAGAAAAGTTAAAAGAGATTAAGTTGGCGTCAAAAAGCAGTATTCTAGCAAATAAAAAGAAAATGAATAATGTATTGTCAATGTGGAAACAGAGGAGTCATGAAGGCCAAACAACTCGTGTGGCTTTGGATGACGGTCAGCCAACTGTATCAACTGAAGATAGAGCTCTTTATGGTGGTCAGGCCTCAAAGAACAAGTTTAAGAGTGACGTGTTGAGTGTGAAAGAGAATGTAACGACAAGTTCAGGACTTCCTACTCCTGTTTTGTCTTCCCAGAATTCAAGACCTGTGAGTAACAGTTTGGGTGGAAGTTTGATGGGTGTCATAAGGGGTTCTGGAAGAGGAGTGACAAAATCAGAACCTTCATCTTATGGATTGTCAACTGGAGTCACTACCTCTATGGTTTCCACTGCAAATGTGGATGGATCAGTTCTGTTGGCTAATCAAGAGATACCACATGTTGTTACATCCTTTAAAACAGATGCATCTGCATTGGGGTCTTATACACCACCTGTTTCTGCTGGGAGTGGAAAAAGAAGGTTCTCTGAAATGCCTCTTCCTGTAGGTCCTGGTCAAAAGGAACAGTTTCAGACAACTTATAGAGATCGTGCTGCTGAGAGGAGGAGCCTCTATGGCTCGTCACTATCTGTAGGAGATAATTCATCCGACCTTGGTTTAGGGGATGCGAGTAAGGTTTCTTGAACATCTTGTTTGTGGATTTGTTCATTTTTTTCACCATTTAGAATAGCAAGCTTGTCTGTTACTTGGGTTCGCTTATTAAACTGAAATGCTTAGTTCTGTGATATAAATTTTGCTTGTTCTGTACTGGTTCTGCAGTTTGGGATGTGTCATTAGTTGTTTGAAAAGCTAGGGTTTCCAAGTTAATGGGTCCATCTGTTTTCTTAATGCTGTTTTAATTTGTGAGAAATCACGTGTTTACAATCTTGAACTTTCAAGCTCGAGATTTTGTTCCAAGGAAGGGTTCATTGGATCCAATGCCTTTTCCTCCTGGTGTTGGTGGAGGACGTCCTGCTGGTGATGCAAGCGTAAGCAGCTATGAGGTGATCACAACAGAAAAAGCAATTGATGAAAGTAATGTAGGCAATCGAATGCTCCGCAGCATGGGATGGCATGAGGGACTGGTAAGAGTGACTTGCTGGTTTCATTTGTGTAGCTGTATGCTCATCTGCACTTACACCTGTTTATTTTTGCTTTCAGTATCCTTCTGTGTTTTATGTCTTTGTTTCAATGAAATGATTGTAGCTTTAATAGTTGGTTTTAACTGGCTACATTATTTAACGTCTTTGTTAATGAATGGAAATATATTTTTGTTCCTTTACATTGGGTGATGTTTTTTGTTTTCTTTTACCTCACTTAATCTCCTTGAGTTTGAGAAAGGTACATGATCTCCCTCAATTTTTAGATACCATGCCTTCCCTTGGTGAATTTATGAAGTTTCATTCCGTACGTGTTTGCCTGTTGGTTCCTTGAGAATAGAGATTTTCAACCTTGTGCTGTCCACTAGCTAAGTATTGGCATTTCTAATATGTCAGAGTTTTGGTATATTTCTTTTGTCTTCGGATGTTATATACAGGGGCTAGGGAAAGATGGGAGTGGAATGAAAGAGCCAGTGCAGGCACAAGCGGTGGAAAGTAGAGCAGGACTTGGGAGTAGTAGGCAGAAGAAGTTGGATCCTAGCCTTGAGGTGCAGGCTGGGGATAGTTACAAAACTCTCATTCACAAGAAAGCTCTCGCTAGGTTCCGAGAGATGTCTTAGTCTCTTAGATGACTTTCTTTTTTCGCCACTTTTTGGCATTATCACTAGAACTGTTTATTTAAGTTAACTGGGCAATAATTGTATGTAGAAGGGTCAGTCAACGCTGTAGAGTTCCTATAAATTTGTGATTGAATTTATAAATTTGCTATTGATATTAAGATGGAATTTGCTAATGATATTTGTTCATTCTTTGTTGGGAAATTTGTGGCAAGGAGACATTATTTATGTTTGGGTTATTTGCGGTGAGATTCCTGTAGTATTTGTGATAATTACAAATATGACCCTAATAAAAAAGTTAATAATATAAGCCTTCTGATATGATATTGTTGTAGCATGTTTTTTTGGTTGTTAAATGCTACCTAACCCTGTTAAGTGCCAGTTAGGATTCTAAATAATATTTTAAAAATAAATTACTTAATTTATAGCTCAATTAAAAAAATATGTTAGAATTCTTGAAAAAAAAATTAAAAATAAACAAACTTTTTTTTCTTCGGTGGCACTTGATCTTCTTTTCTCGAAAAATGAAATTCCAAACCCTAAAATCCTGAATTCCAATAGCTACTCGCACAAGCCACTCAGCACCAATTTTAAAAATATTGATATACTTCCCATTTGTTTTGCCAATAGCTTAGTATGTTTGAAAGGAGGGAGACATGAGTGGATAGAGAAGGAAGGAGAGAGAGAGGTGGTGGGAGAGTCGAAATCTATTTGTTTGGCACGGAAGATTGTGGGAGGGAGAAGAGACGTGAAAGGATTAAAAATCCATATGGGCCACCATTTTGTATCTCTCCACAAATGAAAGATTTTTACTCCTTTCTAATTCATTTCAAAATATTTATATATAGATAATAAAGTAGTTTCATAAATATATAGTAATTTATCCTTTCACCTCTCTATCTCTCTTTCCAAACAATTAAGAGATTACTACTGTCATTTTCCTCTTTTATACTCTCTATTCATATTCAACTCTCCATCCTACCAAACATAATATTAGTGTTCATTTTTCCCAAGCCAGAATTTCAAACCCATTAATAACTTGAATCCCAAAGCTAGCTCCGGACCAGAAACTATATATATAAGAAACTAACATATCTACAAAAAAATGCATAAACAATTATTCTTTTCATCTCCTATCCCATGAATTAAATCCTAAAACATAAACTCCATGGAATTAAAATCCAAATTATTTTGCAATCAAAATCCGATTTGAAACTCAAAAAAATAAGTCTAATAAATCATAGTTGAATAAAACAAAACCTAATAAAAACCCATAAATAATTAACCTCATGTATGAGCAAAATCATGAATAATAATGGAAAAAAATTCATCAAAATCAGATACACAAACAAATCCCTAACAAGCAAATCTACCAAAAACCATATCATACAAAAAGCTCTCCGTTCAAGTACGATTTTGAAATCATTTGTTAGAATAGTTTGTGAATTATTAGAGGTCATTAAACCGCCCACACTGTACAAATCGCACGCACCGCACCACAACGCGTAAAAAATACAGTTCGAATTTTTTTTCAGTGCAGTTGTAGTTTGTATTTTTGCCAAACCGCGTATTGTGCGGTTTGCATTTTTGAATTTAATAACCCCGGTTCAAACTGCACCGCACTATTTATTACAAAGTTACTACTTTTTACAATATGATTTTTATTCTTTTGTTCCATATAAGAATAAATATATGTAATATATGTGTATATTACATTATTTTTTAGAGACAAATAGTACATATATTATGATGTTAAAATTTTAATAAGATTTTTTTTTTTGTATTGTTAAAACTTTTTTAGATTATTTTTAAATTTTCATTACAATATTTGATAATTATGATAGTGTAAACTGCTCAAATCGCACCGCATTCTTACAGTGTAGTTTTTGCAGTTTTAAGATCTCACAGTACGGTTTGAGAAATTATGAAAATTGCGTATACGGTTTGGTTTGAAAAAAAGCTACAATTCGAACCACCCGCACCACGAACACTACAAAATAAAAAAGTACTTTATTCCCACATTATTTTGGAATACTTATTTGTAAGTGTATATTGTTGGGTTTTATGCCCTAAATAAAACTCTTTACAATCTGATTAGTTATCAATATAAGAAATTTGAAGTGATTGATGTTTGCATGAATTTTACATGCTAATGGTTTAATATGTTTAATATGTTTATTACATTCATACACACAAAATCAGTTAAATCCAGATCATATGTTTATTCACAATTACAGTATCGTCAACACAGTGGAATGTGATTGTGATCATATGAATCAAAAGTTTTGGTCCCTGTTTCATCAGTGTTATTGGATTTACACTAATGTGATAATCAGTGATGATGTGTACTTACACTTGGAGTAAGTGTTATGTTCTTTCCAGGACATTAGTAAAGTATACTAGTTTCGAATGTATGGAGTATACATTGGAGTACATCTAGATATTGCAACTAAGTTAAGATATTACAAACTTACCGTTATACATATCTTTCCAAGTCAATATCAGTAGTTGATCTTAAGATTAAAAGAATCTAAATCCTGATATGCTTAGGCTCAACTCAGGAGTGTTATTCATGTTCTTAGATTTATTAGTTAAGTCTACTTTCGGGTCAAGGTGATACGTATATTTTGGGAACATGATAGTATGATTGAGTGGGAGTGCTGAACATAAATATGGAATCTATAGCTTCTACTGGTGTATAGAAGTCAAGTGATGATTCCCTTCGAGCTTAGCAAATAGAAGTAAATGGATGAGCTCCTGTTTAACTGACTAATTATTAGATCACTAAACACCATTTATAGGTAGCTAAGTGTTTTAAGGGGCAAAATACATTGAGGGGTGAGAACGGTAAAGAAATCCCATCTCGATGTAGATCATATATATAGAGGATCTTTAAATCACAATAAGATTATTACAATGGTTAAATGAGATAGTATATTGATATCGTGGAACATACAATATGCTCTATATAAGTCTGAGAGTGCAATTCTAAGTTCTAAGAGTGGATTCAACGAAGAATTAATAAGTAGGAATTTACTTGGTAAATTTGGTTCACTTATTGGAAGCTCAGCATATAGATCCATGGTCCCCATTCTAGTTGAGAACATTCTGCTTGTAAGACTCATTAATTGATTCGTGATTGATCAATTATAATTCTAAAGTTAGACTATGTCTAATTTTATGAATTTTCACTAAGCAGGGGTGAAATTGTAAGGAAAAGAGTTTCTAGGTTTATTTATTTATTAATGGACTTTATATGTCTAATTAATAATTAAATTAAATGACAATATTATTTAATAATCTATTTTAGTTATTAAATAATTAGTTTTGGCATTTAAAAGGTTAGAATTGAAAAATTAGCGTTTTTGAGAAAATAGAGATAAAATTTGATAAAATTGCAAAATTAAGTGATGCCCATTAACACACCATGGCCGGCCACTTAAATAGCTTTTTCAAATTAATATTTTCATTATTTTAATGCCAAATAAATCCTAACCTAAACCTAGTAGTTGCCTATAAATAGAAAGTGATGGCTCAGTCTCACACAATGCTTTCACAAGCTTTTCTGACAGAAATTTCTCTCTTCAGAAAAACTGAGCCTTCCCCACTTTCTATACCTGGTCGAAATCCCTCTCTCTTTTCCCTTCATCTTTTTCGTGACCCTAGTGAAAGAGTAAGTGCGCACACACAGCAAGCAGTAACTCAATCATATATTGGAAGACTGTGAAGGATCAAACTTGAAGAAGAAGGACATTCGGGCTCAAATCTTGATTATACTCTGCTACAGAAAGGAATCAAGGGTTAGAGATCTGAGTGGAAGGAGACATTAATTCCGCTGCATCAATATAAGGTTTTCTTAACTTTATATGTGTTTAATTTATCGTTTTAGAAAGTTGATATTTAGGATGTTTAAACAACATACTTGTGAGTAGATCTAAGATCCTGGTAAAATAATTTCTAACAACTGGCCTCAGAGCCATGGTAATTGATTTACTTACATGAAATTTGGACTTTAAAACGATTGTTTGTTTGTTTTTGGATGGTATCATGTTGTATTGAGTGTTATTTGATGATTGATTGATGTTTGTAAATTTTCGTGAAAAATAATTGTGATTTTGTTTCTGGAATTATTTTTATTGGATAGTATGGAAAAAATTAAGCAAGTTAGCCTTTTACAGAACTCAATTTCGATTTTATTTGAATTAGTTATGAATCTTTGAAGATTTGAAAAAAATCGGGACTGTGCTGAAATTTTCCTGCGATCGCAGAACTGTCCGTACAGTTCATAATTTTTTCGTTTTTCTTCGATTTTTCATGCTTTTTCATGGAATTAACTTCCGATTTTTTGTATAGTTTTGTATATATACTATTACTATTCCTAATTCAATTCTAATTATAATTTTGAATTAATTTAATATTTTTTTAAAATTTAATTCAAGATATTAGTGTAATTTGAATTTGAATAGAATTAGTATCTATCTTCTTGCTTAAAAATCTATCTTATTTTTAAATTTGATTATATCTTATCTTATTTTTAAATTTAAGGTCAGATTTTATATATATATTTTTTTTAAAATTAAATCTTTTTAGATATTTTTACCTTATTTAAATTTAAAATAAGATATTTATAATCATGTAATTTTAAATAGATATAAGATATTTTGCTAACTTTTAAATTTTGTTATTTTATTTATTTAAATTAAATTTAAAATCTGAAAAGATATTTCATTTATCTTTTCTAATTTTTATTTTATTTTTATTTTTAAAATAACATTTAATTTTTAAAAGTAGTTAGCAAATTTTGAAATGATATTTAGGTTGGTTGAAACCTAATTTTTCAAAAAGTAGGTTTAATTTTAAATATTTATTTTTTAAATAATTGCGAAATTTATTTTTTTTATTTCCGAAATTAAATATATTTTTTTTAAAATTTTATTTTTTCGAAAATTAAATTAAATTTTTTTATTTAATTATTTATTTTTCAAAATTATTTATTTAAAATTAAATAAATCCTACTTCCAACTATCCAGCTAACCTTGTTGCAGGAGTATATGGTTTAAACTTGTGTGTAAGTTTTTCAAAACCTATTATTACTTGATTGCAAATAGCCATGGTTACTTTTTGCCAGATCTAATGATCTGATGGCTCCCTTGGTCAAGTTAATAATTTGTAACAGGTAAATTTTACAATCTTCTTTCATCTGTGTATGACCTAGCAACATGATAGGATCCATCCAAAGTGTGCCTGTGTGAGCCTATATGTTTATTTTGTTTTAATATAGATACATATAGGTTGTTGCTAAATAAAATGTCACACCATGATAGATTTTATTTAGGTCCATTTAGTTATTGGACCTATTCAATTAATAACAGTTATTCATTTTAAGGTTAAATTCCTCTCTTTTGGGCCTTGTGTGAGAGTTGGGAGCCATAGAAGTGGGTACGACATACTGAACCCAGCACCCCCTCACATGAATTACCCCAATTGTGAAGGCCCATTTGCCTGATTTGAATAACTGTACTAGGTTAATTATATTAGTTTGACCTAATAAAATTGAATTAGCAACATAATTAACTTTTAAAATATATGAAATTTATTTTCATTTTAATATTTTAAAGTTAATTTTAAGAAAAACACTTTTAGTTTAGATATTATTTCTAGACAAACTATTTGTATTTTTCTTGTATTTAATTAAATATAGAATTTTAACTAACTAAGATTCTTTCTGTAGCTTATTTAATTAAATATTCCTATTTAAGTTATAAATTAGTTGTATCAACTGATTTTTCTTATCTAACTTAAATTTGAATATTTGTTTTAAATTTTAAATCAAGTTGAGGAATCCTAGGCATTAGTTATTAAAGATTCTTAAGATATTTTTTAAGTTAATATCTTTTCAAATATTAACTTAAAATGGAATATTTTAGATATTTTTTAGTTAATATCTTTTCAAATATTAACTTTGAAAAGATATCTTCAAATTAAGTGGTTACAACTTAATTTTGATATTTAATTAAATCTAAATTTGAAATTATTTAAGTTTTAGATTTTTTCTATATAACTTAAATTAGATATTTTTCAAATTTTTTGAAAAGATACTTAGTCAAATAAGATATTTTCTAGATAGTAATTTCTAGACTACTTATTATTTTTAATATTTCAATAGGAAAATTATGCTTTGTGAAATTAATTATTTAAATAATTAATTTTGGTACAATTTTATTAAGTATATTTTTCCTAGTATTAAATAGAAATTAATAATTAAGCCTTCTCTACACTTAATTATTTATTTCTTGAATTTAATACATTTAATTAACTTGAAGAATCTAAATATCTAAGTTGATTTTCATCATGATACTTAAATATTTATTGATTTTTCATGACACTTAATTAAATAGAAAATTATTTTTAGGTTGAAATTTAATTTTTCAACTTAAATTTAAATAATTTTCAATATATGTATTTTTCTTTATTTTATTAATCAATTTCAAAATTTTTCATTTTATTTATGCAATATTTTCGAATTTTTTATTTTGAAAAATAGATTGAGTTGTAAATTAATTATTTATTTTAATTAATTCTTGGACCAACTACAATCAATGATTTTTTCATTTAATTGATTAATTTAAAATAAATGAATTTAATATATATATATATATATTATTAGAAATTGAATTAACTAGTCAAAAGAATATCTAGATAGGTGATATTTTTGCTTGAAGTATTTCTTTTCTATTTTTATTATTTTTGAAAATTGTATTTTTATATACTTTAAATTTTCGAACCCAATAAATATATTCTCAAAGGAAATTTTTAAGTTGCTAATTATTTAATTTAATTCAACTTAAATTAATTTCCTTAATATTTATATTTAAGATTATTACTAAGATGGAAATAATTAATTTTATTTCAATCACCATCTAAGTATAATTTTATAAATATTATATTAAATTCTTATTTTTGAATTTTAATTCTTAATTTCGAATTTAATGAGAATTTATTTATTAGAATAATAAAGAAAATACATTTTAAATAATGAGCTTTATTATGATTAAGATATTCGATCTCCATTGTGGGTTTTACACCGCCTTTGTTTTAGTGAGTAATCCTCCCTAATGGAGGAACGTTCATTAGCAATTTCGCACCGTTTAATCTCGCATGATAAGTGGTTTGTAAGTGTTTTATATGGTATAGATCACCCTAATGGTGGCGACCATATTTGACTTGCAAATTGCGAAACAATGGTAGAAGCTCATAAGATAGAATAGCCTTGACTCTCGCCTAAACGGGACAACGCTGGATTCCAATCTTGATCGAATAAAAGGTTGCTAGAATGTTTAACATTTTAGATGAGCTGACAACTCTATTCAATGGATGGTAGCTTTGACTCTCGCCTAAACGGGACACTGATATCAGTTTGTTGAAAACCTTGGAAATTATTTAGGATTGAATTTTTAAGTATTTTCTCATATCATTCCCACTTGCTATGTGCTTATAATTTCTGAATTGATGTTGTGTGTTAAACCATTATTAATTTCTATTTGTTGATTTCTATTATTTTGTAGTATCCTGTTTTGTCAAAATGAATCCCATGTTATCACTGTTGACTGAAAATAAGCTGAATGGATCTAACTTTAATAAATGGAATGAGAACATTAATATTGCTCTCATAGGAGAAAGTGCCTTGTTTGTTTTAACTGAGCCGTCACCTGAAGTGCCTGAGGATAATGCATCCAAAGCTGTGAAAGAAAAGTATGAGCGTTGGCAGAAAGTAAATGACAAAGCTCTATACTTTATGATTTCTAGCATGGTTGACACCCTCAAAACTCGGTTTTCTAAAACCGAGAAGGCTGCTGAAGTAATGACGAAGTTAAATGAGCTATTCGGTAAGGCATCACTTCAGTCACGTTTTGACGCGACTAAGAAGTACATTAATGCACGGATGGAACCTCATCAAAACGTGCGTGACCATGTTCTCCTCATGTCTAGTTATTTCCAAGAAGCCCAGGATCATGGTGCTGAAATGGACAGTGCTACTCAAGTTAGTCTTATCTTGAATAGCCTGACTCCAGCATTTCTGCCATATACATCAAATTATGTCATGAATAAGAAGGAAATTGACTTTCATGAATTAGTCAATGACCTTCAAACTTATGAAAATTTGATTGGAGGACCCAAGAAGAAAGGGAGTAAGCCTCACAATCCTGGGAATGGTAATGGGACGATGAAACCTGAAGCAAATGTTGCCTCTGCTTCAAAGTCCAAATCGAAGAGGAAGTGGCACAACACTAAGAAGCGAACAAAAGCCAATAAAAAGGCTGCTCCTTCCGGTGATGCTACACTTAAAGGAAAGTGTTTCTACTGCAATGAGAAAGGTCATTGGAAACCCCAGTGTCCTAAACTTCTTGCAAAGAAACAAGGTATTTCCATTTATAAACTTTAAGAGTTTTAGTGAATTATTATCCAATTGGATTTATGATTCTGGACTAACTTTGTTTATTTGTTTTCTTCTTCTTATAGGCCAAGCTACTTGAACTCAATTGAGTTGGATCAGAAAGCTGGACCAAGGGTGAAATCGTCCAGATGAAGATGAAGCTCTTCAATTTTTTTGAATTAATTGTTTTAGTTTAAAGACAATTTGGATTTCAAATTTTAGTCAGGGATATTTATCCCTGTTTCTCTCATATTGTTGTAATACTTTTTTTTAGTATTAATAAAGTTTTATTTTCGAAATTCACTATTGCAATTTATGAGATTGAGCTTCATTTAATTTTATCTTCATCAATTATTACCACATTATATTTGTATGTTTGTATGTGTAAGTGTTTTTATTATTGATGCAAATTCTATAATATTTACAACTCTTCATAGAGTTATATTATATAAACACTAGAAATTATTTCTATGTTTATCAATAATTGTTCATTCTCATACAATTATTTAGAATTTGTTTAATAAAAGGATCTTATGATCTGATAGGGGTGGAGAAAAGTTAAGAAAACTATGCAGTTCAACGATCTTTTATATCTAATGAACTCTGGATAGTATTCAACTCCACATAAACTCTATCACACTAAGAGAATCATGATCTTTACAACCTTTAGGAGTGGATCATAATCTCTATAAACTTAGGGGTGGAGGTTATCCATAGTACCCTATATGTATATTCTTAGGGGTGGGGGAGTCTATTCCACAATTCCCTATGAAACACATATCTTGTTTAAACATAGAAGTAATATAATGAGTCAGCTATTGTCAATATAAATTCTTGATCTTGATTGTATGTTCCATTTCGATTTTACTGTTGTAAGTAAAATTTTGATACCTATAAAAGTTCTTTGTTAAAGTTTCACACTACCTTAATTGAGTGGGAGAATTTTAAAGTTCTATACCCATCTTCATTAGGTTGATAATTGTGATAGGTACTTAAGAACACTACTGAAAAGCAAATCTAACCATTCACATGGATAGGTATAGTTTATCAGAATTATGAGAATAAGATAAAGAACTCTAGTTCAGTCCATTCGAATGACTTGAACATAGAATTCTTAATCCTCATAAAATTTTATGGTATCTTAATTCTGATTACTTTATCTCTGGCATGTATTTTTCACTTCAAAATACTAGTCTGCTATGTTGATGACTTAGTCTTGACTTAAAGTTTCAGACTAATACAAAAGTCACAACTAGGTAACTCTCTAAACAATCAGAGGTTAAAAGTATTATTTAACCAGACATCTGCTATTGAGTGGGAGCTATCTGAGATGTAATCAAATAGGGAACATTAGAAGATATTCAAGAAAGATTTATGAAAATGATCTATATGATATATATTAAGGAACTGTGTATCAGTTGTCTTTGTATCTCACCATCTAATTTCGAAATTCTATGAGATGGTGCTTACTTTGGGGGTGGAGGAATTATTGAATAATAATTCAAGCTTTACCAGAGAAGAATTGTAACTTGGTCTATTCAAAAATACCAGAAAGTTATATCACTGAAGAAAAGTCTACACTGTATTATCTCAATTACATATTTTAAAATATGAGAGATATGTCTTCTGTTTATTCAGATGTACTTTTAAAACAGTAAAAGATTTCAGTATCCCTTGATAAGTAAAGCATATAGTAAAGGATGTTTCATAAGTGTATTTATGAACTAGTTTCCAGAAGTTTGGGTGGCTTCAAATATACTACACTTGATCTGAAGATCAAGACATCAGATTGACCTATTTGCACAGTTTGTTTTATATTAGTGCAAGTGGGAGTTTGTTGGGTTTTATGCCCTAAATAAAACTCTTTACAATCTGATTAGTTATCAATATAAGAAATTTGAAGTGATTGATGTTTGCATGAATTTTACATGCTAATGGTTTAATATGTTTAATATGTTTATTACATTCATACACACAAAATCAGTTAAATCCAGATCATATGTTTATTCACAATTACAGTATCGTCAACACAGTGGAATGTGATTGTGATCATATGAATCAAAAGTTTTGGTCCCTGTTTCATCAGTGTTATTGGATTTACACTAATGTGATAATCAACGATGATGTGTACTTACACTTGGAGTAAGTGTTATGTTCTTCCCAGGACATTAGTAAAGTATACTAGTTTCGAATGTATGGAGTATACATTGGACTGGACCGATATTGCAACTAAGTTAAGATATTACAAACTTACCGTTATACATATCTTTCCAAGTCAATATCAGTAGTTGATCTTAAGATTAAAAGAATCTAAATCCTGATATGCTTAGGCTCAACTCAGGAGTGCTATTCATGTTCTTAGATTTATTAGTTAAGCCTACTTTTGGGTCAGGGTGATACGTATATTTTGGGAACATGATAGTATGATTGAGTGGGAGTGCTGAACATAAATATGGAATCTATAGCTTCTACTGGTGTATAGAAGTCAAGTGATGATTCCCTTCGAGCTTAGAAAATAGAAGTAAATGGATGAGCTCTTGTTTAACTGACTAATTATTAGATCACTAAACACCATTTATAGGTAGCTAAGTGTTTTAAGGGGCAAAATACATTGAGGGGTGAGAACGGTAAAGAAATCCCATCTCGATGTAGATCATATATATAGAGGATCTTTAAATCACAATAAGATTATTACAATGGTTAAATGAGATAGTATATTGATATCGTGGAACATACAATATGCTCTATATAAGTCTGAGAGTGCAATTCTAAGTTCTAAGAGTGGATTCAACGAAGAATTAATAAGTAGGAATTTACTTGGTAAATTTGGTTCACTTATTGGAAGCTCAGCATATAGATCCATGGTCCCCATTCTAGTTGAGAACATTCTGCTTGTAAGACTCATTAATTGATTCGTGATTGATCAATTATAATTCTAAAGTTAGACTATGTCTAATTTTATGAATTTTTACTAAGCAGGGGTGAAATTGTAAGGAAAAGAGTTTCTAGGTTTATTTATTTATTAATGGACTTTATATGTCTAATTAATAATTAAATTAAATGACAATATTATTTAATAATCTATTTTAGTTATTAAATAATTAGTTTTGGCATTTAAAAGGTTAGAATTGGAAAATTGACGTTTTTGAGAAAATAGAGATAAAGTTTGATAAAATTGCAAAATTAAGTGAGGCCCATTAACACACCATGGCCGGCCACTTAAATAGCTTTTTCAAATTAATATTTTCATTATTTTAATGCCAAATAAATCCTAACCTAAACCTAGTAGTTGCCTATAAATAGAAAGTGATGGCTCAGTCTCACACAATGCTTTCACAAGCTTTTCTGACAGAAATTTCTCTCTTCAGAAAAACTGAGCCTTCCCCACTTTCTATACCTGGCCGAAATGCCTCTCTCTTTTCCCTTCATCTTTTTCGTGACCCTAGTGAAAGAGTAAGTGCCCACACACAGCAAGCAGTAACTCAATCATAGATTGGAAGACTGTGAAGGATCAAACTTAAAGAAGAAGGACATTCGGGCCCAGATCTTGATTATACTCTGCTACAGAAAGGAATCAAGGGTTAGAGATCTGAGTGGAAGGAGACATTAATTCCGCTGCATCAATGTAAGGTTTTCTTAACTTTATATGTGTTTAATTTATCGTTTTAGAAAGTTCATATTTAGGATGTTTAAACAACATACTTGTGAGTAGATCTAAGATCCTGGTAAAATAATTTTCAACATATATATATATATATATATTGTATAATTAAGCAGTTGGGTTGGATCCCAATGGATACCTGCTTTTGTGAAAGAAGGATGAGTCACACAAAATCTCACATAAACACCACAATAATGCGTACCATTACTTGACCGAGTCGAGCTAGCTGGTAGGTGTTGTGTACACCTTATTTTTTGGAATATCTATAAATTGTTATTTTATTTAATTAAAATTATTTTTTTAAAACTTGTTTGATTAATTCACTGAAACATTTTCTCCTTAGTGTTTTTAACCACGATCCAACTCTCCCACAATTCAGAAAAACAACTTTCTTCCTGTTTTTTTTTTGTGCGTTCTCCATATAACGCAATAGAGCCAATAAGATAAAGTCATCCATCTTTGATTGTTTACTTGCACAATTTTGGACAGTGCACGAACGCTTTAAAGAGAGCAACCTAGTTCGCGATTCAACCCTAAATTTTCAATCGGTACCCACTTTTGTGAAAGAGGTTGGGGTCACACAAAATCTCACATAAACACCACAAATGCACACTGTTGACCGAGATTTTCGAGATTTTCAGCAAACAAAAATCTAACGTAATAATGTGAGCTTAGGAATAATTAATGCAGGTAGTTTTTACGTGGTTCGGGCATTAATGAGTTGTAGTCCACGAGTCTCTGTTATTAATGAGTGGGTGTTTCTTACAGAGAATATTTTTGTGTCTTTCTTTCGATCCCCCTACCAATTTTAGTGAGGGGTATATATAGCGATTTGTGGGAAGGAGAAAAGGGGTAACTTGTCTTCAAGTGCCAACTATGGGCATGCACAAGTTCCCAAAAAGTACAAAATAAGGCATGCACTATCTACGTAGTAGACTGCTTAGGTTTTAGGTGAGATTAGCCTTCATCCCTCCTTAATTGATGTGATTCTTCATAATAGAGTCGTCACTAGCTCCCTTGATTATAGTGTAATCGCCCAAAGCTAGGTTTATGACGTCTTACACGTCCTCTTATGGGTATTTCCAGACGTTTTTCCCATGCCGCATTAAATGCGAAGTGACTGTTCACCTCCAGCTTTACTGGCCCGGGAGAGTTTATTCATATTCACCTCCTGAAGAAGAAATGGAGCTATTTGCTCATGTCTGGGAGCTTGCCCTTGAATCATAATTATTAGTTCTGAGGAGATTTAATTAAGTCTTTTGTTCATCTCCGGGTGATAGGCCTCTACCTGCCACGAGTCCCACATTGCAGCTACCACATATATTAGGAGAAATTTGGGTCAACACACACCATCCAAATCTTATTTAGTCGTAGGTAAAAGAGACTTCGATCTCAATAAATGCAAAGACACGTGCCTCGAGCGCGTGGGCAGTATTAATGATCGTCATCATTTGCCTTTATCTTTTTAGCAAACAATGATTTGTTTCCCGCCTATTGACATACCCTTCCATCAATGCCGGTGTCAGAAAGGTACTCACACGTTTCAACCGCCCTTTCTCTTCATCGTGCTTTTTTATCCCATCCTTTGGATCAAGGGATTTGAACCGTTGTTAACCCTCACCATTCGATTGTTGGAATATATTTTACCAGGACCTAGATTTACTAACAAGTATGTTCTTAACATCCTAAATATGAACTTCTAAAACGATGAAAATAAACACATGAAAGGTATGAGAAACCTTACATTGGTTGCAGCAGAATTAAATGACTCATTCCGCTCAGATCTCTAACCCTTGTATCCTTTCTGTCGTAGAGTATAATCTAGATTTGAGCCCGAAACTCCTTTACTTGTTTGGATTCTTCACAGTCTTACACACTATGATTGATGACTAACTTGCTATAGGTGGGCATGCACTCAATCACTAAAGCTTGAATTTGTTTTGTGAAGAAGACTATAGGATTCGAAAATTGAAGAGAAAAGAAGAAGAAGAAGTCTCAAACTCTCTAGTTGTCTGACAAGAAGTAAACTAGGTCAAGAGTCATTAGTTGGATTATGAGACCATTCTTTTCTTTTTATACTAATTCACTTAGGGTTAGAATTGAATTATTTGGAATAAAAAATGATAAAATAATAGCAAAAATAGGGTATAGTGGTCGGCCATGAAGTGGGCCCATCACTAGTTAGATTTTTGCCATTTTTTCAACCATTTATCTATTTTTCACAAATGTCATATTTTACAATTTCAATCATATAAATGCCAAAACTATTAATTTAATAATTAAAATAATTATCAAATAAAATTTTCATTTATATTATTTATTAATTAGACTCCACAAAGTCTCTTAATTAACAAATAAATTCCAAAATCCTATTTCTTCACAATCAAGCCATAACATAGTGAAAATTCATAACCTAGACATAGTCTAATTTTAGAATTATAATTGATTAATTAAAATTAATTAGCTGAGGCTTACAAGCAGTTTGTCTCAACTAGTATGGGGACTATGAGCCTATATAACTGAGCTTCCAATAAGTAGATCTAGAATTTACCAAGTAAATTCCCTTACTTATTAATTCCTCCTTGCACCACAATAGATTTGGAATTGCACTCTCAATTATATAGAACACTCTATATGTTCCACGATATAGATACGCTATGAGTTATCCATTTGTTATAATCCTAATAATCAATGATCCTCTATAGATGATTTACATTGAGTAGGGACAAATTTACTGTTACAACCTTAATGTATTTTATCCTTAAAATACTTAGCTACCTATAAATAATATTTCAGTGAACTAATATTGTAATACCCTAAGATTAAGAATCGGATTAACAAACCCTAACTAGTTAAATTTGTATTAATTATATTATTATATAACTAAATATATATATGAATTATATTGAGAAATGACATGTTAAGACCTCGTTGGTGAGCCAAGGGCATTTTTTGTAATTTTGGCCTGAGAAGGGTAAAATCATAATCTTATAGTTTATCGTGCTTATGGACTATATGTTGGAAATTATTTTACCAGGATCTTAGATCTACTCACAAGTATGTTGATTAACACCCTAAATATGAACTTTTAAAACGATTATGAAATAAACACATATAAAGTATCAGAAACCTTATATTAGGTGCAGCGGAATAATATGACTCCTTCCGTTCAGATCTCTAACCCTTGTATCCTTTCTGTCGCAGAGTATTATCAAGATCTGAACCTGAATTTCTTTCTCTGATTCTTTAGTGCTGAAACTCCTTGGTGTTGAATGTCTTTCTTCACGATCTTCCTCACTATGATTGAGGTATCACTTGCTGTGTGTGGGCACCACTCTAACACTAAGTGATTTCGAAATTTCAAGGAAGAAGAAGAGTATGAAGTGGCGGCTAGGGTTTAGAAAGTGAAGGCTCAGGTTTTTCTCTGAAGGAAAGTGTGAAAGTTAAGTGTAAATTTTCTGAAGCCTTCACTATCTATTTATAGCATTCCACTAGGGTTAGGTTTGAATTATTTGACATTAAAGTAATGAAAATATCAGATGATAAACCCTATAAAAGTGGCCGGCCTAGGCAATATGGATTTGGGCCTCACTTTTTGCAATTTTGCAGTTTTATCATTTCTGCATCTCATTTTCTCAAAAACGCCAATTTTCTAATTCAACCATTTAAATGTCAATTCTAACTATTTAATAACTACAAATAATTATTAAATAATATTGTCATTTATCATATTTATTAATTGAACCATACAAAGTATCATAATTAACAAATATGCCCCTAAAACTCTTTCTTTACAATTTCGCCCTTACTTAGTGAAAAATTCACAAATAGACATAGTCTAATTTGAGAATTATAATTGATTAATCAAAACGAATTATGTGAGTCTTACAAGCAATATTATCTCAACTAGTGGGGGGACCATGGGTCTATATAACCGAGCTTCCAATAAGCAGATCAAGAATTTATAACCTAAATTCACTGACTTATTAATTCTTCGTTGAATCCACGCATAGAACTTAGAATTGCACTCTCAGTATATAAAATACTCTATATGTTCCACCATATAGGCACATCATTAGTTATCCATTGTTATAATCCTAATTTGATCAATGATCCTCTATAGGAATGATCTACACTGTAAAGGGATTAGATTACCGTGTTGGATATAATTTACCAGGATCTAGATTTACTACCATGTATGTTTCATTAACATCCTAATATGAATTCTAAAACAATGAAATAAACACATATAAAGTTTAAGAAACCTTACATTGGGTGCAGTGGAATATAATGACTCCTTCCGTTCAGATATCTAGCCCTTGATTCCTTTCTGTAGCAGAGCATTATCAATATCTGAACCTGGATCTCTTTCTCTCCTTCCTTTGAAGCTGAATCGCCTTCTTGTTGGTTGATTTTCCACAGTCTTACACACTATGATTGAGATACCACTTGATGTGTGTGGGCACTCACTCATTCAATCAAGGATTTCGAAATTTAGAGAAGAAAATAGAAGGGAAGAGGTTCGGTCTATAGAGAAAAGATAGAGGCTCAAATTTCATCTGACAAAGTTCTAGTGTGAATGAGAGCCATCACTATCTATTTATAGGTAACCACCTAGGTTTAGGTTAGAATTATTTAGCATTAAAATAATGAAAAAATAAATGATAAAACCCATAAAGTGTGGCCGTCCATGGGCTTGGATAATGGGCCTCACTTATGCAATTTTGCTGTTTTATCATTCCTGCATCTGATTTTCTCAAAAACGCCAATTTTCAAATTCAACCATTTAAATGCCAATTCTAATTATTTAATAACTAAAATTAATTATTAAATAATATTGTCAATTAATATATTTATTAATTAGACATATAAAGTCTCTTAATTAATAAATAAACCTAGAATCTCTTTTCTTTACAATTTCGCCCTTGCTTAGTGAAAATTCATAAACTAGACATAGTCTAACTTTAGAATTATAATTGATTAATCAAAATCAATTAACTGAGTCTTACAAGCAGTATGGTCTCAACTAGTATGGGGACCATGGGTCTATATATCCGAGCTTCCAATAAGTAGATCAAGAATTTATATCTTAAATTCACTGACTTATTAATTCTTCGTTGAATCCACGCATAGAACTTAGAATTGCACTCTCAGTATATAGAACGCTCTATATGTTCCACGATATAGACACGTCATTAGTTATCCATTGTTATAACCCTAATGTGATCAATGATCCTCTATATAGATGATTTACACTGTAAAGGGATTAAATTACCGTAACACCCTATAATGTATTTTATCCTTAAAACACTTAACCCTGTATAAATGATATTTCAGCTAAGTGAAATGAGATCTCCACCATTTATTTTCCTTTGGTTAAGCTCGAAGGAAATCATCCTTTACTTTCTATTTGCCAGATAGAAGCTATAGATTCCATATTTATGTTAGCGCTCCCACTCAATTGCACTACCGTGTTCCCAAAATATACGTATCACCCTGACCCAAAAGTAGGCTTAACTAACAAATCAAAGAACACGAATAACACTCTTGAGATTGAACCTAATCATATCAGGATTAAGATCATTTGATCTAGGATCAACAGGTGGTATTGAATTGAATAGATATTATGGTAAATTCTAATATATCTAATCAAAGTTCAATATCGGTCCCTTTCGATGTATATTCCATACATCTGATGCTGGTAAACTTTGCCAATGTCCTGGAAAGGACATAACACTTATCCAAGGTGTAAGAATACCTATCGCTGATTATACCATGTCAGTCTAAATCCAGTGTTCTGACAAATCAGGGAATAAACTTTCGAACATATAATTAAGATTATATTCCACTTGTTGGAATTTATTTTACCAGGATCTTAGATCTACTCACAAGTATGTTGTTTAACACCCTAAATACGAAGTTTCTAAAACGATAAATAAACACATATAAAGTTATGAAAATCTTACATTGATGCAGCGGAATTAATGTCTCCTTCCACTCAGATCTCTAACCCTTGTATCCTTTCTGTCGCAGAGTATTATCAAGATCTGAGCCCGAATGTCCTTCTCTTTGTGTGTGATCCTTCACAGTCTTCCAATCTATGATTGAGTTACCACTTGCTGTGTGTGGGCACTTACTCTATCACTAAGGTTCGAAATTTATGAAGAAGAAAAGAGAGAGAGAGTGATTTCGGCAAAAGAAGAGAAAGGGAAGGCTTAGTTTTTCTGAAGAGAAATTTTTTAACAGAAAAGGTTATTTAAAACATGTCTAAAACTTGATTTGACTGAGCCATCACTTTCTATTTATAGGCAACTACTAGGTTTAGGTTAGGAATTATTTGGCATTAAAATAATGAAAATGTCAATTTGAAAATCCACTTTAATTGGCCGACCATGGTGTGTGTAATGGGCCCCACTTGGTTTTGCAGTTGTCACAAATTTTATTTCTATTTTCTCAAAAACGCCAATTTTCTAATTCTAACCATTTAAATGCCAAAACTAATTATTTAATAACTAAAATAGATTATTAAATAATATTTTCATTTAATTTAATTATTAATTAGACATATAAAGTCTATTAATAAATAAATAAACCTAGAATCTCTTTTCTTTACAATTTTGCCCCTGCTTAGTGAAAATTCACAAATTAGACATAGTCTAATTTTAGAATTATAATTGATTAATCACAAATCATTTATTGAGTCTTACAAGCAGTATATTCTCAACTAGAATGGGGACCATGGATCTATATGCTGAGCTTTCAATAAGTGAATCGAATTTACTAAGTAAATTCCTACTTATTAATTCTTCGTTGAGTCCACTCTTAGAACTTAGAATTGCACTCTCAGACTTATATAAAGCATATTATATGTTCCACGATATATATATGATATCTCATTTAAGCATTGTTATAATCTTATTGTGATCAAAGATCCTCTATATAGATGATTTACATCGAGATGGGATAATTTTACCGTTCTCACCCCTCAATGTATTTTGCCCCTTAAAACACTTAGCTACCTGTAAATGATGTTTAGTGATCTAAGAATTAGTCACTTAAACAAGAGCTCATCCATTTACTTCTATTTAGCTAAGCTCGAAGGGAATTATCACTTGACTTCTATACACCAGTAGAAGCTATAGATTCCATATTTATGTTCAGCACTCCCACTCAATCATACTATCATGTTCCCAAAATATACGTATCACCCTGACCCAAAAGTAGGCTTAACTAATAAATCAAAGTACATGAATAGTACTCCTGAGTTGAGCCCAAACATACCAGGATTTAGATTCTTTTAATCTTAAGATCAACTACAGATATTGACTTGGAAAGATATAACGGTAAGTTTGTAATATCTTAACTAAGTTGCAATATCGGTCCAGTCCAATGTATACTCCATACATTCGAAACTAGTATACTTTACCAATGTCCTGGAAAGAACATAACACTTACTCCAAGTGTAAGTACACATCATCGCTGATTATCACATTAGTGTAAATTCAAAACACTGATGAAACAGGGACTTAGTCTTTTGATTCATATGATCACAATCACATTCCACTGTGTTGACGATACTGTAATTGTGAATAAACATATGATCTGGATTTAACTGATTTTGTGTATAAATGTAATAAACATATTAAACCATTAGCATGTAAAATTCATGCAAACATAAATCACTTCAAATTTCTTATATTGATAACTAATAAGATTGTAAAGAGTTTTATTTTGGGCATAAAACCCAACAAACTCCCACTTGCACTAACATAAAACAAAGTGTGCAAATAAGTCAATCTGATGTCTTGATCTTCAGATCAAGTGTAGTATATTTGAATCCACCCAAACTTCTGGAAACTAGTTCATAAATACATTTATGAAACATCCTTTACTATATGCATTACTCATCAAGGGATACTGAAATCCTTACTGTTTTAAAGTACATCTGAATAAACAGAAGACATATCTCTCATATTTAAAATATGGAATTGAGATAATACAGTGTAGACTTTTCTTCAGTAATATAACTTTCTGGTAATTTCGAATTTACAAAGTTATAATTGTTTTCTGGTAGAGCTTGAATCATTATAGAATAATTCCTCCACCCCCAAAGTAACCACCATCTCATAATTTCGAATGAGTTGGTGAAGATACAAGGATAACTGATATACAGTTCCTTAATATCTAACATATAGATCACTTTCATAAATCTTTCTTGAATATCTTCTAATGTTCCTTATTTGATTACATCTCAGATAGCTCCCACTCAATAGCAGATGTCTGGTTAAATAATACTTTTAACCTCTTTATTGTTTGGAGAGTTATCTAGTTGTGACTTATTAGTCTGAAACTTTAAGTTTCTTTGGAGACTAAGTCATCAACATAGCAGACTAGTATTTGAAGTGAAAAATACTTACTAGAGATTAAGTAATCAAAATTAAGATACCATAAAATTTTATGAGAATTAAGAAATCTAGGTTCAAGTCATTCGAATAGACTGAACTAGAATTCTATTATCTTATTCTCATAATTCTGATAAGTTATTTCTATCCACATGAATGGTTAGATTTGCTTTTCAGTAGTGTTCTTAAGTTCCTATCACAAGTGTCAACCTAATGAAGATGGGTAAAGAATTTTAAAATTCTCCCACTCAATTAAGGTAGTGTGAAACATTATCAAAGAACTTTTATAGGTATCATTATTTACTACAACAGTAAAACTAAATTGGAACATACAATCAAGATCAACTCAATCATACTATCATGTTCCCAAAATATACGTATCACCCTGACCCAAAAGTAGGCTTAACTAATAAATCAAAGAACATGAATAGTACTCCTGAGTTGGCTTAACTAATAAATCAAAGAACATGAATAGTACTCCTGAGTTGAGCCCAAACATACCAGGATTTAGATTCTTTTAATCTTAAGATCAACTACAGATATTGACTTGGAAAGATATAACGGTAAGTTTTTAATATCTTAACTAAGTTGCAATATCGGTCCAGTCCAATGTATACTCCATACATTCAAAACTAGTATACTTTACCAATGTCCTGGAAAGAACATAACACTTACTCAGAGTGTAAGTACACATCATCGCTAATTATCACATTAGTGTAAATCCAAAACACTGATGAAACAGGGACTTAGTGTTTTGATTCATATGATCACAATCACATTCCACTGTGTTGACGATACTGTAATTGTGAATAAACATATGATCTGGATTTAACTGATTTTGTGTATAAATGTAATAAACATATTAAACCATTAGCATGTAAAATTCATGCAAACATAAATCACTTCAAATTTCTTATATTGATAACTAATCAGATTGTAAAGAGTTTTATTTAGGGCATAAAACCCAACACCACTGTGCTGACAACACTATAATCTTTAACAAACTCATATGTTCTGGACTTAAATAGAATTCATACATTATGTACATATAATCATGAAATAAATCATGTGAACCATGCAACATTAAATGTTATTTATGATCTATATTAATAAGTAAATCTGATTATATTGAAATGAGTTTCATTTAGGGCATAAAACCCAACATACCGTTACACCCTACAATGTATTTTATCCTTAAAACACTTAACCCCGTATAAATGATATTTCAGCTTATGTGAAATGAGTACTCCACCATTTAATTTCGTTTGGTCAAGCTCGAAAGAGATCATCCTTTACTTACTATTCGCCAGATAGAAGCTATAGATTCCATGTTTATGTTAGCGCTCCCACTCAATTGCACTACCGTGTTCCCAAAATGTACATATCACCCTGACCCAAAAGTAGGCTTAACTAACAAATCAAAGAACAGAATAACCTCTTGAGATTGAGCCTAATCATAACAGGATTAAGATCATTTGATCTAGGATCAACTAGGCGATATTGACTTGAATAGATATTACAGTAAGTTTAATAAATCTAAGTCAAAGTTCAATGTCGGTCCCTTCCGATGCATACTCCATGCACCCAACCTGAGCTTTACTTTAACCAATGCTCTGGAAAGAACATAGCATTTCTCCAAATGCAAGTAAACTCTGTTGTAGATTATCATATCAGTAAAACCCTGTGTCTGATAAATCAAGGAAACTTTATTTACATAGTCATGTTTACTTTCCAATATGTTGACAACACAATAAATAGGATCAAGTATGTGAAAAGGGTTTCAGATGAATTTATAAATCAAATAGACAAGCAATTGATAAGATGAACCAAAACATACAAATGAATGAAAAATACCTCTGTATCTTTATTGATGTTGAATAAACTGGATTACATTGAAATGAAGTTTTATTTAGGGCATAAAACCCAACAAACTCCCACTTGCACTAATATAAAACAAAAAGTGCATTTCAAATAATCTCAACACCTTGATATACAAATCAAGTGTAGTAGTAGTAAACTCCTCGTAATAGGATCTGAAAGGTTGAATTAAACACAACCTTTTCTCCACCATTACTCTTCCTTAATCACAAAATCATTGATAATGTGAAATTCCTCTCTATATGTCTACTCTTTTTGGGATACTGGATTCTATACCTTTGGCAACCACTTTTGGTTATTCAGGAAATAACACTAGTAGTTAAGGCAATTTGGAATGGTGCCAAAAATGTATAGAACTTTCCTTAGACTGAATAAGTACCTTTCCTGCAACTTTTACATTCAGCCCCTTTCTGGTAGACCTAGAGACTTCAGATAGGTTTTTACACTTATCCAAAATCACTATTCCACCCCAGAGTAATCACCATCTTATTTCTAGCACAAAGGCAAATCTGGAAATCTGATGTGGTGTAGTCTAAGAGTTTTAAATACACCCTTATAGACTAACATATAGTTCCTCATGTTGATCAGACATGAGGTAAGCTACCCTGCCTTGTGTTATTCTCACAATTGGCATCCAACAGGGCAATTAATTACCATAAGTTGTACTCACCCATGATAAACTTATAACCTGCAAGTGATATGCTCACACAAGCAGCAAGACCCTAATATTATTCTCATGCTAACGATGCTCACAAAATATAAGGAAATCACAACACAATCAAATTAAATAGAAACCCATCCCAAGTTGTATGCATAACATACACCCTGTCTACAAATGTCCACTCTTCTTACCTCAGTTGCTAAGACCACACTTGCTACCTCGAGCACCTCAACGAATTTCCTTGTTGAGAACAAGATCCTAAACATTCATTAACACAACAATACACTCAAAATACATTCAAGTATGAATCTCTAAACTCAAACAGAAACTTACGTAAAAATACGTAACACATAGGTCCATTTCACTTGCATGACACACCATACATAAGCGTTTATTATTTTGATTCACACAAACATATTGCATGGCCTCAATCAAACATTCTCAACGTAAAACATGAATTCATACAACACCTTTTTACGTAAAATTTACTAAAATACTATTTATTCTCATTAAAACCCAAATAAATAGTTAATTAATCACCAATAATTATAATAAATACCTACAACAACTAATAAATAATAAAACCTATTCCATTTGATATCATAGACAGTAAATGGTATTACAAAAATATATTTTACTATTTTAACAACACTTATCCATTTTTCATAATTAACTTAAGCATTAATTAAGTAAATTCATGAAAAATACCAAAATTGATTAAAAACCAAATCTAACTCCTCTAACACAGTTTATAATCTGTACTAAGTCATAAAGAATTTTCTTTGAATTTTCTAAGCAACTTAGGTATTTTTCATAATTAAAATCAGAAATAACATCAATAATTCATGAAAAATACATAATCGCCTGAAAATTCAATCTACCAATTTTATAACAGTTTATATATCATAGACCAGCATATAAAATAAAACTAGATTTTTCTGAGCAATCTAAGTATTTTTCATAATTAATATATGAAATATACTAAATAATTCACAATAATTCCAAATAAATTCAGAAAATTATGAAACTTCACCAAGCACCTTAGAATAAAATAAGGAATCAAAATATACAAAAATATTTAAGAAAAACACCTCAGAAACGGTCAGAACGTGGTTGCCAGCGTTCTCGTCGGTTTCGTCGCCGGTAAAGTGTAACTTTGTCTCCGATTGCTCTTGAAGTGTCCTTTCGATTGGGGAAGCTCTCCACAGTGCTCAGGACCTCAAAACGATCAAGAAAAGTGGTCCGAGAAGGCAGGTCGGGGTCGTCTTCTTCGTTGGCGGTGTACCGTCTTTAATGGAGTCAAAATGTTGGTTTTTCATTTTGGACGTTAAAGCTTCGTTTTCTTACGTTAAAAACGATCCTTAGGGTCCCATGCACTCGTATATAACCTCCCTCGACCCAGGAACAAGCTTAAACACGTTTGAATTCGAGTCCGTATCCAAGCCGCACCTTTGAAGCTTCAAAAATGGCAAATCTCAAAACGATGACTTCCGCCCCTTATACCACATTAAAAAGCTTCCTTAGGTCGTATATAAGTGATCCCAAACCCCCACTTTCACCCAGGTTGCACTCCGCTTGAAGAAACAAAATTTTTCGGTATCGTATACGCCGTATACGTGCTCTCTCTCTCTCTCTCTCTCTCTCTCTCTCTCTCGTTGGTTCTCTGTTTTGGGTGTACGAAAATAGAGCTTAAAACCTAATTTTTATCGTGTTTAAACCCAAGCAAAATATCGCTTTGAACCGAAGTGGAACGATTCCCATTCCACAAAAATCTCGGTTGTTACGGGACGGTTCTACATAATATCGTATATATGCATATGTATATACAAAAAACAAAAAAACGATATAATAATAATAATAATAATAATAATAATAATAAGAATGATGATAACCATAATAATAAGAATGATAATAATTATAATAATACGAATGATAATATTTATAATAATAGTAATAATAATAATGATAATAATTGTGTTAAATATACCCTTTAACACTATAATAATATTTACCAATATTATTATAGTAAAATAAAAATCTCAATACTATTATAAGTTAACATTCATTATTATTATTATTCCCACACTAATAATAATATGTACCAAAATCAAACAAATCACACACCCATATAATAATATCCAGATATATATATTTATTAGGCATTATGCACATGCGAATAATATAAATATTATTTCATCATAAAAATAATCCCATACATATTTAAATCCATAAATATGTAAAATAATAAAATATACTCTCAGCTAAATAAAATTACAAAAATACCCTTTCGGAGTTAGCGGATATTACAATTATCCCCCTCTAAAAGAAAATTTCGTCCCGAAATTTTACTCAAATAATTCTGGATATTGTTCTCGCATATCAGACTCTAGCTCCCAAGTAGCTTCCTCAACCACGCTGTTTCTCCATAGGACTTTCACCAAGGTAATTGTCTTATTTCTCAAAATCCTATCCTTTTGATCAAGAATCTTTACCGGACGTTCATTGTAGGACAAATCTTCCTGCAAACCCAGTGTTTCATAGCTCAAAACATGCGATGGGTCTGACACATATTTTCGAAGTTGGGATACATGAAATACATTGTGCACCCCAAATAATGATGGCGGTAAAGCTATTCTATAAGCTACACTGCCTACTCTGTCCAATATCTGAAATGGACCAACATATCTGGGACTTAGTTTCCCTCTCTTGCCAAATCTCTTCACTGAGAGTCCTTTTAGTGGTGTCACTCGAAGAAACACATGATCACCCACTTCGAACTCAATGTCCCTCCGCTTCAGGTCTGCATAAGATTTCTGTCTGCTCTGAGCTGTGATCATTCTAGCCCTGATCTTCTGAATAGCTTCGTTGGTGTGCTGAACTGCATCTGGCCCTAGGAGTTTGTTCTCTCCCAACTCATCCCAATGCAGTGGAGACCTGCATTTTCTTCCATACAACATCTCATAGGGTGCTACCCCGATAGTAGACTGATAGCTGTTGTTGTAAGAAAATTCAATCAAAGGCAGGTATTTGCTCCATGATCCTTGGAAATCTATCACACATGCCCTCAACATATCTTCCAAGATCTGATTTGTTCTCTCAGTCTGACCATCTGTCTCTGGATGATATGCAGTACTGAACTTCAATCGAGTTCCCATTGCTCTCTGTAAGCTTTTCCAAAAAGATGAAGTAAACCGAGCATCTCGATCACAAACAATAGAATACGGTGCCCCATGTAATCTCACAATCTCATTCACATACAAATCAGCAAAATGGTCCATGGAGTAAGTCATGCGTACTGGTAGAAAATGGGAAAATTTTGTATACCTATCGACGACTACCCAAATGGCGTCATGCTGTTTTTTAGTCTTAGGTAACCCAGTCACAAAATCCATGGAAATCTCTTCCCACTTCCATTCAGGGAGTTTCAGTGGTTGTAATAATCCTGCTGGTCTTTGATGCGCTGCTTTAACTTGTTGGCATGTTAAGCATTTGACCACAAATTCAACTACATCCTTTTTCATACCAGGCCACCAATACAATGCTTTCAGGTCATGGTACATTTTAGTGGTCCCGGGGTGAACTAAATAAGGTGCAGTATGAGCTTCTACCAATATCCCCTTCTTGAGCTCATCATTATCGGGCACATAAATTCGTCCCTTGAACCGAATTAATCCCGTGTCTGATATTTCATAATCTTTGGCGTTACTATTCAAAATTTCTTGTTTTAGTTCACTGAGCTTTTGATCTGTTGTCTGTCCCTCCTTAATTCTTTCTAACAAAGTTGATTGAAGTGTGACCTTTGCAAGCTGCCCTGTGATAAACTCTATACTAGCTCGTTCCATGTTTCCACTAATTCCCTTGATACTCTTTGTAAAGTGGAAACTAGTCCTGGAGCTCTACGGCTGAGTGCATCCGCTACCACATTGGCTTTACCAGGATGGTACATTATCTCGCAGTCGTAGTCTTTGACCAACTCCAACCATCTCCTCTGCCTCATGTTTAACTCCCTCTGGGTGAAAAAGTACTTTAAACTCTTATGATCAGTGTAGATTTCACATTTCACTCCATAGAGATAATGACGCCAAATTTTTAGTGCAAAAACCACTGCAGCTAATTCTAGGTCATGTGTCGGGTATCTCTGTTCGTATTCTTTTAATTGCCTTAAAGCGTTAGCAATTACCTTCCCTTCTTGCATTAGAACACAACCTAACCCTTGTTTAGATGCATCACAATATACCGCAAATTGTCCCTCTTCTATTAGTAAACTGAGGATTGGTACCGAAATAAGTCTATTCTTCAACTCTTGGAAGCTTTGCTCACACTTGTCTGACCAGGAAAATTTTAGATTCTTCCTAGTTAATTCTGTTAAGGGTGTTGCTATTTTTGAGAACCCCTCAACAAACCTTCTATAATAGCCTGCTAAACCCAAAAAGCTTCGAACCTCTGAGGTGGTCTTTGGTCTAGGCCATTCTTTCACTGCAGCAACCTTGGTAGGATTTACTTTTATTCCCCCGTTAGTGACAATGTGGCCCAAAAATGCAACCTCGGACAACCAGAACTCACATTTTTTGTACTTGGCATACAATTGATGTTCTCTCAGTCGCTGCAAGGTCAAGCGTAAGTGCTCCTCATGTTCCTCCTCTGTCTTAGAATAAATCAATATATGATCTATGAATACAATGACAAACTGATCCAGATATTCCTTGAAGACTCGGTTCATGAGGTCCATAAAAGCTGCTGGGGCATTTGTAAGTCCAAATGACATCACCATGAACTCATAATGCCCGTATCTCGTTCTGAAGGCTGTCTTCGGTATGTCTTCATTTTTGATTCTTAGCTGATGATATCCTGAACGAAGATCAATCTTAGAAAACATCTTTTTCCCTTGAAGCTAGTCAAACAAGTCGTCAATCCTCGGTAATGGGTACCGATTCTTTATAGTCACCTTGTTCAGTTCTCGGTAATCTATGCACATTCTCATAGTACCGTCTTTCTTTTTAACAAATAGAACTGGTGCGGCCCACGGAGAGTAGCTAGGTTTGATAAACCCTAACTTAAGCAATTCTTCCAACTGTATTTTGAGTTCTTTCAATTCAGATGGTGCCATTCTATATGATGCGCGTGAAACTGGTGCTGTGTTGGGCACTAATTCTATCACAAATTCGATTTCTCTGTGTGGTGGTAACCCGGGTAACTCCTCTGGAAATACATCAAGAAACTCAGCAACTACCCGTGTTTCCTCCGGCTTTCTTTCAATTTTCTTGGTGTCATCAACCACATTAACTAGATACCCTAAGCACCCACGCTGCAATAGTTGCCCAGCCTTCATTGCCGAAATAATAGGGGTGCGAGGTTTCTTTCCTACCCCCCTGAACTCGAATGTCTCTCCATCTTCTGGTGTGAAAACAACTTTCTTTTGCTTGCAGTCAATTTATGCTCCATATTTGGTAAGAAAATCCATGCCCAAGATTACATCAAAATCAAATAAATCTAATACAATCAGGTCTACAAATAATTCTCTACCATCTATCCTGACAGGTATACCCCTAAGCCAATTTTTAGAGATTACAACCTACCCAGATGGTAACATGGTCTCAAACCCCACAGTAAATAATTCACTCGGTGTATTTATATGATTAATAATTGTGCTAGGAATAAAGGAATGAGTTGCACCAGAATCAAACAAAACTTTACAAGTGGTGTTGGCCATAGGAATCTGACCTGATACAACCGAAGGACTGGCCTCAGCTTCTGCTTGAGTGATGGCAAAAACTCTGGCTGGAACATACTTGTCATCTTTCTTGGGTTCTGCTCTGTTCCCAGTCTGTCCCCACAGTGGGCAATTGCGTTTGATGTGTCCTTCTTTTCCACATTTGTAGCATGCTTTTGCGCGACACTCGCCGAGATGACGTTTGGTACATTTAGGGCATTCTGGAATGTTTCGCCCACTGCTGCCATTAAATCGTTGGTCGTTATCAGTTTTGTACCTCTTGTCTTGACTTGGCTGCCCGGACTGGTCCTGTCCCCGTTTCTTGTGGTCATTAGAATTGGCTCCACCTTTCTTAGATTCTCTCCTGGCAGCATTTTCCTTCCAAATTTTGTTTGCACTCCGCTCAGCCGTAAGAGCCATTTCGACAACTTGAGCATAACTGAATTGACCCCTTGACACAATTTCCACATCTCGAGCCACCATTGGTTTCAAGCCTTCCACAAATCGATGTGTTCGCACTCTATCAGTAGGTACCAGATCTGGAGCGAATTTCGCCAATCTATCAAATTTTTGTGCATACTCAGTCACAGTAAGACTCCCTTGGACTAATCCAGTAAATTCATCGACCTTTGCTGCTAGAACTGCTGAGTTATAATACTTCTCATTAAAGACCCTTTTGAAATCATCCCAGTTCATGGTATCTACATCCTTTGTTTGTTCCACCACCTCCCACCAGATACGAGCATCTTTTCTCAGCATGTAAGATGCACACTTCACTCGGTCATTCCCATCGACCCTTAGCATCTGCAAAATGCTTTCTATGCGACTTATCCACTCCTCAGCCACTACCGGGTCTATGCCTCCCTCAAACTCAGGTGGGTGTTGTTTTCGAAATCTCTCTGCTAACAACTCATGTCTAGCCTCTGTAGCAAGATATACCACTACAGCTGGTGGGTCTCTATTTTCTGCATCCTGCCTTATTTGGACTGGCGGCTCCGGTTGACGTCTCAACTGACGAAGTTCTTCTTCCTGCCTATGAATGATTCCTTCCAGTGCGGCAAGGCGCTCTTCCCATCCCTGTGGTGCTTGAGGTGGTTCATTGATCCCTCCATCATCTCGGCCTCTATCTCGGCCTTGGCCTCGACCTCGACCTCGACCCACTCTAACTGACCTTCTAGGAGGCATTTCTAAACTCCTGAACCACACAAACCAAAACACATCAAGATCATTTTGATCATCAATTTTACATCAAAAGAATATTACACTCCCACGTACAGATATTAAAGGCAACTTAATTATAAGTAATAACCACTTACAATACAGTGAGTCGAGCTCGTCTCATGGCGGTGAACTTTACATGTTAGGGCTAACCACATTCTTTAGGACCGTATTGCTCTAATACCATATTGTAACACCCCGATTTCCCGATATGTCACGTAGGATAGTCCGTATAAAACAATTTAATAAGATAAAGACAATCAAACACTTCTTTATTGAAAAAAAAATATCCAAGCATGAGATCTCATTGTTTAAAACAAAATACTTTTAGTACTGTAAACTTAAATAAGAACTAGTTTAGTCAAAATAATAGTTCCAAAATATTTAGCAATTAAAAACATTAAAAGCAAAATACTGTGCCAGCCCCCTAACATGCGGTCCACGCCTCGAGCTCTTCCATCTCACTGCTTAGCTTTACCCTTACCTGCACACAGAGTACCCGTGAGCTAACGCCCAGTAAGAAGAGCTATGTAGGACATAACCCTCCTAACTAGTTACTTGACATAAGTTACTCTTTAACATTAATCAACAGTAATTCACATTCCATTAATATATCCACAACGCATGTTGTTCTCACATGCACAAATCAAGTCTCATATCGCACATTATACTCACATACGATAATCAACTATACGCTCATGTTGATCAGACATGAGGTAACCTGCCCTGCCTTGTGTTATTCTCACACTTGGCATCCAATAGGGCAATTAATTACCATAAGTTGTACTCACCCATGATAAAGTTATAACCTGCAAGTGATATGCTCACACAAGCAGCAAGACCCTAATATTATTCTCATGCTAACGATGCTCACAAAATATAAGGAAATCACAACACAATCAAATTAAATAGCAACCCATCCCAAGTTGTATGCATAACATACACCCTGTGTACAGATGTCCACTCTTCTTACCTCAGTTGCTAAGACCACACTTGCTACCTCGAGCACCTCAACGAATTTCCTTGTTGAGAACAAGATCCTAAACATTCATTAACACAACAATACACTCAAAATACATTCAAGTATGAATCTCTAAACTCATACAGAAACTTACGTAAAAATACATAACACATAGGTCCATTTCACTTGCATGACACACCATACATATGCATTTATTATTTTGATTCACACAAACATATTACATGGAATCAAACAAACATTCTTAACGTAAAACATGAATTCATACAACACCTTTTTACGTAAAATTTACTAAAATACTATTTATTCTCATTAAAACCCAAATAAATAGTTAATTAATCACCAATAATTATAATAAATACCTACAACAACTAATAAATAACAAAACCTATTCCTTTGGATATCATAGACAGTAAATGGTATTACAAAAATACATTTTACTATTTTAACAACACTTATCTATTTTTCATAATTAACTTAAGCATTAATTAAGTAAATTCGTGAAAAATACCAAAATTGATTAAAAACCAAATCTAACTCTTCTAACACAGTTTATAATCTGTACTAAGTCATAAAGAATTTTCTTTGAATTTTCTAAGTAACCTAGGTATTTTTCATAATTAAAATAAGAAATAACATCAATAATTCATGAAAAATACATAATCGCCTGAAAATTCAATCTACCAATTTGATAACAGTTTATATATCATAGCCCATCATATAAAATAAATCTAGATTTTTCTGAGCAGCCTAAGTATTTTTCATTATTAATCTATGAAATATACTAAATAATTCACAATAATTCCAAATAAATTCAGAAAATTATGAAACTTCACCAAGCACCTTAGAATAAAATAAGGAATCAAAATATACAAAAATATCTAAGAAAAACACCTCAAAACCGGTCAGAACATGGTCGCCGGCGTTCTCGTCGGTTTCGTCGCCGGTAAAGTGTAACTTTGTCTCCGATTGCTCTTGAAGCGTCCTTTCGATTGGGGAAGCTATCCACAGTGCTCAGGACCTCAAAACGATCAAGAAAAGTGGTCCGAGAAGGCAGGTCTGGGTCGTCTTCTTCGTTGGCGGTGTACCGTCTTTAATGGAGTCAAAATGTTGGTTTTTCGTTTTGGACGTTAAAGCTTCGTTTTCTTACGTTAAAAATGATCCTTAGGGTCCCATGCAGTCGTATATAACCTCCCTTGACCCAAGAACAAGCTTAAACACCTTCGAATTCGAGTCCGTATCCAAGCCGCACCTTTGAAGCTTCAAAAATGGCGAATCTCAAAACGATGACTTCCGCCCCTTATACCACATTAAAAAGCTTCCTTAGGTCGTATATAAGTGATCCCAAACCCCCACTTTCACCCAGGTTGCACTCCGCTCGAAGAAACAAAATTTTTCGGTATCGTATACGCCGTATACTTGCTCTCTCCCTCTCTCTCTCTCGTTGGTTCTCTGTTTTGGGTGTACGAAAATAGAGCTTAAAACCTAATTTCTATCGTGTTTAAACCCAAACAAAATATCGCTTTGAACCGAAGTGGAACGATTCCCATTTCACAAAAATCTCGATTGTTACGGGATGGTTCTACATAATTATTGTATATATGCATATGTATATACTAAAAACAAAAAAAACGATATAATAATAATAGTAATAATAACCATAATAATAAGAATGATAATAATTATAATAATACGAATGATAATAATAATAATAATAATAATAATAATAATAATAATAATAATAATAATAATAATAATAATAATAATAATAATAATAATAATAATAATAATAATAATAATTGTGTTAAATATACCCTTTAACACTATAATAATATTTACCAATATTATTATACTAAAATAAAAATTTCAATACTATTATAAGTTAACATTCATTATTATTATTATTATTCCCACACTAATAATAATATGTACCAAAATCAAACAAATCACACACCCATATAATAATATCCAGATATATATATTTATTAGGCATTATGCACATGCCAATAATATCAAATATTATTTCATCATAAAAATAATCCCATACATATTTATATCCATAAATAAGTAAAATAATAAAAAAATACTCTCAGCTAAATAAAATTACAAAATACCCTTTCGGAGTTAGCGGATATTACATGGTCCCTCAGCCTTAGCCTTGCCCTTACCTACACATGAACATAGCACTGTGAGTCGACAGACTCAGTAAGAAAAGCATAAAACATAAACATACATAAATCCCGGGTTATAATCAGACGCCCATACCCCTGACCATAACCCTAACTGCCGTGTCCCACACGATACTGAGTCCCGAAAGTTCATAAGACGGTACTATTGACAAGTAACAGCCTATACTTGGTACACTGGTCATACTCCAGCTGCTAGTCATACCCTAGCCTAGTCATACTCTAGCCTGTGCCGATGTGATACGTCAAATAGTACAGAACCACCAACCCTAGTATCAGCCTATACTCGGTACACTGGTCATACTCCAGTTGCTAGTCCTACTCTAGCCTGTACCGATGTGATACAATGTCAGCCTATACTTGGTACACTGGTCATACTCCAGTTGCTAGTCATACTCTAGCCTGTACCGATGTGACACAGTCGGATGGTTCGAAGCCAATATACATATCTAATGTAATCTAACAGGCTTCCTACATGCACGCTAAACATGTAATACATATGCATACTGTTATACTAATCTTACCTCAATTCCGAATTCAGGTGTGCCGGTCAACCTGACTGGAACGAACTTCACGGCGGTTTACAGGCTGCTAAACCATAACAATCACAACACTAATAAGTGATACGCTAAATCACTTCCCGGGGACTTAAACTAGAAACTAAAAGTTTCCCTATCGATAAAAAGCATGGCAATACCCCCAAATAACAAATAACATAAAAACAAGAAAATCTAGGGTTCCTGAAAATCACCCAACCGGCAGACCGGTTGCCCAACCGTAATTTCGCCCGGGAATTTCGTAACCCCATCCGAATTGGGATGTACAACCGGAATTCCGGTTCCTCGCAGACTAAACTCAAAAATTCATAACTTCATCAATTCGAACCCAAAGCATATCAAACCTTCCAGACCTGTTCTAATTACCCCTAAGAGCAAATCCAAAGCAAGAGAACCAAGCTTCAATCACAGAAACTCAATTCACCATTAAAGCTCGAAGCTTTGAGTTCAAAACTCAAACTTGGTTAAATCTAACTAACATGCATCCAAACTAGCTCAAATCTTCCTAAACATGCATATAATAACTTCAGAAAACAACATCAAGCATCAACAACCACTCTAGCAACAGATTTATTTATTTCACTTTGAAAAGCATAGTTTTTGAACCAAAACTCTAAATTAGTTTCAAATCAACCCAACATGCATCAAAACAGTTTCATTCCACTCAATTAAGCAAGATTAAACCTTTGAAAATAACCCATAAACACAGCAGCAACAATGAACCAAAACTAAGCATGCAACCTATCCATTTTCCTCAAAAATTCAAGAAAACTTAAAAGAAAGCTAAAGGGAACATACCAACAACTTATGATCACAAATTTAGATTGAAACTAGCTTGAAATCCCAAGAAAATGGCCAGCTTCTTGCTGCTCCAAGAGGGCCTAAATAGAGAGAGAGAGAGAGAGAGAGAGAGAGAGAGAGAGAGAGAGAGAGAGAGAGAGAGAGAGAGAGAGAGAGAGAGAGAGAGAGAGAGAGAGAGAGAGAGAGAGAGAGAGAGAGAGAGAGAGAGAGAGAGAGAGAGAGAGAGAGAGAGAGAGAGAGAAAGTTTTGCTTTTCTTTTCAAATTTTCTAATTTTTTAAGTTTGTAAAAAAAATGAAAATAACAAGGTTCATTTTTCATTTCAGCCCATATATCAAATAACATTTAAATTCCCAATTTCTAAGTCCACTAAAGGACAAAACATAAATGGGGCAAAATAACCATTTTGCCCCTTCACACTAAAATAGCATAAAGAGCATTAAAGGGGTATTTTTGGGAAATTCTAAATTCCCGGCCAATCCCGACATTTCTAATGTCTAATAAACCGTCCCAAAATACTAACATATTGTTGGAATTTATATTACCAGGATCTTAGATCTACTCACAAGTATGTTTATTAACACCCTAAATATGAACTTTCTAAAACGATGAAATAAACACGTATAAAGTTTAAGAAACCTTACATTGGGTGCAGCGGAATTAAATGACTCCTTCTGTTCAGATCTCTAACCCTTGTATCCTTTCTGTAGCAGAGTATTATCAAGATATGAACCTGGATCTCTTTCTCTGAATCCTTGATGCTGAAACTCCTTTGCTGATGATCTTTCTTCACGATCTTCCTCACTATGATTGAGGTATTGCTTGCTGTGTGTGGGCACTACTCTAATCACTCAGGTAATTTCGAAATATGAAGGAAGAAGAGAGAGAGAGAGAGTGGCGGCCAAGGAAACTAGAGAAGGCTCAGGTTTTTCTGATTCAGAAGTGTCAGAAGAAAAGTGTGTTTTTCCTGAAGCCTTCACTATCTATTTATAGCATTCCACTAGGGTTAGGTTTGAATTATTTGGCATTAAAATAATGAAAATATCAGTTTAAATTGCCTACAAAAGTGGCCGGCCATGCTTAGTGGATTTGGGCCTTACTTTTTGCAATTTTGTAGTTTTACCTTTTCTGCATTTGATTTTCTCAAAAATGCCAATTTTCTAATTCAACCATTTAAATGCCAATTCTAACTATTTAATAACTATAAATAATTATTAAATAATATTGTCATTTATCATATTTATTAATTGAACCATACAAAGTATCATAATTAACAAATATGCCCCTATTAACTCTTTCTTTACAATTTCGCCCTTACTTAGTGAAAATTTCACAAATAGACATAGTCTAATTTGTGAATTATAATTGATTAATCAAAACCAATTACATGAGTCTTACAAACAATATTATCTCAACTAGTGCGGGGACCATGGGTCTATATAACCGAGCTTTCAATAAGTAGATCAAGAATTTAGCACTAAAATTCACTAACTTATTAATTCTTTGTTGAATCGACGCATAGAACTTAGAATTGCACTCTCAGTATATAGAATGCTCTATATGTTCTACCATATAGACGCATCATTAGTTATCCATTGGTATAATCCTAATGTGATCAATGATCCTCTATATGAATGATCTACACTGTAAAAGGATTAGATTACCATAACACCCTACTATGTATTTTATCCTTAAAACACTTGACCCCGTATAAGTGATATTTCAGCTTATGTGAAATGAGTACTCCACCATTTATGTTCGTTTGGTCAAGCTCGAAGGAGATCATTGCTTACTATTCGCCAGATAGAAGCTATAGATTCCATGTTTATGCTAGCACTCCCACTCAATTGCACTACCGTGTTCCCAAAATGTACGTATCACCCTGACCTAAAATTAAGCTTAACTAACAAATCAAAGAACACGAATAGCCTTTCAAGATTGAGCCTAATCATAACAGGATTAAGAACATTTGATCTAGGATCAACTAGGCGATATTGACTTGAATAGATATTACGGTAAGTTTAATAAATCTAAGTCAAAGTTCAATATCGGTCCCTTCCGATGCATACTCCATGCATCCAACCTGAGCTTTACTTTAACCAATGCTCTGGAAAGAACATAGCATTTCTCCAAATGCAAGTAAACTCTGTTGTAGATTATCATATCAGTAAAACCCCATGTCTGATAAATCTAGGAAACTTTACTCACATAGTCATGTTTACTTTCCAATGTGTTGACGGCACAATAAACAGGATCAAGTATGTGAAAAGGGTTTCAGATGAATTTATACATTATGTACATATAATCATGAAATAAATCATGTGAACCATGCAACATTAAATGTTATTTCTGATCTATATTAATAAGTAAATCTGATTATATTGAAATGAGTTTTATTTAGGGCATAAAACCCAACAAACTCCCACTTGCACTAATATAAAACAAAAAGTGCGTTTCAAATAATCTCAACACCTCGATATACAAATCAAGTGTAGTAGTAGTAAACTCCTCGTAATAGGATCTGAAAGGTTGAATTAACCACAACCTTTTCTCCACCATTACTCTTCCTTAATCACAAAATTATTGATAATGTGAAATTCCTCTCTGTATGTCTACTCTCTTGGGATACTGGATTCTATACATACCTTTGGCAACTACTTTTGGTTAATCAGGAAATTAACACTAGTAGTTTAGGCAATTTGGAATGGTGCCAAAAATGTATAGAACTTTCCTTAGACTGAATATGTACCTTTCCTGCAACTTTAACATTCAGTCCCTTCCTGGTAGACCTAGAGACTTCAGATAGGTTTTCACACTTCTCCAAAATCACTATTCCACCCCCAGAGTAACCACCATCTTATCAGAAAGATTTTCTAGCACAAAGGAAAATTTTGAAATCTGATGTGGTGTAGTCTAAGAGTTTTAAACACACCCTTATTGACTAACATATAGTTCCTCTTCTTAATCTTAAGATTTACTTGATTGTCTTCCAATGTTCTTCTCCTGGATTAATCTGATACCTACTCATTACTCCCACTCAACAGCAGGTGTCTGGTGTAAGGCATACTAAAGCATATCTGAGACCTCTCACTGTTGATATAAGAAATTCTTTTATTTCGTTATCTTTTCTGGAATAGTTGAGACTTTTCCTTAGATAAATAAAATCTATGCCTAAGAAGTTGTAAAGCTTCTATAGATTGCCATTAGAAAAATGCTTCAGCATCTTACTAAAGTAAGTTGCTTGCATTAGAGTAAGTAATTACCAGGTATACCATAAGCCATAGGTTTAGATAAACTCAAACCTATAATACTAGGAACAAGAAGTTTTGTTAAGTCCATTGAATAGACTTATACACGAAAATTTCCTTTTATGTCCTTGTAATAGAAAACTTAGGTTGCTCCATGTAAATGGATTAAACCATAGTTCTATTGGCTTTTCGTCTTAGTTTCTTATCTTGACAATCCATTACTTGTTTAAACTCACAATGGATTTAAATCACTAGTGTCTCCCAAGTCATAAGAAGGTGAGTTCCTAGAAACTCTCCCACTACGACAAGGTACCGTGAATTATGTCTAAGAAAAACTAAATGGTATTTATCTCTTCGGTTGTGACAAGACAACAGAGGCAGTGGGATCATCATATGTCAAATAAGATGATAGAACACTTTTGGAATCAAGAAATAAATATCTTCTTTATTTGCTACTTTATTTTCAGACTTAGTCATTATCTTTAAAAAGTAGTATTTGTTTGAACAAACACTTTCTTATCTATTGACTATGGGATGGTCCACCCCTAATCACTTAGAAAAGCTAACAAACCATGGTTAACAGTTCTAACTTTTCTTTAGATTTTTAGTAGGTCATCCATGAATCTAGTAATGATTTACATTAAGTATACAACGATTACATCATTCTGAAATTGTATTACCATAGAAGGATTTAGGCAACGACTAGTAACTAATCATTAATATGCAACTCGAAATTTCTGGGGAGGTAAGTTTGGATATAATTCAAAAATCAATTTAATGATCTTTGAACTGCATATCAACTAACTATTTCTCCACCCCTATCAGTTCGCAAGATCTTTAACCATTTACCTTAATGGTTTTAACCATTGCTAAAAATTAATGAAATTTTTCAAACATTTCAAATTTCTTGCTAAAAGGTATAATCTAGAGTTATCTTTTTAAGAATACAACGAAAAACTCATATCCACCCCTGAATGTACATCCATCTACGAATGAGATGAACTACTTTCAATGGATATACAAATGCCATAGAATAAAAAAAATATGGTTGTGTCTTTTTGATGACTTAGGTTTAGTTACATCAAAGAGTTCTTAGAATACTGCAAGTGGATCTTGGTCACAAAATACCTAACTCATATTCCATACAGTTTTAATCCATTAATAAAAGATGGATATTAAACACTTGAGAGAGTGTAACTGTATTGTATTCTGGAATTAGAAATATAAGAAAATTTCTATTTGAAATCTAAAATTAAAGTCAAAGACTTAAATTTATACCAAATATTATGAGTAATTCTATCTTGGACCAGCACTACTAATACAAACTCTAAGTCAGATTTGCCCATACAAGTAGGAGTTCTCTAAGATTGAGGATTTATATCAATTGGGAATAGAATTTTGGGATTATAATCATATGCGTCATTTAATTTCTTAAGAGAAAATATAGAATGACATGAAATGATTTATAGACCATTCATTCAATGATATGTTTTGAAGCTAATTCGAAATGAATAAGCTAAGAGGAATTAGGATAATTTCGTTTATAAATAAGAATCCAACGATGCTTCGATTAGCGAATGTCAAAGTAATCTTATTTGTACTATCTTCTTGTTTCATATCGTAAAAATACTAGTCTAAGGTGTCATCAATTGATGAACAGATAGATGTTGCATATACAATATTTATCTTTCGAGATCTAACACTATTATGTATGTCTAATGGTGAAAATCCACTAGGGATTTATCTCATTAGATAAACAAGCCAAGTTAGACCAACAATGAAGATTCGAAATTAAACTACAACTTAATAACAGAAAATAATATGGTTCAATATAAATTCATACACAATTTAGAAATTATAAACATATAGCAAGTAGGAATGACAAGTGAAAATACTAAAACTTACAATCCTAAATAATTTCCAAGGTTTTTCAACAAACTGATACGGTGTCCCGTTTAGGCGAGAGTCAAAGCATCATCCATTGAATAGAGTTGTCAGCTCTTCTAAAATGATAACCATTCTAGCAACCTTTTATTCGATCAAGATTGGAATTCAGCGTTGTCCCATTTAGGCGAGAGTCAAGGCAATTCTACCTTATGAGCTTCCACCATTGTTTCATAATTTGCAAGTCAAGTATGGTCGCCACCATTAGGGTGATCTATACCATACAAAACACTTACAAACTACTTATCATTCGAGATTAAACGGTGCGAAATTGCTAATGAACGTTCCTCCATTAGGGAGGATTACTCACTAAAACAAACGCGGTGTAAAACCCACAATGGAGATCGAATGTCTTTTGATTAAAGGCTCATTATTTGAAAAGAGTTGTATTTTCTTTGATTCTCTTTACTTATTCTATTTATTTTAAATATATATTTATTTAATTAAAATTTCCAATTTAGAATGAAAAATTCTAAATATAAATTTTAATTTAATATTTATAAATTTTACTTAGATGGATATGAAAATAACATGAATTCTTTCCATCTTAGTAATAATTTTCAATAAATATTTAGAAAAATATTCAATTTAAGTTGTTACAAAATTAATTTAAATTAATTTACAACTCAAATTTTATTTTCTATAAATATATATTGCATTTCGAAAAATTAAAGTATTTAAGAATACAATTTTCGAAAAATGCATGTTAAAATAAAAAATAAATCCTGGAAAAATTATTCTAATTTAATGTTGGCCCAAAATTAATTAATAAAATTAATTTACAACAAAACATATAATGTTTCCTATTTAATTAAATATATAAGAAAAATTTCAAATATTTAAGTATGATGATGAAAATCAACTTAAATATTAATTTTCTATTTAATTAAATACACTAGAAAAATACTTCAAACAAAAATATCACCTATCTAGAATTTCTTTTGACTAATTAATTCAATTTCTAATAATATATTTTAATTCATTTATTTTAAATTAATCAATTGATGAAAAAATCATTGATTTAAGTTCGTCCAAAATTAAAATAAATAATTTACAACTTTAATCTATTTTTTTAAATAAAATTCGAAATTCCAGCATTTAAGAAATGCAATTTCGAAATTTGATTAATAAAATAAAGAAAAAATATATTTTGAAAATTATTTAAATTTAGTTGAAAAAATAAATTTCAACTAAAAATAATTTTCTATTTAATTAAGTGTCATGAAAAAAAATATTTAAGTATCATGATGAAAATCAACTTAGATATTTAATTTTCAAATTAATTAAATGTATTAAATTCAAGAAATAAATAATTAAGTATAGAGAAGGCTTAATTATTAATCTCTAGTTTAATACTAGGAAAAATATACTTAAAATAAATTGTACCAAAATTAATTAATAAATAATTAATTTCACAATGTATAATATGTTCCTATTTAATATTAGAAATAATAAGTAGTCTAGAAATAACTATCGAGAAAATATCTTATTTGACTAAGTATCTTTTCCACAAAATTTGAAAAAATATGTAATTTAAATTGTATTAGAAAAAATCTAGAACTTAAATATTTTCAAATTTAAATTTAATTAAATATCAAAAATTAAGTTGTAACCACTTAATTTAAAAATATTCCATTTTAAGTTAATATTCGAAAAGATATTAACTTAAAAAATATCTAAAATATTCCATTTTAAGTTAATATTCGAAAAGATATTAACTTAAAAAATATCTAAAGAATCTTAATAACCAATGCCTAAAATTCCTCAACTTAATTTTGAAATTTTAAATCCAAAAGATATTCAGATTTAAGTTGGTTAGTTGTAGATAACTAAATATCAACTTAAATAGGAATATTTAATGAAAAATTTAAATTAAGCTTTAGAAAGAATCTAGATGGTTATAATTCTATATTTAATTAAATACAAGAAGATACATATAGTTTAGCTTAGAACATAAAATTCTTTAAATTATGGTTTTCTTAAATTAATTTCAAAATAAATGAAATTAATTATGTTGCTAATCAATTTTATTAGGTTAAACTAGTGTAATTAACCTAGTACAGTTTATTCAAATCAGGCAAATGGGCCTTCACAATTGGGGTGGTTCATGTGAGGGGGTGCTGGGTTCAGTATGTCGTACCCACTTCTATAGCTCCCAACTCTCACACAAGGCCCAAAAGAGAGGAATTTAACCTATAGAACAACTGTTATTAATTGAGTAAGCCCAAAAACTAAATGGGCCTAAGTAAAATCTATCAAGAACTATGACATTTTATTTAGAAACATTAACCAATATGCATTTATAATGAAATTAAACACATAGGCTCACACATGCACACTTTTGATGGATCCTATCATGTTGCTAGTGTTGGAAATTATTTTACCAGGATCTTAGATCTACTCACAAGTATGTTTATTAACATCCTAAATAAGAACTTTCTAAAACGATAAATTAAACACATATAAAGTTTAAGAAACCTTACATTGGGTGCAGCGGAATTAAATGACTCCTTCCGTTCAGATCTCTAACCCTTGTATCCTTTCTGTAGCAGAGTATTATCAAGATCTGAACATGGATCTCTTTCTCTGAATCCTTGATGCTGAAACTCCTTTGCTGATGATCTTTCTTCACGATCTTCCTCACTATGATTGAGGTATTACTTGCTGTGTGTGGGCACTACTCTAATCACTAAGGTAAGTTCGAAATATTAAGGAAGAAGAGAGCGAGAGGGTGGCGGCCAAGGAAGAGAGAGAAGGCTCAGGTTTTTCTGATTCAGAAGTGTAATTTTCCTGAAGCCTTCACTATCTATTTATAGCATTCCACTAGGGTTAGGTTTGAATTATTTGGCATTAAATAATGAAAATATAAGTTTAAAATGCCTACAAAAGTGGCCGGCCATGGCTTGATGGATTTGGGCCTTGCTTTTTGCAATTTTGCAATTTTTACACTTTTGTATCTGATTTTCTCAAATATGCCAATTTTTTAATTCAACCATTTAAATGCCAATTCTAACTATTTAATAACTATAAATAATTATTAAATAATATTGTCATTTATCATATTTATTAATTGAACCATACAAAGTATCATAATTAACAAATATGCCCCTATTAACTCTTTCTTTACAATTTCGCCCTTACTTAGTGAAAATTTCACAAATAGACATAGTCTAATTTGTGAATTATAAGTGATTATTAAAAACCAATTACATGAGTCTTACAAACAATATTATCTCAACTAGTGCGGGGACCATGGGTCTATATAACCGAGCTTCCAATAAGTAGATCAAGAATTTAGCACTAAAATTCACTAACTTATTAATTCTTTGTTGAATCCACACATAGAACTTAGAATTGCACTCTCAGTATATAGAATGCAATATATGTTCCACCATATAGACGCATCATTAGCTATCCATTGTTATAATCCTAATTTGATCAATGATCCTCTATATGAATGATCTACACTGTAAAGTGATTAGATTACCGTAACACCCTACTATGTATTTTATCCTTAAAACACTTGACCCCGCATAAATGATATTTCAGCTTATGTGAAATGAGTACTCCACCATTTATGTTCGTTTGGTCAAGCTCGAAGGAGATCATCCTTTGCTTACTATTCGCCAGATAGAAGCTATAGATTCCATGTTTATGCTAGCGCTCCCACTCAATTGCACTACCGTGTTGTTGGAAATTTATTTTACCAGGATCTTAGATCTACTCACAAGTATGTTTATTAACACCCTAAATATGAACTTTCTAAAACGATGAAATAAACACATATAAAGTTTAGGAAACCTTACATTGGGTGCAGCGGAATATTATGACTCCTTCCGTTCAGATATCTAGCCCTTGATTCCTTTCTGTAGCAGAGCATTATCAATATCTAAACCTGGATCTCTTTCTTTGAATCTTTGATGCTGAAACTCCTTTTGCTGAATGTCTTTCTTCACGATCTTCCTCGCTATGATTGAGGTATCACTTGCTGTGTGTGGGCACTACTCATACACTAAGGATTTCGAAATTCAAGAGGGAAGAGAAAGAAGAAGTGGCAGCTAAAGATAGGGAGAGAAAGGCTCAGGTTTTTCTGATTCAGAAAGTGTCAGAAGAAAAGTGTAATTTTCCTGAAGCCTTCACTATCTATTTATAACATTCAACTAGGGTTAGGTTTGAATTATTTGGCATTAAAATAATAAAAATATCAGAGGTAAATTCCTATAAAAGTGGCCGGCCCTATACTAGTGGATTTGGGCCTCACTTTTTGCAATTTTGCAGTTTTATCTTTTCTGCATCTGATTTTCTCAAAAACGCCAATATTCTAATTCAACCATTTAAATGCCAATTCTAACTATTTAATAACTATAAATAATTATTAAATAATATTGTCATTTATCATATTTATTAATTGAACCATACAAAGTATCATAATTAACAAATATGCCCCTATTAACTCTTTCTTTACAATTTCTCCCTTACTTAGTGAAAAATTCACAAATAGACATAGTCTAATTTGAGAATTATAATTGATTAATCAAAACCAATTACATGAGTCTTACAAGCAATATTATCTCAACTAGTGGGGGGACCATGGGTCTATATAACCGAGCTTCCAATAAGTAGATCAAGAATTTATTACTAAAATTCACTAACTTATTAATTCTTCATTGAATCCACGCATAGAACTTAGAATTGCACTCTCAGTATATAGAATGCTCTATATGTTCCACCATATAGACACATCATTAGTTATCCATTGTTATAATCCTAATGTGATCAATGATCCTCTATATGAATGATCTACACTGTAAAGGGATTAAATTACCGTTACACCCTACAATGTATTTATTCCTTAAAACACTTGACCCCGTATAAATGATATTTCAGCTTATGTGAAATGAGTACTCCACCATTTATGTTCGTTTGGTCAAGCTCGAAGGAGATCATCCTTTGCTTACTATTCGCCAGATAGAAGCTATAGATTCCATGTTTATGATAGCGCTCCCACTCAATTGCACTACCGTGTTCCCAAAATGTACGTATCACCCTGACCTAAAAGTAGGCTTAACTAACAAATCAAAGAACACGAATAGCCTTTCAAGATTGAGCCTAATCATATCAGGATTAAGATCATTTGATCTAGGATCAACTAGGCGATATTGACTTGAATAGATATTACGGTAAATTTAATAAATCTAAGTCAAAGTTCAATATCGGTCCCTTCCGATGCATACTCCATGCATCCAACCTGAGCTTTACTTTAACCAATGCTCTGGAAAGAACATAGCACTTCTCCAAATGCAAGTAAACTCTGTTGTAGATTATCATATCAGTAAAACACTATGTCTGATAAATCTTGGAAACTTTATTCACATAGTCATGTTTACTTTCCAATGTGTTGACGGCACAATAAACAGGATCAAGTATGTGAAAAGGGTTTCAGATGAATTCATACATTATGTACATATAATCATGAAATAAATCATGTGAACCATGCAACATTAAATGTTATTTCTGATCTATATTAATAAGTAAATCTGATTATATTGAAATGAGTTTTATTTAGGGCATAAAACCCAACAAACTCCCACTTGCACTAATATAAAACAAAAAGTGCGTTTCAAATAATCTCAACACCTTGATATACAAATCAAGTGTAGTAGTAGTAAACTCCTCGTAATAGGATCTGAAAGGTTGAATTAACCACAACCTTTTCTCCACCATTACTCTTCCTTAATCACAAAATCATTGATAATGTGAAATTCCTCTCTATATGTCTTCTCTCTTGGGATACTGGATTCTATATCTTTGGCAACTACTTTTGGTTAATCAGGAAATTAACACTAGTAGTTTAAGGCAATTTGGAATGGTGCCAAAGATGTATAGAACTTTCCTTAGACTGAATAAGTACCTTTCCTGCAGCTTTAACATTCAGTCCCTTTCTGGTAGACCTAGAGACTTCAGATAGGTTTTTACACTTCTCCAAAATCACTATTCCACCCCAAGACTAACCACCATCTTATCAGAAAGATTTACTAGCACAAAGGCAAATTTCGAAATCTGATATGGTGTAGTCTAAGAGTTTTAAACACACCCTTATAGACTAACTTATAGTTCCTCTTCTTTATCTTAAGATTTACTTGATTGTCTTCCAATGTTCTTCTCCTGGATTAATCTGATACCTACTCATTACTCCCACTCAACGGCGGAGTTTAAATCTAAGGCATACAAAAGCATATCTAAGACCTCTCACTGTTGATATAAGAAATTCTTCATGGCTTTATCTTTTCTGGAATAGTTGAGACTTTTCCTTAGATAAATAAAATCTATGTCTAAGAAGTTGTGAAGCTTCTATAGATTGCCATTAGAAAGAAAATGCTTCAGCATCTTACTAAAGTAAGTTGCTTGCATTAGAGTAAGTAATTACCAGGTGTACCACAAGCCATAGGTTTAGATAAACTCAAACCTATAATACTAGGAACAGGAAGTTTTGTTAAGTCCATTGAATGGACTTATAAACTAAAATTTCCTTTTATGTCCTTGTAATAGAAAACTTTAGGTTATTCCATGTGAATGGATTAAACCATAGTTCTATTGGCTTTCTTCTTAGTTTCTTATCTTGACAATCCATTACTTGTTTAAACTCACAATGGATTTTAATCACTAGTGTCTCCCAAGTCATAAGAAAGTGAGTTCCTAGAAATTCTCCCACTACGACAAGGTACCGTGAATTATGTCGAAGAAAACTAAATGGTTTAAACCTCTTTGGTTGTGACAAGACAACAGAGGCAGTGGGATCATCATATGTAAGATGATAGAACACTTTTGGAATCAATAATTAAATATCTCCTTTATTTGCTACTTGTTTTTTCAGACTTAGTCATTTTCTTAGAAAAGTAGTATTTGTTTGAACAAACACTTTCTTATCTATTGACAATGGGATGGTCCACCCCTAATCACTTAGAATAGCTAACAAACCATGGTTAACAGTTCTAGCTTTTCTTAAGATTTTGATTAAGTCATCCATGAATCTAGTAATGATTTACATTAAGTACCCAACCATTACATCATTCTGAAATTGTATTACCATAGAAGGATTTAGGCAACGACTAGTAACTAATCATCAATATGCAACTCGAAATTTCTGGGGAGGTAAGTTTGGATATAATTCAAAAATCAATTTAATGATCTTTGAACTGCATATCTACTAACTATTTCTCCACCCCTATCAGTTCGCAAGATCTTTAACCACTTACCTTAATGGTTTTAACCATTGCTAGAAATTAATGAAATTTTTAAACATTTCAAATTTCTTTGCATAAGGTATAATCCAGAGTTATCGTTTTAAGAATACAACGAAAAACTCATATCCACCCCTGAATGTACATCCATCTACGAATGAGATGAACTACTTTCAGTGGATATAGGCATATTAACTCTTTGCAGAGATTGATCTTGTCAAATCCACTATGAACAAGATACAAATGCCATAGATTAAAAAAAATGGTAGTGTCTTTTGATGACATAGGTTTAGTTACATCAAAGAGTTCTTAGAATACTGCAAGTGGATCCTGGTCACAGAATACCTAACTCATATTCCATACAGTTTGAATCCATTAATAAAAGATGGATATTAAACACTTGAGAAAGTGTAACTGTATTGTATCTGGAATTAGAAATATAAGAAAATTTCTATTTGGAATCTAAAATTAAAGTCAAAGACTTAAATTCAACCAAATATAATGAGTAATTCTTTCTTGGACCACCACTACTAATACAAACTCTAAGTCAGATTTGCCCATACAAGTAGGAGATTTCTAAGATTGAGGATTTATATCAATTGGGAATAGAATTTCGGGATTATAATCATATGCGTCATATAGAATGACATGAAATGATTTATAGACCATTCATCCAATGATATGTTTTTAAAGCTAATTCGAAATGAATAAGCTAAGAGGAATTAGGATAATTTCGTTTAAAATAAGAATCCAACGATGCTTCGATTAGCGAAAGTCAAAGTAATCTTATTCATACAATCTTCTTGTTTCATATCGTAAAAATACTAGTCTAAGGTGTCATCAATCGATGAACAACTAGATGTCGCATATACAATATTTATCTTTCGAGATCTAACACTATTATGTATGTCTAATGGTGAAAATCCACTAGGGATTTATCTCATTAGATAAACAAGCCAAGTTAGACCAACAATGAAGATTCGAAATTAAACTACAACTTAATAACAGAAAATAACATGGTTCAATATAAATTTATACACAATTCAGAAATTATAAACATATAGCAAGTAGGAATGACAAGTGAAAATACTAAAACTTACAATCCTAAATAATTTCCAAGGTTTTCAAAAAACTGATATCAGTGTCCCGTTTAGGCGAGAGTCAAAGCTACCATTCATTGAATAGAGTTGTCAGCTCGTCTAAAATGTTAAACATTCTAGCAACCTTTTATTCGATCAAGATTGGAATTCAGCGTTGCCCGTTTAGGCGAGAGTCAAGGCAATTCTATCTTATGAGCTTCCACCATTGTTTCATAATTTGCAAGTCAAGTATGGTCGCCACCATTAGGGTGATCCATACCATACAAAACACTTACAAACTACTTATCATGCGAGGTTAAACAGTGCGAAATTGCTAATGAACGTTCCTCCATTAGGGAGGATTACTCACTAAAACAAACACGGTGTAAAACCCACAATGGAGATCGAATGTCTTAATAATAAAGCTCATTATTTAAAAAGAGTTGTATTTTCTTTGATTCTCTTAATTTATTCTATTTATTTTAAATATATATTTATTTCATTAAAATTTCCAATTTAGAATGAAAAATTCTAAATATAAATTTTAATTTAATATTTATAAATTTTACTTAGATGGATATGAAAATAACATGAATTATTTCCATCTTAGTAATAATTTCCAATAAATATTTAGAAAAATATTCAATTTAAGTTGTTACAAAATTAATTTAAATTAATTTACAACTCAAATTTTATTTTCTATAAATATATATATTGCATTTCGAAAAATTAAAGTATTTAAGAATACAATTTTCGAAAAATGCATGTTAAAATAAAAAATAAATCTTGGAAAAATTATTCTAATTTAATGTTGGCCCAAAATTAATTAATAAAATTAATTTACAAAAAAAAAATATAATTTTCCTATTTAATTAAATATATGTAGGAAAAATTTCAAATATTTAAGTATGATGATGAAAATCAACTTAAATATTAATTTTTTATTTAATTAAATACACTAGAAAAATACTTTAAGGAAAAATATCACCTATCTAGATTTTCCTTTGACTAATTAATGCAATTTCTAATAATATACTTTAATTCAATTTATTTTAAATTAATCAATAAATGAAAAAATCATTGATTTAAGTTGATCCAAGAATTAATTAAAATAAATAATTAATTTACAACTTAATCTATTTTTCAAATAAAATTTGAAATTCCAGCATTTAAGAAATGCAATTTCGAAATTTGATTAATAAAATAAAGAAAAAATATATTTTGAAAATTATTTAAATTTAGTTGAAAAAATAAATTTCAACTAAAAATAATTTTCTATTTAATTAAATGTCATGAAAAGAAATATTTAAGTATGATGATAAAAATCAACTTAGATATTTAATTTTCAAATTAATTAAATGTATTAAATTCAAGAAATAAATAATTAAGTATAGAGAAGTCTTAATTATTAATCTCTAGTTTAATACTAGGAAAAATATACTTAAAATAAATTGTACCAAAATTAATTAATAATTAATTAATTTCACAATGTATAATATTTCCTATTTAATATTAGAAATAATAAGTAGTCTAGAAATAACTATCTAGAAAATATCTTATTTGACTAAGTATCTTTTCCACAAAATTTGAAAAAATATCTAATTTAAGTTGTATTAGAAAAAATCTAGAACTTAAATATTTTCAAATTTAAATTTAATTAAATATCAAAAATTAAGTTGTAACCACTTAATTTGAAAATATTCCATTTAAGTTAATATTTGAAAAAATATTAACTTAAAAAATATCTAAAATATTCCATTTTAAGTTAATATTCGAAAAGATATTAACTTAAAAAATATCTAAAGAATCTTAATAACCAATGCCTAAAATTCCTCAACTTAATTTTGAAATTTGAAATTCAAAAGATATTCAGATTTAAGTTGGTTAGTTGTAGATAACTAAATTTCAACTTAAATAGGAATATTTAATGAAAAATTTAAATTAAGCTCCAGAAAGAATCTAGATGGTTATAATTCTATATTTAATTAAATACAAGAAAATACATATAGTTTAACTTAGAATAAAAAATTCTTTAAACTATAATTTTCTTAAATTAATTTCAAAATAAATGAAATTAATTATGTTGCTAATCAATTTTATTAGGTTAAACTAGTTTAATTAACCTAGTACAGTTATTCAAATCAGGCAAATGGGCCTTCACAATTGGGGTGGTTCATGTGACGGGGTGCTGGGTTCAGTATGTCGTACCCACTTCTATGGCTCCCAACTCTCATACAAGGCCCAAAAGAGAGGAATTTAACCTTAATAAGAATAACTGTTATTAATTGAATAGGCCCAAAAACTAAATCGACCTAAATAAATTCTATCAGAAACTATGATAATTTATTTTAGCAACAACAACCTATATGCATCTATAATAAAATTAAACACATAGGCTCACACAGGCACACTTTGGATGGGTCCTATCATGTTGCTAGGTCATACACAGATGAAAGAAGATTGTAAATATACATGTTACAAATTATTATCTTGACCAAGGGAGCCATCAGATCATTAGATCTGGCAAAAAGTAACCATGGCTATTTGCAATCAAGTAATAATAGGTTTAGAAAACTTACACACAAGCTAAAACACATACTCCTGCAACAAGGTTAGTTGGATAGTTGGATGTAGGATTTATTTAATTTTAAATTAAATAATTAATTTCGAAAATAATTAATTAAAAAAAATAAATTTTCGATTTTTTTTTTTTTAAAAAAAAATTTGAAAAATTAAAAAAAAATTCGAAATTTAATTAAATATTTAAATTTAAAATTAAACTTACAATTTTGAAAAATTAGGTTTCAACCAACCTAAATATCATTTCAAAAAAAATTTGCTAATAACTTTTAAATTTTAAATGTTATTTTATAAATAAAAATTAAATAAAAAATTAGAAAAGATAAATGAATATCTTTTTCAAATTTTAAATGTAATTTAAATAAATAAAATAACAAAATTTAAAAAAATTAGCAAAATATCTTATATCATTTAAAAATTACATGATTATAATTGTCTTATTTTAAATTTAAAATAAGATAAGATATAATCAAATTTTAAAATAAGATAGATTTTTAAGCAAGAAGATAGATACTAATTCTATTCAAATTCAAATTACACTAATATCTTGAATTAAATTTAAAAAATATTAAATTAATTCAAAATGATAATTAGAATTGAATTAGGAATAGTAATAGTATATATATAGAACTACACAAAAAATCGGAAGTTAATTCCATGAAAAAGCATGAAAAATCGAAGAAAAACGAAAAAAATTGTGAGCTGTACGGACAGTTTTCGCGATCGCAGGAAAATTTCAGCACAGCTCCGATTTTTTCAAATCTTCAAAAATTCATAACTAATTCAAATAAAATCGAAATTGAGTTCTGTTAAAGGCTAATTTGCTTAATTTTTTCCATACTATCCAATAAAAATAATGCCAGAAACAGAATCGCAATTATTTTTCACAAAAATTTACAAACATCAATCAATCATCAAATAACACTCAATACAACATGATACCATCCAAAAAACATACAAACAATCGTTTTAAAGTCCAAATTTCTTGCAAGTAAATCAATTACCATGGCTCTGAGGCCAGTTGTTGGAAATTTATTTTACCAGGATCTTAGATCTACTCACAAGTATGTTTATTAACACCCTAAATATGAACTTTCTAAAACGATGAAATAAACACATATAAAGTTTAGGAAACCTTACATTGGGTGCAGCGGAATATTATGAATCCTTCCGTTCAGATATCTAGCCCTTGATTCCTTTCTGTAGCAGAGCATTATCAATATCTGAACCTGGATCTCTTTCTCTGAATCTTTGATGCTGAAACTCCTTTTGCTGAATGTCTTTCTTCACGATCTTCCTCACTATGATTGAGGTATCACTTGCTGTGTGTGGGCACTACTCATACACTAAGGATTTCGAAATTCAAGAGGGAAGAGAAAGAAGAAGTGGCAGCTAAAGATAGGGAGAGAGAAAGGCTCAGGTTTTTCTGATTCAGAAAGTGTCAGAAGAAAAGTATAATTTTCCTGAAGCCTTCACTATCTATTTATAGCATTCCACTAGGGTTAGGTTTGAATTATTTGGCATTAAAATAATGAAAATATCAGAGGTAAATTCCTATAAAAGTGGCCGGCCCTATACTAGTAGATTTGGGCCTCACTTTTTGCAATTTTGCAGTTTTATCTTTTCTGCATCTGATTTTCTCAAAAACGCCAATTTTCTAATTCAACCATTTAAATGCCAATTCTAACTATTTAATAACTATAAATAATTATTAAATAATATTGTCATTTATCATATTTATTAATTGAACCATACAAAGTATCATAATTAACAAATATGCCCCTATTAACTCTTTCTTTACAATTTCGCCCTTACTTAGTGAAAAATTCACAAATAGACATAGTCTAATTTGAGAATTATAATTGATTAATCAAAACCAATTACATGAGTCTTACAAGCAATATTATCTCAACTAGTGGGGGGACCATGGGTCTATATAACCGAGCTTCCAATAAGTAGATCAAGAATTTAGCACTAAAATTCACTAACTTATTAATTCTTCGTTGAATCCACGTATAGAACTTAGAATTGCACTCTCAGTATATAGAATGCTCTATATGTTCCACCATATAGACACATCATTAGTTATCCATTGTTATAATCCTAATGTGATCAATGATCCTCTATATGAATGATCTACACTGTAAAGGGATTAAATTACCGTTACACCCTACAATGTATTTATTCCTTAAAACACTTGACCCCGTATAAATGATATTTCAGCTTATGTGAAATGAGTACTCCACCATTTATGTTCGTTTGGTCAAGCTCGAAGGAGATCATCCTTTGCTTACTATTCGCCAGATAGAAGCTATAGATTCCATGTTTATGATAGCGCTCCCACTCAATTGCACTATCGTGTTCCCAAAATGTACGTATCACCCTGACCTAAAAGTAGGCTTAACTGACAAATCAAAGAACACGAATAGCCTTTCAAGATTGAGCCTAATCATATCAGGATTAAGATCATTTGATCTAGGATCAACTAGGCGATATTGACTTGAATAGATATTACGGTAAATTTAATAAATCTAAGTCAAAGTTCAACATCGGTCCCTTCCGATGCATACTTCATGCATCCAACCTGAGCTTTACTTTAACCAATGCTCTGGAAAGAACATAGCACTTCTCCAAATGCAAGTAAACTCTATTGTAGATTATCATATCAGTAAAACCCTATGTCTGATAAATCTTGGAAACTTTATTCACATAGTCATGTTTACTTTCCAATGTGTTGACGGCACAATAAACAGGATCAAGTATGTGAAAAGGGTTTTAGATGAATTCATACATTATGTACATATAATCATGAAATAAATCATGTGAACCATGCAACATTAAATATTATTTCTGATCTATATTAATAAGTAAATCTGATTATATTGAAATGAGTTTTATTTAGGGCATAAAACCGAACACGTGTTCCCAAAATGTACGTATCACCCTGACCTAAAAGTAGGCTTAACTAACAAATCAAAGAACACGAATAGCCTTTCAAGATTGAGCCTAATCATAACAGGATTAAGAACATTTGATCTAGGATCAACTTGGCGATATTGACTTGAATAGATTTTACGGTAAGTTTAATTAAATCTAAGTCAAAGTTCAATATCGGTCCCTTCCGATGCATACTCCATGCATCCAACCTGAGCTTTACTTTAACCAATGTTCTGGAAAGAACATAGCATTTCTCCAAATGCAAGTAAACTCTTGTTGTAGATTATCATATCAGTAAAACCCTGTGTCTGATAAATCTAGGAAACTTTATTCACATAGTCATGTTTACTTTCCAATGTGATGACAGCACAATAAACATGATCAAGTATGTGAAAAGGGTTTAAGATGAATTTATAAATCAAATAGACAAGCAATTGATAAAGTGAACCAAAACATACACAAATGAATGAAAAATACTTCTGTTTCTTTATTGACGTTGAATAAAATAGATTACATTGAAATGGAGTTTTATTTAGGGCATAAAACCTAACAAACTCCCACTTGCACTAATATAAAACTAATTAGTACATATAAATTAATCCTAAATTCTGACGGTGCTTTTCAAAGGCTGTCACGGCCAGGACTTTGGTAAATGGATCAGCTAGGTTGTCCTCTGTGTCAACTTTCTCAACTAGTACATCCCCTCTTGCCACGTATTCTCTGATAATGTGATACTTCCTTTCAATGTGTTTGCTTCTCTTGTGGCTTCGAGGTTCTTTACTGTTTGCTATTGCTCCATTATTATCACAAAGTAAGACCAGAGGTTTTTCCATTCCAGGAACAACACCGATACTGGTGAAGAACTTTCTTAGCCAGACAAGTTCTTTAGCAGCTTCGGCTGCAACTATGTATTTAGCTTCCATAGTTGAGTCCGATATCGCGGTTTGTTTAACACTTCTCCAAACCACTGCTCCACCCCCAAGAGTAAATACCATCCCAGATGTAGATTTCCTGTCTTCAAGACTTGCCTGGAAATTTGAATCAGTGTAGCCTATGGGATTTAAAGCACCGCCCTTGTAGACTAACACAAGATTCCTTGTACTCTTCAAGTATTTCAGAATATACTTAACTGCATTCCAATGTTCATGTCCTGGATTAGACTGATACCTGCTCACGATTCCAACAGCATAACAGATGTCAGGTCTAGTGCATAACATTGCATACATCAGACTTCCAACTGTAGAGGCATAGGGAATTTTCGCCATGTCCTCTATCTCTTGAGGATCAGTCGGTGTCTGTTCCTTAGATAGACGAATACCATATCTAGAAGGCATGTTTGCCCCATTGGTGTTGTTCATGGAGAATCTCTCTAAGACTTTGTCTATGTAGGTTTTTTGAGAGAGAGCAAGAAATATGTTCTTCCAGTTTCTGATAATCTGAATACCAAGAACATAGGCTGCTTCACCCAAATCTTTCATATCAAATTGAGTGTTGAGCCATTCCTTGATGTGAGTCATTTTCTTGACATTGTTTCCAATAATCAAAATGTCATCAACATAAAGGACTAGGAATACTACTATTTGGTCTTCCTTGAATTGGTAAACACAAGGTTCATCTTCATTCTGAAGAAAGCTGTAGGTCTTGATGATTTCATCAAACCTTTTGTTCCATGAGCGAGAAGCTTGCTTAAGTCCATAGATAGACCTGTTTAATTTGCAAACTTTCTTTTCCTGCCCAGGAAGAACATAACCTTCTGGTTGCTCCATATAGATGGTTTCTTCAAGTACCCCATTAAGGAAGGCAGTCTTGACATCCATTTGCCAGATTTCATAATCGAAAGCAGCAGCTATGGAGAGAAGAATTCGGATGGATTTGAGCATGGCAACAGGACTAAAAGTTTCCTCATAGTCACGCCGTCTCTTTGGGTGTAACCCTTGGCTACAAGTCTAGCTTTAAAAGTTTCGACTTTGCCTCCAGCTCCCCTTTTCTTCTTGTAAACCCACTTGCATCCTATCGGATGATAGTCGTCAGGTGCGTCTACATATTCCCAGACTTTGTTTTTTTTTCATGGAATCCATTTCTGAATCCATGCCGGCTGACCATCGTTTCCGTTGCGGACTAGCCATTGCCTGTTTATAGGTCAATGGATCGTCTTCAATACCGTCACCTACGACCATATTGAATTCACCATCCAAGCGATAACGAGCAGGTTTTGTTGAAACCCTCCCACTACGACGAGGTGCGGTGATCTTCTGAACAGAAACTTCAGTAGTAGATTTCTCAGTTGGTTCAACTGAGGGAGTGGGATTGTCCTCTTCACGTGTGGAAGAGAACGGAACATTGGAAGGACTTATATCTGAAAGCATTTCCTCCAACACTACTTTACTTTGTGATTTGAAATTCTTAATATAATCATCTTCAAGGAAAGTTGCGTTTGTAGAGACAAACACTTTATCATCCTTGCGACTATAAAATAGTCCACCCCTAGTCTCTTTAGAATTACCGACAAACATGCAAACTTCAGTTCGTGACTCAAGTTTGTCGTCTTTCTTTCTTAAGACATGAGCAGGGCACCCCCAGATTCTGTAATGGCGTAAACTAGGTGTACGACCATTCCAAAGTTCTAAAGGTGTCTTAGGGATTGATTTAGATGGAACAACATTTAAAATGTCGGTTGCCATCTGAATTGCATATCCCCAGAAGGACGTAGGTAGAGTTGAAAAACTAAGCATAGACCTAACCATTTCCAAAAGCGTGTGATTCCGTCTTTCTGCAACTCCATTTTGCTGTGGAGTGCTAGGGGCGGTTAATTGGGATTCAATTCCAAGTTCAATTAAATGATCTTTGAACTGCATATCCATATATTCTCCACCCCTATCAGTTCGCAAGATCTTTAATGATTTACCTAATTGGTTTTGGGCCAAAGCATGAAATTCTTGAAACTTTGCAAATGTTTCAGATTTCTTATGCATAAGGTAAATATGTCCATATCTAGAGTAATCGTCAATGAAAGTGACAAAGTACTCATAACCACCTCGGGCTTTGACATTCAAAGGTCCGCAGACATCAGAATGCACTAACCCTAGGGGTTGTTTGGCATGCTCTCCCTTTGCAGAGAAAGAACGTTTGGTCATCTTTCCTTCTAGGCAAGATTCACAAACAGGTAATTCACCTAAGACGACATTTTTCAATGGACCTTCTTTGGTTAGCCTGGTTAGTCTGTCATAGCCAATGTGACCCAAACGTAAATGCCATAGATATGTTTCATTATCATCAACGATCTTTTGCTTTTTGTGGTTTCTAGGTTTAGCTACTTTAAACAGTTCGTTATGTAGGGCAAATGGTGTTTCTGGTCTAAGAACATAAAGCCCCTGTTCCATGGATGCAACACAAATCTGAATGTCATTTCGAGAAATGGTAGAAGAAGAATTCGAAAAATCTAATTTGTATTGTTGCAATTGTAAGCATGAAACAGAAAACAAGTTTCTACTGAAATTCGGAATGTATAAGACATTGTCTAATTCCAAAATTCTGTTTTGAAACTTGAGTTTGGCTTTTCCTCTAGCTCTAACCGAAACCATTTCGCCATTACCAACTTTAAGTTTCAACTCTTCGGATTTCAAATAATTCCAATTCTCAAGCAATTGCAATGAACAACTTACATGGTTTGTAGACCCAGAATCAAGAATCCAAATGGATTTATCATTCTCTAACACACATGATTCGAAGACTAAAGCATTACTGCTTATTCGTTTGTTAATTGTTGTTCCTGCTAGTTCATTTTGTTGTGAAGTATAACTTGAGGAAGTGGAATCACTTTCTCTTATCTTCTCAACTAAGCTTGAAGTAGTAGGATTTATGGAGTTATGAACTATTTGCTCTTCAGAGTGAACAATTCCCAACTTACCTGCTTTCTGGAATTTAAAGTCCATCATGAGCATATATGAAGTATTACTCTGACAAAGAGTTTATAACTTCAAGTTCAATTGCTAAGATATTAACTAGGAGTGGAATGGGAAGAGGATTATAGACACTACAACACACCAATAAAACAGAAGTAAGGTTTTGGTTCAAAATTCATACACAAGTTCAGAAAATAACAAGTAATGACCTATGTTATAGAAATACTAAATCTAACATAGTTTATTTTCCAAGGTTTCCAACATAATGAAATACAGTGTCCCGGTAGGCGAGAGTCAAAGATAATATTAGTTGAATAGAGTTGTTAGCTCATCTAAAATAAAACATTTTAGCAACCTTTTATTCGATCAAAATGAGAATCCAACGTTGTCCCAGTAGGCGAGAGTCAAGGTTATTCTCATTTTATGACCTTCCACCATTGTTTCATGTTTTATGAGTTTATCTCTAAGTAGTCACCGTAGGGGAGAGTCTAAATAGAGACGAAAACTCACAAAACACTTATCAAATGAAATCTTATGGTGTTAAAAGTGTTCAACGAATAACCATCCATAGGGGGACGAAGTCTAGCGTCTCGAGGTTATATTGAAAAAATTTAACTATTGTAAGACCAACAATGGAGATTGAATATCTTTTGATTAAAAGCTCATTATTAAAAAAATATATATGTATTTTGTATAATCCCTTTATTCGATATTATAATAATGAAAAATTACAAACTAAAGTTGGTTTAAAAAAATCAACTTCAATTAATTTTTAATTTTTATTAAATTCGAAAAATAAATTCGAATAAATATCGAACAAGTTCCATAATATAATAATGAAAAATTACAAATCAAAGTTGGTTTAAATAAAAAAAAAAAACTTTAATTAATTTTCAATTATTAATTAAATTCGAAAAATAAATTCGAATAATAAATGGAACAAATTTGAAAATATCTTGTTTAAGTTGTTTTAGAAGAATCTAAAAAATCAACTTAAATATCTTTCAAATCATATTTAATTAAATTAAAATTAAGTTATAATCACTTAATTTTGAAGATATTCCATTTTAAGTTAATATTCGAAAATATATTAACCTAAAAAATATCTAAAATATTCCATTTTAAGTTAATATTCGAAAAGATATTAACTTAAAAAAATATCTAAAGCATCTTAATAACCAATGCCTAAAATTCCTCAACTTAATTTTGAAATTTTAAATCCAAAAGATATTCAGATTTAAGTTGGTTAGTTGTAGATAACTAAATATCAACTTAAATAGGAATATTTAATGAAAAATTTAAATTAAGCTTTAGAAAGAATCTAGATGGTTATAATTCTATATTTAATTAAATACAAGAAAATACATATAGTTTAGCTTAGAATATAAAATTCTTTAAACTATGGTTTTCTTAAATTAATTTCAAAATAAATGAAATTCATTATGTTGCTAATCAATTTTATTAGGTTAAACTAGTGTAATTAACCTAGTACAGTTTATTCGAATCAGGCAAATGGGCCTTCAAAATTGGGGTGGTTCATGTGAGGGGGTGCTGGGTTCAGTATGTCGTACCCACTTCTATGGCTCCCAACTCTCACACAAGGCCCAAAAGAGAGGAATTTAACCTTAAAATGAACAACTGTTATTAATTGAATAAGCCCAAAAACTAAATGGGCCTAAATAAATTCTATCAAGAACTATGATAATTTATTTTAGCAACAACAACCTATATGCATCTATAATAAAATTAAACACATAGGCTGACACAGGCACATTTTGGATGGGTCCTATCATGTTGCTAGGTCATACACAGATGAAAGAAGATTGAAAAATATACCTGTTACAAATTATTATCTTGACCAAGGGAGCCATCAGATCATTAGATCTGGCAAAAAGTAACCATGGCTATTTGCAATCAAGTAATAGTAGGTTTTGAAAACTTACACAGAAGCTAAAACACATACTCATGCAACAAGGTTAGCCGGATAGTTGGATGTAGGATTTATTTAATTTTAAATTAAATAATTAATTAAAAAAATAATTTTCGAAAATTTTAAAAAAAATTTGAAATAAAAAATTTCGAAATTAAATTAAAATTTAAATTTAAAATTAAACCTACAATTTTGAAAAATTAGGTTTCAACCAACCTAAATATCATTTCAAAATTTGCTAACTACTTTTAAAATTTAAATGTTATTTTATAAATAAAAATTAAATAAAAAATTAAAAAAGATAAATGAATATCTTTTTCAGATTTTAAATGTAATTTAAATAAATAAAATAACAAAATTTAAAAGTTAGCAAAATATCTTACATCTTTTTAAAATTACATGATTATAGTTATCTTATTTTAAATTTAAATAAGGTCAAATTATTTAAAAAAAAATTAATTTAAAATATTTAAAATCTGACCTTAAATTTAAAAATAAGATAAGATATAATCAAATTTAAAAAATAAGATAGATTATTAAGCAAAAAAGATAGATACTAACTATTTTCAAATTCAAATTACACTAATATCTTGAATTAAATTTAAAAAATATTAAATTAATTCATAATGATAATTAGAATTGAATTAGGAATAGTAATAGTATAAATATAGAACTACACAAAAAATCGGAAGTTAATTCCATGAAAAAGCATGAAAAAACGAAGAAAAACGAAAAAATTACGAGCTGTACGGACGGGATGTTGTGCATACCCGTCCGCGCGCGCATGGGGGGTGCATGGGGCTGAAAACTCGGCGCTGGTGGGTTCTGGCAGGATTTCCGCGCGCGCACAAGGGTTTCAGCTCAGCCCCGATTTTTTCGAAACTTCAAAAAATCATAACTAATTCAAATTAACTCGAAATTGAGTTCTGTAAAAAAGTAACTTGCTTAATTTTTTCCATAATATCCAATAAAAATAATTCCAGAAACAGATATTCAATTATTTTTCACGAAAATTCACAAACACCAATCAATCATCAAATAACACTCAATACAACATGATACCATCCAAAAACAAACACACAATCGTTTTAAAGTCCAAATTTCTTGAAAGTAAATCAATTACCATGGCTCTGATACAATTTGTTGGAAATTATTTTACCAGGATCTTAGATCTACTCACAAGTATGTTTATTAACATCCTAAATAAGAACTTTCTAAAACGATAAATTAAACACATATAAAGTTTAAGAAACCTTACATTGGGTGCAGCGGAATTAAATGACTCCTTCCGTTCAGATCCCTAACCCTTGTATCCTTTCTGTAGCAGAGTATTATCAAGATCTGAACCTGGATCTCTTTCTCTGAATCCTTGATGCTGAAACTCCTTTGTTGATGATCTTTCTTCACGATCTTCCTCACTATGATTGAGGTATTGCTTGCTGTGTGTGGGCACTACTCTAATCACTAAGGTAAGTTCGAAATATGAAGGAAGAAGAGAGATAGAGGGTGGCGGCCAAGGAAGAGAGAGAAGGCTCAGGTTTTTCTGATTCAGAAGTGTAATTTTCCTGAAGCCTTCACTATCTATTTATAGCATTCCACTAGGGTTAGGTTTGAATTATTTGGCATTAAAATAATGAAAATATCAGTTTAAAATGCCTACAAAAGTGGCCGTCCATGGCTTGATGGATTTGGGCCTTGCTTTTTGCAATTTTGCAATTTTAACACTTTTGTATCTGATTTTCTCAAAAATGTCAATTTTTTAATTCAACCATTTAAATGCCAATTCTAACTATTTAATAACTATAAATAATTATTAAATAATATTGTCATTTATCATATTTATTAATTGAACCATACAAAGTATCATAATTAACAAATATGCCCCTATTAACTCTTTCTTTACAATTTTGCCCTTACTTAGTGAAAATTTCACAAATAGACATAGTCTAATTTATGAATTATAATTTGTTGACTGAGGTTTTTGGCAACCAATAAAATATTATAAAGTTACTGAGCTGTAAGAAATTGAGAGAAGGATTTTTACGTGGTTGGGGCGTTAATGAGCCTTAGTCCACGAGTCTCTGTTATTTATGGATATCTTTAATACAGAGAACATATTTGGGAGTGTTTCACCCTTATAAATACAGAGAATGTTCTTGGTGAGTATTTACTCTACTTGCTCATATGCAGCCCAAGATTCTCGATCCCATTTAATGAGCTTTGAGGGGGTATTTATAGTGTTTTTGGTGGGGTGATCCCTAGAATTATCCTTACAAGTGTATCTGTAAGTATCCATAAAGTTGGGTATTCCCAATGAATATACCATGGGTAATGCATGGTCAAATCCCTAGGTGCTGTAGGGTTTTTATGTGGAATGTCCTTATTGCCTTTTGATTGACGTGACTCTTCACAGTGTAGCTGTCGCTAGACTTAAATGATCATTATTGTGCCGCTGCTGGTTGGAGGTTGTGCCGTCAGACTTAATTGCGTGTAGCAGTCCCAACACGCTTCCTCCCATGCGGCATTTAATGCGACTAGATTGCTCAGGAGAAGCCTGACACCTCACGGAGATGCCTTAGCGCTATTCGAGCTTCCGGGAGCATATGAAGTTCCATGTGCCTTCTCCGGGGGCTACGTCCTGGACGCTACCTTATGGCATAAAGACTTAGCAAATATTGTGAATTGCTTGATCCACGTGTCCTTATCTGGTTGGTCCACGTATATTGGGCAAAATCAGGGGCAACATTTACCCCCCAAGCCTTGTTCTTTTGAAAAATGAAACAAGGCTTGTTCAAGTGCCTCCGGTTGACTCCTCAGTTTCCTGGCATGAGCTTTGAGTGCGTGAGGGTGTATTTAATGATGGCTTTTAATGCAGCGATTCACTTTTTGCAAGGGTCGATTCGTTTCGCGCCCATTGATTGATACAGCGCATTAATGGTGTCAGACGGATACTCAAACGTTTCCACCGCCTTTATTGCCAATCGATCTGGTCTGTTGATCTTTGAGCATTCGAATCTTGTGCTTTCCCCACCGTTTGATTGGTAGGTGATGACGCCTCTTCCTCATGCAGCTTTGCCTATAAAAGCCACCACCTTTTCTTCATTTCGGTTACTTTCCATTTCTTGCCAACTTTGCTCAAATTTCCCAGAGAGAAAATTCTCAGACCTAAAACAAGGCCTTTAAACACTTTGCAATTTTCCCCAGTTCCTCTTCGTTCGTTGCTATCAGTCCTTCTTGTCTCTATTCGATTCACAGCAGGACCCCCAGTTTCAACACTTCATCGTAAGTTCTTTGCACCCTTTGCTTTATTATTGAATGGCATGCTATTACTTATCTGTTTGTTCTTTTCTGGGTTTGCATTCGAAGTTTCTGGGCATGCAAGTGTTTAAATCCTTCATATAATCGGTTTGAGTTTACTGCTCTAGTGATAGGATTGCTGTTGTCACGCCTCTGTTGTTATTATTTTTTTTTTGTAGAAGGCCATACGTTCTTCGTATAATGGTTGCTTAGGGCATAGGACAGACTTTTTTCTTTCTGTTTTCTTTAACGCGTAAGGCCGTCTTCTGTGAATTTATTGCACCCGACTCTTGTCCAGGGAATCCTCCCAGGGTTTCCTGTATGACACGTGTCCGGAGGGGGCCTCTTTCCAGCGGTTAGGGGACCCCCATTCCCTTTTTCTTAATTTAGGGTTTGGTATGGGGCCTAACTGCTGGAATCTTACTCTTTTTACAGAATCGAAAAATGTCTGCTTCTGGCTCAAAGTCATCAAAGAAAAGTGGTAAGCGCCTGGCTACCCTTGAGGAGGTCTCCCTCAGACCCGTTGCCCAGGAGGGGTACAAGTCCCGGGCGACCGCATGGGAAGCGGCCGAGCTTCACTCCACTCTGACCTGTCCCCATCAGTTGGAGAACATTGTGGAGGTTGCTGGAATCAAGCCTTCCACATCAGGGACCTACCATCGGCCACCTCGCGACGCGGAGACGCCCAACCATAACTACGGCGGCTTCGGGGCCTGGAGCCAGACGCATCTGATGGCTGGGGCCATGCTTCCTCTTCAAGATTACTTTGTTAATTTTTTAGTTTTTGTCGGCCTTGCGCCATACCAACTTATTCCCCAAGCATACCGCCTGCTTTCAGGCTTATTTATTTTTTATTCCGCCTTGGGATGGGGATCTCCCCGCCCGGTGGAAATTTTGTATTTTTATGAACTTGTTTCTGTCCCCAAAAAGGGGGACAAACTTAAGGATGGTTTTTATGGGTTCCGGGCCCACCCTGCTAACGAAGGGGTGGTCCCGTATAACAGGAAAACTCACGTTAAGGAGTATCGCCATCGTTTTTTCTTCTCCTCCGTATTTCGGGCAGTGGACCATCCGGAGCTCCTTACTGACTAGGTGAGGATTCCTCCCTATGAACGGACTGCACCTACTCAGGCCTTTCTTCGGAGGGCCCAGGCCTTTGCCTCTTACGACCGAGCTGATCTTGACGTCAAGGGTCTGGTCACTACGGAGAACTGTAGGAAGGCAAAACTCATCCTTCCGCATCAATCCGTGGAGGACTCTAACCTTTCCCGGGTTATCTGTCCCAAGTGAGGGCGTCGGTCGCGGAGAAGACCTTCCGGGACGAGATCATTACCACGGCAGAGAAGAAGTACCAGGAGTATCTCTACCGGAAGGGCCAGGAGAAGGCGTACTCTAAGGCCCAGGCAGCTTCCGGGAAGGCACTTCGCGTGGGGAGCCCGGTGGAGAGAAGGAGTCAGGCGATTGCCGGGAAGCCCCTTCACATTGGGGATTCAACAGAGAGAAGGGCTCCCAAGCCACAGCCTTCGGCTCAGGAGCCGAACACTGGGGCTCCTGGTGCCAGCTCTTCCGGCGCCGGCGGTAAATCTCCTTTGGTAGTTCATTATGTTCCTTCTGTTGGCGAGTATGCCAGTCTTAGGCCCGTACGGTTCGACGAGCGCCTTTATAGATTTAGGATGCCCTCGACCCGGTGGGGGGCTCATTTGAAGGAATTTTATTTTTCAAACTTAGGAGATTTCCTAGGTCGGTCCCGGATGGGTTCTGGTCCTCCGGAGCCCGTTCCCTTAGGTCCTTCAGCTTACATTACATCCAGCTGGTTCTAGCCTTCGGACAGCTATCTCGGAGATGATGCTGCCAGCATCAAAATTCAGAACTTTGCTAGGGCCGAATTAGAGAGTCAGGGTAGGACTAGCTTGCTTGCCATATCTTGTGTTGGTGGTTTCCCACGGATGTTCTAACACTTGCTTTCTTTTGTTGTAGCAGGTGCTTCTATGGACGCCATTTTGGCCGAACTTGCTGGGGTTCACACTCCTGAGGCTCCTCCTGCCTTTACTTCTTCCCCGATGGCCCCCGCTTTAAAGATTTCTTCCAGCGCTCCTCCAGACACTATTTACTTAGTGGATGACGAGGAGGTGCTGCCGGGAGAAGGTCAAGAAAAGCAATGGGGCTTTTCTGAGGAAGTTGAAGAAGGTGCAGGAGGGCACCGGGCTTTTCTGAGGAAGTTGAAGAAGGTGCAGGAGGGCACCGGGCTCTTCATGAGGAAGCTGAAAAAAGTGAAGAAGAACAAGAGATTGCTCTGATTCGCAAACGTAAAGGTAAAATGATTGCCCAGGAGGAGCCCAAGCGGCCTCGGAGGGCTGATACTCCGGCCCACGGTCTTGATGGTGGGGTCTCTCCCATGGAAGAGCATACTGCCCCTCCCAACATTGTGCTGACTCCGGTTCCTGGAGACGAGGCGAGACAGGAGCTCCGGATAGCTAAACACAACTACGCCATGGATGAATACTCCTGGGGGTATGCTGAGGTGGAAGCCCTTAGGAGGGTTCTGCGGGTTGAGGTGCAAGACACCATCAACAACCCGGAGTACCAGGATCCGTGGGACCTAAATTTGGATCCCCTATCGGACTGGTTCCGTCGCTTCCTTGGGCCCACCTTAGCTCCCTTTCCTGCGGAGATGACTGGCGAGTTTGCGTCTCAGCTTACCCGGTGCGCGCCTAAGCGGTTCGCTACCTGTGCATCCCTGAACTCCATCTTCCAAGTCCAGGATCTCAGCCACTCCCTCACTGTGGTAAGTGTTTTGTAATTTTGTTTTTCCCCTTATTCTTTTTTGGAGATTCTTTCTTATACTTGTATTGTTGTTTAGCTTGCTGCTGAAGCTGGGCGCCTCTCCAAGAACATAATCAACCATGGCTTCGTCCTGTCTAATTTTCGGGACATGAACGAAGTCAGGAAGGTTCTTCAGGATCTTACTGCGGAGAGGCAGCTTTACCAAGAGGCTGCTGAGCGCCGGGAGGCCGCTGCCAAAGCCAATGAGGAGGAGGCTAAGCGGAGGGAAGCCCAGGCGGAGGCGATGATCCGGGATGAGGCCCTGCGGAGAGACAGGCTGGAGGCCAAGCACCAAGAGGAGCTGAGGGCGGAAGGTGAGGCCACTGCAAAGGCCAGGCGGGAGCTCCGGGAGGCCAGGGAAGCCTTGGACGAGATGGTTGCCAAGGTGAGATCCTTAGAGGAAACTCACCAGGCAAACTTAGAGTCCAGGGCCGCTCTGGGCGCAGAGCTGAAGGAGCTCAGGGACTTCAAGGAACAAGCCTCAAAGAAGGCAAAAAGGGCTGAGCTTCTTTCTCCCGTTTCCTGCGGCCGGTGCCCTAAGCGCTTTGATGATGGCGTCTTCATGGCTTGGTCTACCAATGACCAAAATATCAAGCTTACCTTCTACCCCAAACCTGAGGAGATCATCGCCAAATTTCGGGAGAAGTAGAAGAAGCTTGATGCCATGGTGGAGGCACGCATCGGACCTCGTCTCCCTCCGCGCATTGATTAGGCCGCTCGAGATTAACCCAGTACAGCCAGGATTTCACCCACTTCTCTTTTTTTTCTATATATATATATTTTTGTTTATATACAGCTATTTTGAGACAATACATTTATATAGCTATTTTTTATATAGAGGGGAGAAGACAATTTCTAAGGCCTGTCCCCGGGCCATTTGTATATATTTTGACCTGCCCTTTAGGGCTAGGATATTTATACGTGATCCTTTTTTATGCACATATTTCTCTTTTTGACCTATCCTTTGGATCAGGATTTTTATACTTATGCTTTTTATTTTTGTGCATACTCTTTTTGACCTGCCCTTTGGGTCAGGATATTTTACTTAGTTTGTTTTCTGTCTGTCCGTGCGGTATACCCTAGTACCCCCCTGAGTGGCATAGAAACTTTGTTTTTAAGGCACTCAGTTTTATTTAACATGTGGAGGATGTATACATTTAGACGGTACAAACTCTTTAAACAAAGTCTAAGTTACATTTTTGGCTATTGGTAATATTTTCTGAGGTGATCGGCATTCCAGGCTCTTGGCACAATGGTTCCATCCATTCTTTTTAGCTTGTAAGTGCCTGAGCCGATTTCGTCCTCGATTTCATATGGTCCTTCCCAATTTGGCCCAAGTACCCCCACTCCGGGTTCCTGGGTGGCTGGGAAGACTCTTCTTAGGACCATATCCCCAATAGCAAATTTTCTGTTTTTAACTTTAGAGTTAAAATACTTGGTCACCTTCTTTTGATAAGCTGCCATCCGTATTTGAGACTCGTCCCGGAGTTCTTCAACTTGATCCAAGGCCTCTTGAAGCAAAGCTTGATTCGTGGCTGGATCGTAAGTCGTTCTCCTGTGGGACGGGAATAACGTTTCTACCGGGACCATCGCTTCACAACCGTACGCCATTGAAAAAGGCGAGTGGCCGGTCGTGGTTCTGGGGGTCGTCCGGTAGGCCCATAACACTCTTGGCAACTCTTCAGGCCAGTTGTTTTTGCAGGCCAGCAGCTTTTTCTTCAAGGTGACCTTTAGGATTTTATTGACTGCTTCCGCTTGACCGTTTGTTTGAGGTCTGGCCACCGCGGAGAAGCTTTTCACTACTCCGTGTTGGTTGCAGAAGTCAGTAAATTCCTCGCAATCGAATTGCTTTCCATTGTCAGAGACTATTTTGTGAGGCAAGCCATATCGACACACTATGTTTTTGATAACAAAGTCCAGTGCTTTTTTAGCAGTTACGGTTTTCATGGGCTCAGCCTCTGTCCATTTGGTGAAGTAGTCTACTGCTACTATTGCATACTTTACTCCTCCTTTTCCTGTTGGCAGGGACCCAATAAGATCTATTCCCCATACCGCGAAGGGCCAGGGACTAGTCATCAGGGTGATTTCATTTGGAGGAGCTCTCGGTATGTTCGCGAACCTTTGACACGAATCACACTTTTGGACGTAGTCTATGCAATCTCTTTTCATTGTTGGCCAGAAGTACCCCTGTCTCAATATTTTCTTTGAGAGACTGGGTCCTCCCGTATGATCTCCACAGAACCCTTCATGGACCTCTAGCATGATTTGTCTAGCTTCAGGGTCCGATACACACCTTAAATAAGGCATGCTGAGTCCTCTTCGGTAGAGAATTTGATCCATCATTACATAACGATGAGCCTGATACTGAATCTTTCGAGACAGTGCCCTTTCTTGGGGCAACTCACCTTTTGTTTTGTATTTTATGATGGGGACCATCCAGCTGGGTTCTTGCCCAACCGTCATCGTGGTCTCTTTTATTTTGATGCTTGGCTCTGCCAAGCGTTCCACTGGTACTACCCCCAACTCTTCGATTTCGCTATCTGAGGCTAACTTAGCCAGACAGTCCGCGTGAGCATTCTTTTCCCAGGGGATTCTTTCTATTTTGTAGTCCGTGAACTCGTGGAGTAGTTCCCAGACTATTGTTACATACGCGGCCATTCGCTCGCCGCGTGTTTGGTATTCTCCGGATACCTGGTTTACGACCAGTTGGGAATCACTATAGACTTCCACTCTTTTGGCTCCCACGACTTTTTCTAATTTCAGTCCTGCTATTAGGGCTTCATATTCGGCCTCATTGTTTGAAGCTGCGAAGTCGAATCGTAGGGCCGCCTGGAGTCGCAGTCCGGTTGGTGATATCATTGCCACTCCGGTTCCGGAACCATTTTCGTTGGAGGCTCCGTCTACAAATACTCTCCAGGTGGGGATTGGGGGTACCGGCATATTCGCGGTAGCCTCGGCTTCGTTGCATTCAGTAATGAAGTCCGCCAAGGCTTGGCCTTTTATAGAAATTTGGGGTATGTAGTGCAAGTCGAATTGACTTAGCTCCATTGCCCACTTGAGGAGCCTTCCGGATGCTTCAGGTTTTTGGAGGACTTGCCGAAGCGGGTGGTTGGTCAGTATCTTGATCGGATGTGCTTGGAAGTATGGCCTCAATTTCCTTGACGCCATCAAGAGGTAAAAAACCAGCTTTTCAATGACTGGGTATCTTGTTTCGGCTCCTATCATGCGCTTACTGACGTAGTACACAGGATGCTGAGTTTTCTCTTCTTCCCGGACTAGGGCAGCGCTGACCGCGTGTTCGGAGACAGCCAAATAAAGAAATAGGTCTTCTCCGAGAACGCGTTTTGATAGGATAGGAGGCTTGGCCATGTGCTCTTTTAGCTTTTTGAATGCCTCCTCGCACTCGTCCGACCATTTAAACTTTTGGCATTTCTTCAATATGTTGAAGAAGGGTATGCACTTGTTCGTGGACCGAGAGATGAAGCGGCTTAAGGCAGCTACCTTTCCAGTCAGGCTCTGCACATCTTTATGCTTTTTGGGAGATGGCATGCTCAGGAGAGCCTGGATTTTTTTCGGATTTGCCTCAATCCCTCTTTAACTGACGATGAAGCCCAGAAACTTTCCTGACTTGACCCCAAAGGTGCATTTCTTTGGGTTGAGCTTCATGCCGTATCTCCGGACCACTTCGAAGCATTCCTCTAAGTCGCTTGCATGGCTGTTGCATGCTTTGGATTTGACGACCATGTCGTCTACATAAACCTCCATATTTCGCCCTAGGAGGCCTTTAAACATCCGATTAACCATTCTCTGATAGGTTGCTCCGGCGTTTTTCAGTCCGAAGGGCATGACTAAGTAACAGTATACCCCCTTATCGGTCCTGAAGCTAGTGCACTCCTGGTCTGCCGTATGCATCTTTATTTGATTGTACCCGGCATAGGCGTCCATGAAGGATAACAGTTTGAACCCAGAAGTGGCGTTTACCATCTGGTCGATCCTGGGCAGCGGGAAGCAGTCCTTTGGACAAGCCTTATTTAGATAAGTGAAATCTATACAAACTCGCCAAGTTCCGTCCGGCTTGGGCACCAGGACCGGATCGGCTAGCCACTCCGGATAGTACACGTCGCAGATCATGCCGTTAGTCAAAAGTTTGTCCACCTCTTTCTCCAGAGCCTCGGCTTTCACCGAGTCGAGCGGGCGTCGCTTTTGCTGGACGGGGGGCATGTCTAGATTGACGTTGAGTACGTGGGTGATGACATGAGGGCTTATGCCAGTCATGTCCTCTTGGCGCCATGCAAAGATGTCGATGGCGCCCTTCAGTGTTTTTATTATTTTTTCTTTTTCCTCCGGATCTAGGTTCTTCCCCAGCCGGAGTACTTTGGTGGAGTCGAGGTCGCACACTGATAATTCCTCGACCTCCTCCATTGGTTCCACAATTCTTTCGGACCCCACACGGGGGTCTAACTCATCCTCTTCAGCCAACACGGCTCGGCGACTCCCGGACCATTAGCACGGGCAGGTGGGTTGCGACATTGTAACATTGTCTTGCTTCCCCCTGGTTTCCCCTCACCGTTCCGATCCCAGCCTCCCGGGTAGGGAACTTCAGGCACAGGTGCCGAATCGATGTGACTGCCCCAAAGTCTACCAAGGCCGGTCGGCCGAGGATCGCGTTGTAGGCTGTCGGACAGTCCACCACTACGAAAGTGCAGTATTTAAATGTGCTCTGGGGGTGTCCGGGCACAAGGTGACTGGGAGCCTTACTTTTCCCATTGGGATAAGTGTCGTCCCGTTGAACCCTGTGAGCTGGGACCCACTAGGCGAGAGGTCCCGGTCCGTTAAGCCTATTGCGGTGAAGGCTTCCTTGAAGAGTAAGTTCACGGAACTTTCATTGTCAATTAAGACTCTGGCCACCACTTTATTCGCGATGGGGGTCTCTATGACCAATGGGTCATGATGAGGGAAGCGCACTGTCTTGGCGTCTTCTTCCGTGAACGTGATGGGTTGGTCCATCAACCAGGGCCTTTGAGCTAGGAGTTGAGTAACTTCCCAAACCTCATTGTGTTTCACGGCCCCTGCATATCGCTTAAGCTCCTTGCGAGTAGTTTCTCTGATATGGGGACCTCCGGAGATCATGTCTACCCTCCCATTAGGCCTGGGCGGCAGACCGGGGATGTGCTGGGCGTCGCCCGTGGGAGCAGCTGGAGCTAATGCCCCTGCTGTACCCCCCGGTGTTCCCTGAGGCATACCCACAGTTGCCTGGCCCGGATTAAGGTGGGGAAACCTATTTTTGATCCACTCATAGAGGTGGCCTAACCAGATTAGATTTTCAATCTCGTCCTTGAGATTCTTACATTCATTGGTGCTATGGCCGATGTCGTTGTGGTACTCGCATCTTTTGCTCGGATCTCTCCGGGAGCTATCCTTGTACAATGGTTGTGGCCTCCGGTAGTGTGTATTTTGCCTAGTAGCAAAGTACACACGCTCTTGGGAGTCCAACAGCTCCGTGTATTGGGTGTACTGGGGGGTGTACCCCCTTTTCTGGCGCTTCTCCCTCGTCCGGGTGCTACCTTTGGAGGACCTTTTACTTCTCGAGCCCTGAGAAGGGCCTGCCAGGCTAGCAGCCGGAGCAGAGTGCGAAGGAGCTTGTCCATTTATTCCGGACGGGTTGCCGAAATGGGATGATGCTGGTGCCAAGGCCTGGCCCTGGCTATATCCGGGGGTAGTAGAGAATTGTATGCCACTGGCTTGTGGAGTTGCGGTCGGGGTAATACCCGAGGGCGATACTCCGGAAGTATATCCTGCTATCCCGGTGGGATAGTATCCTCCGTAAGCCACGATTTGGGCTTCTTCGAGGTTGATATATTTTTGGACTCTCTTCTGGAAGTCCTGAAGGCTAGCAGCTCCTTCTTGCTGTAGTTCATTCCAGAAAGGAGTCCCAGTGCGGATGCCTGCTTGGAGAAGTGCAAGCTGTTGTCCGTCGTCAACTTTCTTGGTTTTTGAGGCTTCCTCTCGGAACCTCTTTATATAATTCTTCAAGGTCTCGGTGGGCAGTTGCTTGATGTTAGTCAAGGCACTGACCTCCAGGTTGACCTTTCTTGCGGTGACAAACTGTCTCCAGAAGTTGGTCTGTAGCTTGTTCCAACAGCCCACAGATCCCGGTTCCAATTTTTATAACCATTCCTCCGTGGACCCGCTTAGAGTAAGCGGGAAGCACAGACATTTGGCGTCATTGCTAACCCTCATGACCGTCATGACATGGTTGAACCGTGACAAGTGGTCGCTAGGATCGGAGTTCCCGGTATAAGCTGCCATTTCGGGCATCTTGAAGTTCTTAGGGAGCTCCGCCTCTAAGATGTGCTTAGCACATGGCTCCCGATCCTCGCTCTCTGAGTCGGAGTTGTCTCCTTTCTGTCTCCGGGAGACTCGGGCAATGCCTTTTCAAAGTATGGCGAGTTCCGCCATAATTCCTTCATTTAACGTACCCGTGGAGACCGCGGGTCCGTATCTTTTTTGGTCAAGGTGATCTCGGAGATCACCTTGGTTCCCATTGATTTGATTTCTCAGATCAACGGGAGGACACCTCTGTCCTTTTCTCCCTCTACCCCCGGGTTCCTGGTGCACGGAAACGCTTTTTCGGTCCTCTCGATCCTGAGGGCCAAAGCTCCCTTTTTGGGGCTTGCCCCTCTGCGGACCTTTCCCTTTAGGGAAATCTGAGCGGACCTTTCGCGGATCCTGCGCCTTTTTCTTTCGCCCTGGGGTAGAGGTAGGGTTTTTTGTTTGGTTCCCTTCAGCAGGGTACCTTATAGGGCTAGGCTCCCTAGATTTCTGCTGTTGGGAACTAGGCGAAGACGTCGCTGGCTCCTTGCCGAGTCCAGTGGTCATTGCCTTGGGGTGCACGTGAATGCCAGCTGCCTCCATGGCTTTTTGCATGGCCAGCATCACTTCTTGCATTTTCTGGTTTTGCGCTCTCTGAGCTTCGATCTCGGCTTCGTGATCGATAGCTTTTTGTCTGAGAAGCACCAATTCCGAGTAACTACCTTCGTCGTAGGCATACTCATCGAGGTTTCCCTCGTAGTCATCATCTGGAATTCCTTCCTCTTCCTCGGAACCCTCAGCTGCTCTTGAGGCTACATCTTCCTCATTCGGGTCTTGAGCATCTTCAAGAGGGCGAGGCTGATGAGTACTTCTAGTCTCAACCATAATTGTGAAGTCAAGTGTTCGTTTACAGTGGCTTTCTTCAGCTCTCAATGAAAGCACCAAAATGTTGACCGAGGTGTTGACCGAGGTTTTCAGAAACCAATAAAATATTATAAAGTTACTGAGCTGTAAGAAATTGAGAGAAGGATTTTTACGTGGTTGGGGCGTTAATGAGCCTTAGTCCACGAGTCTCTGTTATTTATGGATATCTTTAATACAGAGAACATATTTGGGAGTGTTTCACCCTTATAAATACAGAGAATGTTCTTGGTGAGTATTTACTGTACATGCTCATATGCAGCCCAAGATTCTCGATCCCATTTAATGAGCTTTGAGGGGGTATTTATAGTGTTTTTGGTGGGGTGATCCCTACAATTATCCTTACAAGTGTATCTGTAAGTATCCATAAAGTTGGGAATTCCCAATGAATATACCATGGATAATGCATGGTCAAATCCCTAGGTGTTGTAGGGTTTTTATGTGGAATGTCCTTATTGCCTTTTGATTGACGTGACTTTTCACAGTGTAGCTGTCGCTAGACTTAAATGATCATTATTGTGCCGCTGCTGGTTGGAGGTTGTGTCGTCAGACTTAATTGCGTGTAGCAGTCCCAACACGCTTCCTCCCATGCGGCATTTAATGCGACTTGATTGCTCAGGAGAAGCCTGACACCTCGCGGAGATGCCTTAGCGCTATTCGAGCTTCTGGGAGCATATGAAGTTCCATGTGCCTTCTCCGGGGGCTACGTCCTGGACGCTACCTTATGGCATAAAGACTTAGCAAATATTGTGAATTGCTTGATCCACGTGTCCTTATCTGGTTGGTCCACGTATATTGGGTAAAATCAGGGGCAACATAATTGATTAATCAAAACCAATTACATGAGTCTTACAAACAATATTATCTCAACTAGTGCGGGGACCATGGGTCTATATAACCGAGCTTCCAATAAGTAGATCAAGAATTTAGCACTAAAATTTACTAACTTTTTAATTCTTCGTTGAATCCACGCATAGAACTTAGAATTACACTCTCAGTATATAGAATGCTCTATATGTTCCACCATATAGACGCATCATTAGTTATCCATTGTTATAATCCTAATTTGATCAATGATCCTCTATATGAATGATCTACACTGTAAAGGGATTAGATTACCGTAACACCCTACTATGTATTTTATCCTTAAAACACTTGACCCCGTATAAATGATATTTCAGCTTATGTGAAATGAGTACTCCACCATTTATGTTCGTTTGGTCAAGCTTGAAGGAGATCATCCTTTGCTTACTATTCGCCAGATAGAAGCTATAGATTCTATGTTTATGCTAGCGCTCCCACTCAATTGCACTACCGTGTTCCCAAAATGTACGTATCACCCTGACCTAAAAGTAGGCTTAACTAACAAATCAAAGAACACGAATAGCCTTTCAAGATTGAGCCTAATCATAACAGGATTAAGAATATTTGATCTAGGATCAACTTGGTGATATTGACTTGAATAGATTTTACGGTAAGTTTCATTAAATCTAAGTCAAAGTTCAATATCGGTCCCTTCCGATGCATACTCCATGCATCCAACCTGAGCTTTACTTTAACCAATGTTCTGGAAAGAACATAGCATTTCTCCAAATGCAAGTAAACTCTTGTTGTAGATTATCATATCAGTAAAACCCTGTGTCTGATAAATCTAGGAAACTTTATTCACATAGTCATGTTTACTTTCCAATGTGATGACAGCACAATAAACATGATCAAGTATGTGAAAAGGGTTTGAGATGAATTTATAAATCAAATAGACGAGCAATTGATAAAGTGAACCAAAACATACACAAATCAATAAAAAATACTTCTGTTTCTTTATTGACGTTGAATAAAATAGATTACATTGAAATGGAGTTTTATTTAGGGCATAAAACCTAACAGCTAGGTCATACACAGATGAAAGAAGATTGTAAATATACTTGTCACAAATTATTAACTTGACCAAGGGAGCCATCAGATCATTAGATCTGACAAAAAGTAACCATGGCTATTTACAATCAAGTAATAATAGGTTTTGAAAAATTACACATAAGCTAAAATACATACTCCTGCAACAAGGTTAGCTGGATAGTTGGATGTAGGATTTATTTAATTTTAAATTAAATAATTAATTTCGAAATTAAATAATTAATTTCGAAATTAAATAATTAATTGAAAAAAAATTTCAAAAATTTAAAAAATTTTGAAATAAAAATTTCTAAATTAAATTAAAATTTAAATTTAAAATTAAACCTACAATTTTGAAAAATTAGGTTTCAACCAACCTAAATATCATTTCAAAATTTGCTAACTACTTTTAAAATTTAAATGTTATTTTATAAATAAAAATTAAAGAAAAAATTAAAAAAGATAAATGAATATCTTTTTCAGATTTTAAATGTAATTTAAATAAATAAAATAACAAAATTTAAAAGTTAGCAAAATATCTTACACCTTTTTAAAATTACATGATTATAGTTATCTTATTTTAAATTTAAATAAGGTCAAATTATTTAAAAAAAAAATTAATTTAAAATATTTAAAATCTGACCTTAAATTTAAAAATAAGATAAGATATAATCAAATTTAAAAATAAGATAGATTATTAAGCAAAAAAGATAGATACTAACTATTTTTAAATTCAAATTATACTAATATCTTGAATTAAATTTAAAAAATATTAAATTAATTCATAATGATAATTAGAATTGAATTAGGAATAGTAATAGTATAAATACAGAACTACACAAAAAATCGAAAGTTAATTCCATGAAAAAGCATGAAAAAACGAAGAAAAACGAAAAAATTGCGAGCTGTACGGACGGGATGCTGTGCATACCCGTCCGCGCGCGCATGGGGGGTGCATGGGGCTGAAAACTCCGCGCTGGTGGGTTCGGGCAGGATTTCCGCGCGCGCACGAGGGTTCCAGCTCAACACCGATTTTTTCGAAACTTCAAAAAATCATAACTAATTCAAATTAAATCGAAATTGAGTTCTGTAAAAAAGTAACTTGCTTAATTTTTTCCATACTATCCAATAAAAATAATTCCAGAAACAGATATTCAATTATTTTTCACAAAAATTCACAAACACCAATCAATCATCAAATAACACTCAATACAACATGATACCATCCAAAAACAAACAAACAATCGTTTTAAAGTCCAAATTTCTTGCAAGTAAATCAATTACCATGGCTCTGAGACCAGTTGTTGGAATTTATTTTATCAGGATCTTAGATCTACTCACAAGTATGTTTATTAAAACCCTAAATATGAACTTTCTAAAACGATGAAATAAACACGTATAAAGTTTAAGAAACCTTACATTGGGTGCAGTGGAATTAAATGACTCCTTCCGTTCAGATCTCTAACCCTTGTATCCTTTCTGTAGCAGAGTATTATCAAGATCTGAACCTGGATCTCTTTCTCTGAATCCTTGATGCTGAAACTCCTTTGCTGATGTTCTTTCTTCACGAGCTTCCTCACTATGATTGAGGTATTGCTTGCTGTGTGTGGGCACTACTCTAATCACTAAGGTAATTTCGAAATATGAAGGAAGAAGAGAGAGAGAGAGCGTGGCGGCTAAGGAAGAGAGAGAAGGCTCAAGTTTTTCTGATTCAGAAGTGTCAGAAGAAAAGTGTGTTTTTCCTGAAGCCTTCACTATCTATTTATAGCATTCTACTAGGGTTAGGTTTGAATTGTTTGGCATTAAAATAATAAAAATATCAGTTTAAATTGCCTACAAAAGTGGCCGGCCATGCTTAGTGGATTTGCGCCTCAATTTTTGAAATTTTGCAGTTTTACCTTTTCTGCATCTGATTTTCTCAAAAACGCCAATTTTCTAATTCAACCATTTAAATGCCAATTCTAACTATTTAATAACTATAAATAATTATTAAATAATATTGTCATTTATCATATTTATTAATTGAACCATACAAAGTATCATAATTAACAAATGTGCCCCTATTAACTCTTTCTTTACAATTTCGCCCTTACTTAGTGAAAATTTCACAAATAGACATAGTCTAATTTGTGAATTATAATTGATTAATCAAAACCAATTACATGAGTCTTACAAACAATATTATCTCAACTAGTGCGGGGACCATGGGTCTATATAACCGAGCTTCCAATAAGTAGATCAAGAATTTAGCACTAAGATTCACTAACTTATTAATTCTTCGTTGAATCCACGCATAGAACTTAGAATTGCACTCTCAGTATATAGAATGCTCTATATGTTCCACCATATAGACGCATCATTAGTTATCCATTGTTATAATCCTAATGTGATCAATGATCCTCTATATGAATGATCAACACTATAAAGGGATTAGATTACCGTAACACCCTACTATGTATTTTATCCTTAAAACACTTGACCCCGTATAAATGATATTTCAGCTTATGTGAAATGAGTACTCCACCATTTATGTTCGTTTGGTCAAGCTTGAAGGAGATTATCCTTTGCTTACTATTCGCCAGATAGAAGCTATAGATTCCATGTTTATGCTAGCACTCCCACTCAAGTGCATTACGTGTTCCCAAAATGTACGTATCACCCTGACCTAAAAGTAGGCTTAACTAACAAATTAAAGAACACGAATAGCCTTTCAATATTGAGCCTAATCATAACAGGATTAAGAACATTTGATCTAGGATCAACTAGGCGATATTGACTTGAATAGATATTACGTTAAGTTTAATAAATCTAAGTCAAAGTTCAATATCGGTCCCTTCCGATGCATACTCCATGCATCCAACCTGAGCTTTACTTTAACCAATGCTCTGGAAAGAACATAGCATTTCTCCAAATGCAAGTAAACTCTGTTGTAGATTATCATATCAGTAAAACCCTATGTCTGATAAATCTAGGAAACTTTATTCACATAGTCATGTTTACTTTCCAATGTGTTGACGACACAATAAACAGGATCAAGTATGTGAAAAGGGTTTTAGATGAATTTATACATTATGTACATATAATCATGAAATAAATCATGTGAATCATGTAACATTAAATGTTATTTCTGATCTATATTAATAAGTAAATCTGATTATATTGAAATGAGTTTTATTTAGGGCATAAAACCCAACACATACTACGTTGTGATTTTACTGAGCCAAACATCGAGTTCCATGTTACCGGGCACCAGAAATGCTAAATTATGAAAATCACTAAATGACATATAATGCATTTCAGAATTCAATAATAACAGCATAATAATTATTTAAATAGCTATAAATAATTTTTCATAATTAAACATGATTAACTGCTAATTTCCAAATTAAACTAAACGGTCTTTACAACTATTCCCCCCTTTAAAAGGATTTCGTCACCGAAATCTAACCTGAATAACTCTGGATATTGAGCTCTCATATCTGACTCTAGCTCCCAGGTGGCTTCCTCCACCTTGCTGTTTCTCCAGAGTACTTTAACCAATGCTATGGTCTTATTCCGAAGGACTTTATCCTTTCTATCCAGGATCTGCACTGGCCGTTCTTCGTAGGTCATATCTGGTTGCAGTTCAAGGCTCTCATAACTGAGTATATGAGAGGGATCTGAAACGTATTTTCTCAACATAGAGACATGGAATACGTTGTGAACTGCTGATAAAGCTGGAGGCAATGCTAACCGGTATACCACTTGACCTATCTTCTCGAGAATCTCAAAAGGTCCTGTAAATCTAGGGCATAACTTGCCTCTTTTCCCGAAACGTTTGATCCCCTTCATTGGAGACACTCGTAAAAACACATGGTCCCCTACTTGGAACTCAACATCCCTACGTTTCGGATCTGCGTAACTTTTCTATCTACTCTGTGAGGCAAGCATTCTAGCTTTTATTTTCTCTATTGCCTCATTGGTCCGCTGCACTGACTCCGGACCAAGGTATTTCCTCTCCCCTGTCTCATCCCAGTGGATGGGAGATCTACACTTCCTACCGTATAATAGTTCATAGGGAGCCATCCCTATCGTACTCTGATAACTATTGTTATAAGAAATGTTATCAACGGTAGATACTTATTCCAAGAGCCTTCAAATCCATAACACAGGCTCGTAACATGCCCTCCAATATCTAAATTGTCCGTTCGGACTGACCATCTGTCTAAGGATGGAATGCTGTACTGAATTTCAATTTTGTACCGATTGCTCGTTGCAAACTCTGCCAAAACTTGGAGGTGAATTTCAGATCTCTATCCAAAACTATAGACTTCGGTACCCCGTGAAGTCTTACAATCTCTCTAACATACAATTCTGCCAACTGATCCACTGTAAAGGTTGTTCTAACAGGCAGAAAATGAGCAGATTTTGTGAATCGATCCACCACAACCCAGATGGAATCGAACAAACCCGTGGTTCTAGGTAACCCGACCACGAAATCCATCGTGATATCTTCCCACTTCCACTCAGGTAGGGTTAAAGGATGCAACAACCCTGCTGGTCTCTGATGTTCAGCCTTAATCTGTTGACAAGGGAGGCATCTCGATACGAATTCTACCAAATTCTTCTTCATACCGCTCCACCAGAAGTACGGTTTAAGATCTTGGTACATCTTAGTCGTGCCGGGATGCAGAGAATAAGGGGTAGAATGAGCCTCTTCAAAGATCTCATTCCTGAGTTCCACACTATTCGGAACACAAACCCTAGCTTTATACAAAAGCTTCCCGTTATCTAACACTGAGAAATCCTTGGCTTGACCAGCCAAAACCTCATCTCTGGTTTTCACTAACTCTGGATCAGTCATCTGAGAGGTTTTAATTCTTTCCAATAGATTAGATTGCAGCGTCAAGTTGTGAAGCTGACCTACCACAAACTCAATGCTGGATCTAATCATGTCCTCAGCTAACTGAGGTGAGATTTGAATCATGCTAGCTACCTGCCCGGGACCCTTCCTGCTCAGGGCATCGGCCACTACATTGGCCTTCCCAGGGTGATAGAGAATCTCACAGTCGTAATCTTTCACTAATTCCAACCAACGCCTCTGTCTCATATTCAAATCTTTCTAAGTAAAGAAATATTTGAGACTTTTATGGTCGGTATAGATTTCACACCTTTCTCCGTAAAGGTAATGCCGCCAGATCTTCAATGCAAAGACCACCGCGGCCAACTCTAGATCATGAGTCGGGTACCGCTGTTCATAATCCTCTAACTGACGGGAGGCATAAGCGATAACCCGATCGGCTTGCATCAGCACACACCCCAAACCCTGTCTGGATGCATCACAATAAACTACAAATTTCTCGTTGTCTGAAGGCAAAGCTAGAACTGGAGCGGTAATCAATCTCTGTTTCAGCTCCTGAAAACTAGCTTCGCACTTGTCTGACCAGACAAACCGCTGATTCTTCTTTGTAAGTTTGGTTAAGGGTGTTGAAATCTTAGAAAACCCTTCCACGAACCTACGATAATACCCGGCTAAACCCGAGAAGCTTCTAATTTCTGTCACTGTCTTCGGTCTCGGCCAATCCCTAACGGATTCTATCTTTCCGGGATCCACCTTGATCCCATCTTTGCTGACGATGTGCCCTAAGAAGGACACCTGAGATAGTCAAAATTCACATTTCTTGAATTTGGCATAAAGCTTGTGTTCCCGAAGTCGCTGCAAAACCATCTGAAGATGTAACTCATGCTCCTCTTCTGACTGAGAGTACACAAGGATGTCATCGATAAACACGATAACACAGATATCGAGGAAATCCTTGAATACCCTATTCATCAAATCCATAAATGCTGCAGGAGCATTGGTTAGTCCAAACGACATAACCAAGAATTCGTAATGTCCATACCTAGTACGGAAAGCCGTCTTCGGAATGTCCTCCTCTCGGATTCTCAACTGATGATAACCCGATCGGAGATCAATCTTGGAAAAGACCGTCTTCCCCTGAAGTTGATCAAAAAGATCATCGATCCTAGGTAGTGGATATTTATTCTTCACTGTTAGCTTGTTTAATTCTCTGTAATCGATACACATCCTCATAGTTCCATCTTTCTTCTTGACGAACAGAACTGGAGCTCCCCAGGGTGACACACTAGGCCGAATAAACCCGATGTCAAGCAACCCCTGAAGCTGAATCTTTAATTCCTTAAGTTCAGTTGGAGCCACTTTATACGGAGCCTTGGAAACCGGTTCCACTGCTGGTGCTAAATCTATAACAAAATCAATCTCCCACTGAGGTGGTAACCCTGGAGGTTCTTCGGGAAAAACATCTAGAAATTCCCGAACCACCTTGATGTCTTCTGGCCAAATGGTATCTGGCCGAGTGGTCTCCATCACCACGGCCAGAAACCCTAAACAACCTCCATGCAGTAATTCCTTAGCTGACATGGCTGAAATCACTGGGATCCGCGATCCCCGAACTGAACCAACAAACACAAATGGTTCTTCACTTTCCGGTTGGAAGATCACCATCTTCCTCTTGCAATCAATACTGGCCGAGTATTTAGATAGGAAATCCATCCCTAAAATAATATCGAAGTCTACTAGGCTCATCTCTATCAAGTCAGCACTTAACTCTCTACCATCTATTCTGATCGGCATAGACCTAATCCACCTTTTGGAGATCTCTAACTCTCCGCCAGGTAATAGGGTTCCAAACCCTGATTCAAAACTATCAAACGGTCTACCCAACTTAATAAAGATTCTGGCTGCCACATAAGAATGTGTGGCCCCAGAATCAAACAACACTGAGTAATACGAGTTATTAACCGAGAGCTGACTTGTTACAACAGAGGGGCTGGCATCTGCGTCAGCCTGCGTGATGGCGAACACCCTAGCTGGAGTGGGTCTCGCCGGAGCCCTAGGTGCCTCTGATCGGAGCTGGGGACAATCCCTCTTGTGGTGTTCGGGCGTACCACACTGAAAGCATCCCTGACCTCTGCACTCACCCTGATGGTGCCTTTTGCAACTGGGACACTCAGGATAAGAGAACCGGGTCTCTGCACCACCCTGACGGCTACCTCTACTCTGGTTCCCTCGGAACCTCTTGTTCTGACTCGAGCCACCGGATGCAGTGGATGTTCTCCTCTTCCGATCCATGGCCGAACCACTACATCCCCTGCTAAAGCCTGATGAAGGAGGGGTAGGAGCCCCGCCACTCACTGGAGTACTAGCCGACTCCGACATACATCCAACTGCGCCCTCAGCTCGCAGTGCCTTCTCCACCATCTCAGCATAGGTGGTCTTGTCGTCGGTGGTGATCATAAGGTCATGTTTGATCTTCACATTTAATCTGTCCAGATACTTTTCCTTCTTGCTGAAATCGGTTGGCACTATTCTCGAGGCTAACCTCGCCAACCGATCGAACTGGGTGGTATACTCAGTCACGCTCATATTTTCCCGCTGGGTCAGGTGGGTGAACTCTTTCCTCTTGGCACTTCTAACTGCCTCGTTATAATACTTGGCGTTGAAGGTGGCACACACCACCCTGTCATTTCCGGTGACACCCATAAAGCTCAAAATCTTGGTAATCACCGTTAGCCACTATTCGGCCTTCATAACATCTGGACCTCCCAGAAAAACTGGAGGTGCTTGCTTTCGGAACCTTTCATACAAGGGTTCCAATCTGTTTGCCGCTACTACTATCTCAGCCTGGGCAACAGGGGTGGGTGCCACTTGAAGTTCTGGCACAGGCACTGCAGGAGCCCCCTGCTGCCTCAATCTCTTTATCTCAAGATCTTCCTCCTCTATCCTGGCTTGCATTTTAGCAAACCTAGTCTCCCAATTCTGGGCTTCTTGCTCGACTTGGGCAGCCTGGGCAACCTGTGGCGGGTTATCGTCACCCCAACCACGAGCCCTGCCCCTGGGACGTCTACCACAGCCCCTAGCATGCGGGGGAAACTGAGCTCCCTGACCCTGAATTGACCCTACTGAGTTGCCGTGGCTCCTGGTATTCCGCCTGGCGTCCATCTAGTCTGAACCTCCTGCGAAACCAAGTGTTGGCACATCAGGTCATGATCAAGGAGAGCTTACTAATGCCGCTTAATTTGGAAATTTAAAACAAAACATGCGCCTATTCTACTATCAGGCTACTAACATGCTTCCTATCAGGCTTTTCTTATTTCATAATAAATAATAAGCTACTAAAGCAATAAAAGCTTACTGAACCGTAGAACGAGCTAACTGCTGATGATGATTGTACATGTCGTGACGATCTTCGGAAGACAACCTGGCGGCTCTGATACCAAATTGTAACACCCTAACTAGCATAGGCGTATTACGTGATTTTTAAAAATATTGTGCAGCTCGTTGCTAATCAACGAGGTTTATGGAAATCGTGATTAATTAAAATTTTTGCTTTTTAATTAAACTTATAAAATATTTATACAAAAATACTCGGGATCCCGATTACAAAACACCTTACAAAAGTTTACTGACTAATCAAAATACTTGTCGCCTAGCGACTAATTACAAAATAGCACTGCTGTCCCAAGGATCGTACGCTCCAGGCCTAACCGCCCCGACATGTACAATCTTCACCGGCTCGCTCTCACGGTCCCTCAGCCTTAGCCTTGCCCTTACCTACACATGAAGATAGCACTGTGAGTCGACAGACTCATTAAGAAAAGCATAAAACATAAACATACATAAATCTCGTGTTATAATCAGACGCCCATACCTCTGACCATAACCCTAACTGCCGTGTCCCACACGATACTGAGTCCCGAACGTTCATAAGATGGTACTATTGACAAGTAACAGCCTATACTCGGTACACTGGTCATACTCCAGCTGCTAGTCATACTCTAGGCCAACCGATGTGTTACAGTATCATCCTATACTCGGCACACTGGTCATACTCCAGCTGCTAGTCATACTCTAGCCTGTGCCGATGTGATACGTCAAATAGTACAGAACCACCAACCCTATTATCAGCCTATACTCGGTACACTGGTCATACTCCAGTTGCTAGTCCTACTCTAGCCTGTACTGATGTGATACAGTGTCAGCCTATACTCGGTACACTGGTCATACTCCAGTTGCTAGTCATACTCTTGCCTGTACCGATGTGACACAGTCGGATGGTTCGAAGCCAATATACATATCTAATGTAATCTAACAGGCTTCTTACATGCACGCTAAACATGTAATACATATGCATACTGTTATACTAATCTTACCTCAATTCCGAATTCAGGTGTGCCTGTCAACCTGACTGGAACGAACTGCACGGCGGTTTACAAGCTCCTAAACCATAACAATCACAACACTAATATGTGATATGCTAAATCACTTCCCGGGGACTTAAACTAGAAACTAAAAGTTTCCCTATCGATAAAAAGCATGGCAATACCCCAAATAACAAATAACATAAAAACGAGAAAATCTAGGGTTCCTGAAAATCACCCAACCGGCAGGCCGGTTGCCCAACCGGAGTTCCAGTTTTGGGAATTTCAGAGCCCCATCCAGAATTCCGGATGCACAACCGGAATTCCGGTTCCTCGCAGACTAAACTCAAAAATTCATAACTTCATCAATTCGAACCCAAAGCATATCAAACCTTCCAGACCTGTTCTTATTACCCCTAAGAACAAATCCAAAGCAAGAGAACCAAGCTTCAATCACAGAAACTCAATTCACCATTAAAGCTCCAAGCTTTGAGTTCAAAACTCAAACTTGGTTAAATCTAACTAACATGCATCCAAACTAGCTCAAATCTTCCTAAACATGCATATAATAACTTCAGAAAACAACAACAAGCATCAACAACCACTGCAGCAACATATGTCATTATTTCACTTTGAAAAGCATAGTTTTTGAACCAAAACTCTAAATTAGTTTCAAATCAACCCAACATGCATCAAAACAGTTTCATTCCACTCAATTAAGCAAGATTAAACCTCTGAAAATGACCCATAAACATAGCAACATCTATGAACCAAAACTAAGCATGCAACCTATCCATTTTCCTCAAAAATTCAAGAAAACTTAAAAGAAAGCTAAACGGAACATACCAACAAAATGGCAAGCTTCTTGCTGCTCCAAGAGGGCTGAAATAGAGAGAGAGAGAGAGAGAGAGAGAGAGAGAGAGAGAGAGAGAGAGAGAGAGAGAGAGAGAGAGAGAGAAAAAGTTTTGCTTTTCTTTTCAAATTTTCTAATTTTCTAAGTTTGTAAAAAAAATGAAAATAACAAGGTTCATTTATTCATTTCAGCCAATATATCAAATAACATTTAAATTCCCAATTTCTAAGTCCACTAAAGGACAAAACATAAATGGGGCAAAATGACCATTTTGCCCCTTCACACTAAAATAGCATAAAGAGCACTAAAGGGGTATTTTTGGGAAATTCTAAATTCCCAGCCAATCCCGACATTCCCAATGTCTAATAAACCGTCCAAAAACACTAACATACTACTTTGTGATTTTACTGAGCCAAACACTGAGTTCCATGTTACCGGGCACCGGAAATGCAAAATTATGAAAATCACTAAATGACATATAATGCATTTCAGAATTCAATAATAACAGCATAATAATTATTTAAATAGCTATAAATAATTTTCCATAATTAAACATGATTAACTTCTAATTTCCAAATTAAACTAAGCGGTCTTTACAAATTTAATAACAGAAAATAACATGGTTCAATATAAATTCATACACAATTAAGAAATTATTAAACATATAGCAAGTAGGAATGACAAGTGAAAATACTAAAGCATACAATCCTAAATAATTTCCAAGGTTTTCAACAAACTGATATCAGTGTCCCGTTTAGGCGAGAGTCAAAGCTACCATCCATTGAATAGAGTTGTCAGCTCATCTAAAATGTTAAACATTCTAGCAACCTTTTATTCGATCAAGATTGGAATCCAGCGTTGTCCCGTTTAGGCGAGAGTCAAGGTTATTCTATCTTATGAGCTTCTACCATTGTTTCATATTTTGCAAGTCAAATACAGTCGCCACAATTAGGGTGATCCATACCATATAAAAAACTTACAAAGCTACTTATCTTTCGAGATTAAACGGTGCGAACTTGCTAATGAACGTTCCTCCATTAGGGAGGATTACTCACTAAAATAAACGCTATGTAAAACCAACAATGGAGATCGAATATCTTAATAATAATAAAGCTCATTCTTTAAAATGTATTTTCATTATTATTTATAATAAAATATATTCATTAAATATCGAATTTAGAATTAAAATTCTAAATTAGAATTTAATTTAATATTTGTAAAATTATACTTAGATGGTGATTGAAATAAATTGAATTATTTCCATCTCAGTAGTAATTTTGATATATAAATATTAAGAAAATTATTTAAGTTGTATTAATTTAAATTAATTTGCAACTCAAGATAAATTTTTATGAGAATATATTTATTGTATTTTGAAAAAGAAAGTATAAAAACTTTATTATTTTGAAATACTTAAATAATAATTACTTAAAAAAATACTTCAAGCAAAAATATCACCTATCTAGATTTTCCTTTGACTAATTAATTCAATTTCTAATAATATACTATAATTCATTTATTTTAAATTAATCAATAAATGAAAAAATCATTGATTTAAGTTGGTCCAAGAATTAATTAAAATAAATAATTAATTTACAACTTAATCTTTTTTTCAAGATAAATTCAAAATCATCTTGCATTATGAAATGCAATTTCGAAAATTGATTAATAAATAAAGAAAAAAATATATATATTTTGAAAATTATTTAAATTAAAGTTGAAAAATAAATTTCAACTAAAAATAATTTTCTATATAATTAAGTGTCATGAAAAAGAAATATTTAAGTATCATGATGAAAATCAACTTAGATATTTAATTTTAAATTTAATTAAATGTATTAAATTCAAGAAATAAATAATTAAGTGTAGAGAAGGCTTAATTATTAATCTCTAGTTTAATACTAGGAAAAAAATATACTTAAAATAAATTGTACCAAAATTAATTATTTAAATAATTAATTTCACAATGTATAATATTTTCCTATTTAATATTAGAAATAATAAGTAGTCTAGAAATAACTATCTAGAAAACATCTTATTTGACTAAGTATCTTTTCCACAAAATTTGAAAAAATATCTAATTTAAGTTGTATTAGAAGAAAAAAAAAATAGAACTTAAATATTTTCAAATTTAAATTTAACTAAATATCAAAAATTAAGTTGTAACCACTTAATTTGAAAATATTCCATTTTAAGTTAATATTTGAAAAAAATATCAACTTAAAAAATATCTAAAGAATCTTAATAACCAATTCCTAAAATTCCTGAACTTAATTTTGAAATTTTAAATCCAAAAGATATTCAGATTTAAGCTGATTAGTTATAGGTAACTAAATGTCAACTTAAATAGGAATGTTTAATGAAAAATTTAAATTAAGCTTTAGAAAGAATCTAGATGGTTATAATTCTATATTTAATTAAATACAAGAAAATACATATAGTTTAGCTTAGAATAAAATTCTTTAAACTATGGTTTTCTTAAATTAATTTCAAAATAAATGAAATTAATTATGTTGCTAATCAATTTCATTAGGTTAAACTAATTTAATTAACCTAGTACAGTTATTCAAATCAGGCAAATGTGCCTTCACAATTGGGGTAGTGTTGGAAATGATTTTACCAGGATCTTAGATCTACTCACAAGTATGTTGATTAACACCCTAAATATGAACTTCTAAAACGATTATGAAATTAACACATATAAAGTATTAGAAACCTTACATTGGGTGCAGCGGAATATAATGACTCCTTTCGTTCAGATATCTAGCCCTTGATATCTTTCTGTAGCAGAGCATTATAAATATCTGAACCTGGATCTCTTTCTCTCCTTCTTTAGTGCTGAAACTCCTTGTTGAATGTCTTTCTTCACGATCTTCCTCACTATGATTGAGGTATCACTTGCTGTGTGTGGGCACAACTCTAATCACTAAGTGTTTCGAAATTTCAAGGAAGAAGAAAGAGAAGAAGTGGCGGCTAGGGTTTAGAGAGAGAAGGCTCAAGTTTTTCTCTCAAGGAAAAAGTAGAAAGTTAAGTGTAATTTTCCTGAAGCCTTCACTACCTATTTATAGCATTCCACTAGGGTTAGGTTTGAATTATTTGGCATTAAAATAATAAAAATATCAGAGGTAAAACTCCTATAAAAGTGGACGGCCAAGGCTTATTGGATTTGGGCCTCACTTTTTGCAATTTTGCAGTTTTATCACTTTTGTATCTGATTTTCTCAAAAACGCCAATCTTCTGATTGAACCATTTAAATGTCAATTCTAACCATTTAATAACTATAAATAATAATTAAATAATATTGTCATTTATCATATTGATTAATTGAACCATACAAAGTATCATAATTAACAAATATGTCCCTAATAACTCTTTCTTTACAATTTCGCCCTTACTTAGTCAAAATTTCACAAATAGACATAGTCTAATTTGAGAATTATAATTGATTAATCAAAACAAATTACATGAGTCTTACAAGCAATATTATCTCAACTAGTGCGGGGACCATGGGTCTATATAACTGAGCTTCCAATAAGTAGATCAAGAATTTATCACTAAAATTCACTAACTTATTAATTCTTCGTTGAATCCACGCATAGAACTTAGAATTGCACTCTCAGTATATAGAATGCTCTATATGTTCCACCATATAGACACATCATTAGTTATCCATTGTTATAATCCTAATTTGATCAATGATCCTCTATATGAATGATCTACACTGTAAAGGAATTAGATTACCGTAACACCCTACTATGCATTTTATCCTTAAAACACTTGACCCCGTATAAATGATATTTCAGCTTATGTGAAATGAGTATTCCACCATTTATGTTCGTTTGGTCAAGCTCGAAGGAGATCATCCTTTGCTTACTATTCCCCAGATAGAAGCTATAGATTCCATGTTTATGTTAGCGCTCCCACTCAATTGCACTACCGTGTTCCCAAAATGTACGTATCACCCTGACCTAAAAGTAGGCTTAACTAACAAATCAAAGAACACGAAAAGCCTTTCAAGATTGAGCCTAATCATAACAGGATTAAGAACATTTGATCTAGGATCAACTAGGCGATATTCACTTGAATAGATTTTACGGTAAGTTTAATTAAATCTAAGTCAAAGTTTAATATCGGTCCCTTCCGATGCATACTACATGCATCTAACCTGAGCTTTACTTTAACCAATGTTCTGGAAAGAACATAGCATTTCTCCAAATGCAAGTAAACTCTTGTTGTAGATTATCATATCAGTAAAACCCTGGGTCTAATAAATCTAGGGAACTTTATTCACATAGTCATGTTTACTTTCCAATGTGATGACAACACAATAAACAGGATCAAGTATGTGAAAATGGTTTAAGATGAATTTATAAATCAAATAGACAAGAAATTGATAAAGTGAACCAAAATATACACAAATGAATGAAAAATACTTCTGTTTCTTTATTGATGTTAAATAAAATAGATTACATTGAAATGGAGTTTTATTTAGGGCATAAAACCCAACAAGTTGTACTTGGACCTAATTGGGAAGGACCATATCAAGTGGTCGAGGTTCTCGACTTCGGAGCATACAAATTAGGTAAGTATGACGAAAAAATGCAACTCGTTCTAGTACCACAGTATTGGAATGGGAAACATTTAAGAAAATACTAACAATAAAGTACCAGGTCGGATGACCACATTAAGTACTAAATGAACATTTACTTTTAAGTGAATGACCTGCTGGGCGGACTACGCTCAAAGGTTTCGATAAAAGAAACAAAGTACTCAGGTCAGGTGACCACCATTTAAAGTATAGTTTCTTATTTCTGCAATTTGTTTTATCTCATTTTAAGCTAAAAGATCAGATTGGATCAAATAGCTCTGATGTAAGTTACTATGGTAACAAATACACTTTTCGATCAATAAATGAATAAAGATAGTTATTTCAAAATTCAAATTGAGTCGAAATTATCAGCATGTTTCTAATTTACCATCCAGTGCGTACAAAAGGTTTGGTCAAACCCAAAATACAGAACAGATGTAAAATATACTTGTAAAAGACAAGTGACCAAGAGTCATACGTCTGCTCGGTCACTTAGGGGGCACCTATACCCGTACGAAGCATTTGGTAAAAATAAAACAACCACAATTGCACGATGATTATAAACAGAGAATGAAATTCATTAAAGATAATAAAAGCATGTAATACCGGGATTAAAACCTGCCCGGTCAACCTGTTGTCTAAAAAATAAAAAATAATTCCAAGTTTAAAGACCGCTTGGCCGGTCATGATGTCTTGGAAAAGGCCTTATGGCCGAATAAGATATATAAAAAATAAAAAAGATAGAAGGAAAAATGTTTAAACAGCTAGAATGCTAGGCTCTTGGTTCGGTTCTTCTGGGCCAGTAGGAGCTAGAGGATCAGTTGTTTGAACGTGAGGTACAATAGCAGTCTGGCCGGAGGTAGAAGCAGTCGCCTCAAATTCACCGTAGGCTACTTAGGAAGCGCAAAACTCGAGGTACATGTCCTTAGCATCACCTAAGTAGTCAAAGTTTTCCTGAGGATTAGCCTTCCAAAAGTCAAAGAAGAGCTCAAGACCGGCTGTCTCTAGAGCATTAACCTTCTCTTTCAGCCTCGCCACCTCGGTCGAAAGCTCCTCCTCCTTAGACTTCTTCTCCTCCTCCACCCGATGAAGAATGTAAAGCCCGCTTAGTTAATTTGGAAATTAGCAGTTATTTATGTTAATCAGGAAATTATTTATAGCTATTTAAATAATTTATCATGGATATTTATGGAATTCAGATATGCATATTTATGTCATCAGCAGTTTTTATATTTCGCATTTCCGGTGTCCGGTATTTTGGAACGCGGCGTTTGGCTCAGTAGAAATCACAACTTAGTATGTTAGATTTTGGGGACGGGTTTTAGACATTGGGAATGTCGGGAATGGCCGGGAATTTAGAATGTCCCAAAAATACCCCTTTAGTATGACTTTAGTAATTTTATGGTGGAGGGGCAAAATGGTCTTTTTGCCCCAATTGTATTTTGTCTTATATGATTTAATAAATGAAATAAATGTTTAATTTATGCATGTTATTTGGCTGAATGATTTATGGTGTAAAGACTCTTTTTTTCTCATTTCTCATTTAACTTAGAAAAAATTAGAAAAAAATTCAAAAAGAAGCTCTTTTCCTCTCTCTCTCTATTCGGCCATTAGAGGCAGCCTCTTGGGTGATTTTTCTTCTTCAAATTCTTGTTGATTTCAGCTTGTGGTGTGTCTCTAATCAAGGTATTTCTTGGCTTTAATCTTTCCTTGTTTTTCTTGAAAAGAATGTTGAAAATGGATGAAAATGCATGTAATTTTGGATGTTGTTGCTGCTGATTTCTGTGGTTGTTTTATGTGGTTGAAAAGCATGATTCTTAGAGATTAATTAAGCTAATTGTGGTGTGTAATTCCTAGGTTGAGCATGCTAGAATTTCTTATGCAAAGTTTAGTTTTCAAAGTAAAAAGTTGAGAAATAGTGGCTGTAGTTGTTGCATGATGTAGGTTTTGTTTTCTGCTATGTTTCTATGTTTGTTTAAGTGATTCTATGCTAGCTTAGAGGCTTGTGGGTGAGCTTTAGCCAAGTTTGAGTTCTAACTCAAAGCTTGGAGCTCACATGGTGAATTTTGCCTCTGTGTTTTCTGGGTGGTTTTGAGGCCTTAGAATTGTTTATTAGGACCTATGTAGGAGGTCTGGAAAGTTTGGGACCATTTGGGTTCGAAATGGTCAAGATATGGGAATTTTTGGTTGCTGCCTGCGAGGAACCGGAATTCCGGTTGAGCATCCGGAATTCCGGATGGGGGTTCAGATTTTCCCGAACCGGAATTCGGTTGGGCAACCGGACTTCCGGATGGGGGATTTTTCCGAACCCTAGTTTTCCTCGTTTTTGGGTTTTTAGGGGTATTGCCATGCTATTTATCGATAGGGAAACTTTTAGTTTCGAGTTTAAGTCCCCGGGAAGTGATTTAGCGTATCACTTATAGTGTTGTGATTTTTATGGTTTAGGAGCCAGTAATCCGCCGTTCAGCTTCAGTTCCAGTCAGGTTGACCGGCACACCTGAAATCGGAATCCAGGTAAGATTAGTATAACAGTATGCATATGTAGATTACATGTTTAGCGTGCATGTAGGAAGCCTGTTAGATTACATTAGATATGTATTAGGCTTCGAACCATCCAACCCTGTCACGTCGGTACAGGCTGGAGTATGACCAGCAGCCGGAGTATGACCGGTTTGACCGATCAGGCTGACACTTGGTTGGTGGTTCCGTGCTATTGACGTATCCCGTCGGGACAGGCTGGAGTATGACCAGCAGCCGGAGTATGACCGGTTCGCCCGATCAGGAGGATATAGTAACACGTCGGTACAGGCTGGAGTATGACCAGCAGCCGGAGTATGACCGGTTCGACCGATCAGGTTGTTACGTGTCAATAGTACCGTCCCCTGAACGTTCAAAACTCAGTACCATGTTGGACATGGCAGTAGTGCTCAGTACCATGTTGGACATGGCAGTAGCGGGACTCAGTATCGTGTTGGACACGGCAGTCAGTTTTATGTATGATATTATTATGCTTTTCTTACTGAGTCTGTCGACTCACAGTTTACGTTGCATGTGTAGGTAAAGGCAAGGCAGTTGCTGATGGACCGTGAGCGAGCTTATGGGATTGTACATGTCGGGGCGGTTAGGCCTGGAGCGTACGATCCTCGGGACAGCACGGCTGAGATTTTGTAATTGTCGTTAGACGACTTTATTTTGATGTAAAAGTTGAACAGTGAAAACGTTTGTAAATATTTTTATAAATCGGGATCCCGAGACTTTTTGGTAAAATGGTTTATAAGTTTAATGAAAAAGCAAAATTTTAATTAATCACGTTTTTCCATAAACCTCGTTGATTAGCAACGAGCTGCACAGTACGTTTAAAAATCACGTAATACGCCTAAATTAGTTAGGGTGTTACAATTTGGTATCAGAGCCGCCAGGTTGTCTTCCGAAGATCGTCACGACATGTACAGTCATCATCAGCAGTTAGCTCGGTTCACGGTTCAGTAAGCCTTTATTGCTTTAGTAGTTTATTTTATTCAGTTATGAAAAAGAAAAGCCTGTTAGGAAGCATGTTAGTAGCCTGATAGTAGAATAGGCGCATGTTTCATTTCTAATTTCCAAATTAAGCGGCATTAGTAAGCTCGCCCTGAATACGACCTGATATGCCAACTCTTGGTTTCGCAGGCGGTTCTAGCTAGATGGACGCCAGGCGGACCACGAGGAGTCAGGGCAACTCAGTGGGGTCGAATCAGGGAGAGGGAGCTCGGTTTCCCCCACCTGCTAGGGGCCGAGGCAGAGGTCCCCGAGGCAGGGCTCGTGGTCGGGGTGATGAGAACCCACCACAGGCTGCCCAGGCTCCCCCAGCCGATCAGGGAGCCCCGAACTGGGAGTTACGGTTTGCGGAGATGCAAGCCAGGATCGAAGAGCAAGACCTCGAGATTCAGAGGTTGAGACAGCAGGGTGCTCCTGCAGTTCCAGTGCCGGTAGTTCCAGTGGCACCTGCCCCTGCTGCCCAGGCCGAGATGGTAGTGGCGGCCCACAGATTGGAACCTTTATATGAGCGGTTCCGGAAGCAAGCACCTCCGGTATTCCTGGGAGGTCCAGATGTGTCGAAAGCCGAGCAGTGGCTTACGGTGATCACCAGGATTTTGAACTTTATGGGTGTCACCGGTAACGACAGAGTGGTGTGCGCCACATTTCAGTTCCAGGAGGATGCCCTGGTATGGTGGGACATGGTGTCTCAGATTCACGATGTCACCACCATGACTTGGGAGAGGTTCCAGGAACTTTTCAACGCGAAGTACTACAATGAGGCGGTTAGAAGCGCCAAGAGAAAGGAATTCGTTCACCTGACTCAGCGGGAGAACATGAGTGTCACTGAGTATACTACTCAGTTGTGGGTTGGCGAGGTTAGCCTCGGGAATTGTGCCGACCGACTTCAGCAGAAAGGAGAAGTATCTGGACGGGTTGAATCCCAAGATCAGGCATGACCTGATGATTACCACTGACGACAGCACCACCTACGCTCAGATGGTGGAGAAGGCACTGCGAGCTGAGGGCGCAGTGGGATGTATGTCAGATTCAGCCAGTACTCCGGTCGGTGGCGGAGCTCCTACCCCTCCTGCATCAGGATTTAGCAGGGGGAGTAGTGGTTCGGCCATTGATCAGAGGAAGAGGGCACCCACTGCTTCCGGCGGCTCGAGTCAGAACAAGAGGTTCCGGGGGAACCAGAACAGAGGGAGTCGTCCTGGTGGTAATGAGACTCGCTTCTCCTATCCCGAGTGCCCTATCTGCAAGAGGCATCATCGGGGAGAGTGCAAGGGGCAGGGATGCTTTCATTGTGGCATGCCCGGGCACTTCAAGAGGGAATGTCCCCAGCTCCGGCCAGAGGCACCGAGAGCTCCAGCGATACCCACTCCAGCCAGGGTATTCGCCATCACGCAGGCTGATGCAGATGCCAGCCCATCAGTTGTTACAGGTCAGATTCTTATTAACGACTCGTTTTATTCAGTGCTGTTTGATTCTGGGGCTACACGTTCTTATGTGGCGGCCAGAGTCTTTAGTAAGTTGGGTAGACCCTTTGATAGATATGAGTCAGGGTTTGGAACCACATTACACAGCGGAGAATTGGTTATCTCCAATAGGTGGATTAGGTCTATGCCGATCAGGATAGACGGTAGAGAGTTGAGCGCTGATCTGATAGAGATGAGCTTAGTCGAATTTGATATTATTTTAGGAATGGATTTCCTATCTAAATATTCGGCGAGCATTGATTGCAAGAGGAAGATGGTGGTCTTCCAACCAGAAAGTGAAGAACCGTTCGTATTTGTGGGTTCGGTTCAGGGATCTCGGATCCCGGTGATCTCGGCTATGTCAGCGAGAGAATTATTGCACGGTGGGTGCTTAGGGTTTCTGGCCGTGGTGGTGGACACCACTCGGCCAGACACCGTTCGGCCAGAGGACATCAGAGTAGTTCGGGAATTTTTGGACGTTTTTCCCGAAGAACTTCCAGGGTTACCACCTCATCGGGAGATTGACTTTGTGATTGACTTGGCACCAGGGGTGGATCCGGTTTCTAAAGCCCCGTATAGGATGGCTCCAGCTGAACTTAAGGAATTGAAGATTCAGCTCCAGGGGTTGCTTGACATAGGGTTCATTCGGCCCAGTGTGTCACCTTGGGGAGCCCCGGTTTTGTTCGTGAAGAAAAAGGATGGATCTATGAGGATGTGCATCGACTACAGAGAGTTGAACAAGCTGACGGTGAAGAATAAATATCCATTACCTAGGATCGATGACTTGTTCGATCAGCTTCAGGGGAAGACGGTCTTTTCTAAGATTGACCTCCGTTCGGGTTATCATCAGTTGAGGATCCGAGAGGAGGACATTCCAAAGACGGCTTTCCGCACTAGGTATGGACACTACGAGTTCCTGGTTATGTCATTCGGACTAACCAATGCTCCCTGACATTCATGGACACGATGAATAGAGTATTCAAGGATTTCCTCGATATCTGTGTAATTGTGTTTATCGACGACATCCTCGTGTACTCTCAGTCAGAAGAGGAGCATGAGTTACATCTTCAGATGGTACTGCAACGACTTCGAGAACATAGACTCTACGCCAAGTTCAAGAAATGTGAGTTCTGGTTGTCTCAGGTGTCCTTCCTAGGGCACATTGTGAGTAAAGATGGGATCAAGGTGGATCCCGGGAAGATTGAATTCGTCAGGGATTGGCCGAGACCGAAGACAGTGACAGAGATCAGAAGCTTCTTGGGGTTAGCTGGGTACTACCGTAGGTTCGTGGAGGGGTTCTCCAAAATTTCAATGCCCCTAACCGAGCTTACAAAGAAGAATCAGCGATTTATCTGGTCAGATAAATGCGAAGCTAGTTTTCAGGAGCTGAAACAGAGGTTGATTACTGCTCCGGTACTAGCTTTGCCTTCGGACGAGGAGAAGTTCGTGGTCTATTGTGACGCATCCAAACAGGGTTTGGGGTGCGTATTGATGCAAGCCGATCGGGTTATCGCTTACGCCTCCCGTCAGTTAAAGGATTATGAACAGCGATACCCGACTCATGATTTAGAATTGGCCGCAGTGGTTTTTGCACTGAAGATTTGGCGGCATTACTTGTATGGTGAGAAGTGCGAGATCTATACCGACCATAAAAGTCTCAAGTATTTCTTTACTCAGAAAGATTTGAACATGAGACAAAGGCGTTGGTTGGAGTTAGTGAAGGATTATGATTGCGAGATCCTCTATCATCCCGGAAAAGCCAATGTAGTGGCCGATGCCCTGAGTAGAAAGGGTCCCGGGCAGATAGCTAGCATGGTTCAGATCTCACCTCAGCTAGCAGAGGATATGGTCAGGTCCAGCATTGAGTTTGTGGTAGGACAGCTACACAACTTAACGCTGCAATCTGATCTGTTAGAAAGAATAAAAGTTGCTCAGACGACAGATCCGGAGTTAGTGAAGATCCGAGATGAGGTATTGGCTGGTCAAGCCAAAGACTTTTCAGTGTCAGATAGTGGAGTGCTTTTGTATAAAGCCAGGGTTTGTGTCCCGAACAGTGTGGACTTGAGAAACGAGATCTTCGAGGAGGCTCATTCTACTCCATATTCTCTACATCCCGGCACCACCAAGATGTACCAAGATTTGAAACCGTACTTCTGGTGGAGCGGTATGAAGAAGAATTTGGTAGAATTCGTTTCGAGATGCCTCACGTGTCAGCAGATCAAGGCTGAACATCAGAGACCAGCAGGGTTGTTGCAGCCTCTAACCCTACCAGAGTGGAAATGGGAGGATATTACGATGGATTTTGTGGTCGGGTTACCTAGGACCACGGGTATGTATGATTCCATCTGGGTAGTGGTGGACCGATTTACGAAATCTGCTCATTTTCTGCCGGTCAGAACAACATTTTCAGTGGATCAGTTGGCAGAACTGTACGTCAGGGAAATAGTGAGACTTCACGGGGTACCGAAGTCTATTGTTTCGGACAGGGATCCGAAATTCACCTCCAAATTTTGGCAGAGTTTGCAACGGGCAATGGGTACGAAGCTAAAATTTAGTACAGCATTTCATCCTCAGACAGATGGTCAGTCCGAAAGGACAATTCAGATATTGGAGGATATGCTGAGAGCCTGTGTTATGGACTTTGAGGGTTCATGGAATAAATACCTACCGTTAATAGAGTTTTCATACAACAACAGTTATCAGAGTACGATAGGGATGGCACCCTATGAACTGTTGTACGGTAGGAAGTGCAGATCCCCTATCCACTGGGATGAGACAGGGGAGAGGAAATACCTAGGTCCGGAGTCAGTTCAGCGGACCAATGAGGCAATAGAGAAGATTAAAGCCAGAATGCTTGCCTCCCAGAGCAGACAGAAGAGTTACGCGGTCCAGAAACGTAGGGATGTTGAGTTCCGAGTGGGGGACCATGTGTTTTTACGAGTATCTCCGATGAAGGGGATTAAACGTTTCGGGAAAAGAGGCAAGTTATGCCCTAGATTCACAGGACCTTTCGAGATTCTCGAGAAGATAGGTCAAGTGGCATATCGGTTAGCATTGCCTCCAGCATTATCAGCAGTGCACAACGTATTTCATGTCTCAATGTTGAGAAAATACGTTTCAGACCCCTCTCATATAATCAGTTATGAGAGCCTTCAGCTTCAGTCAGATATGTCCTATGAGGAACAGCCAGTGCAGATCCTGGATAGAAAGGATAAAGTCCTTCGGAATAAGACCATAGCGTTGGTCAAGGTTCTCTGGAGAAACAGTAAGGTGGAAGAAGCCACCTGGGAGCTAGAATCAGATATGCGAGCTCAATATCCAGAGTTATTCAGGTTAGATTTCGGGGACGAAATCCTTTTAAGGGGGGGATAGTTGTAAAGCCCGCTTAGTTAATTTGGAAATTAGCAGTTATTTATGTTAATCAGGAAATTATTTATAGCTATTTAAATAATTTATCATGGATATTTATGGAATTCAGATATGCATATTTATGTCATCAGCAGTTTTTATATTTCGCATTTCCGGTGTCCGGTATTTTGGAACGCGGCGTTTGGCTCAGTAGAAATCACAACTTAGTATGTTAGATTTTGGGGACGGGTTTTAGACATTGGGAATGTCGGGAATGGCCGGGAATTTAGAATGTCCCAAAAATACCCCTTTAGTATGACTTTAGTAATTTTATGGTGGAGGGGCAAAATGGTCTTTTTGCCCCAATTGTATTTTGTCTTATATGATTTAATAAATGAAATAAATGTTTAATTTATGCATGTTATTTGGCTGAATGATTTATGGTGTAAAGACTCTTTTTCTCATTTCTCATTTAACTTAGAAAAAATTAGAAAAAAATTCAAAAAGAAGCTCTTTTCCTCTCTCTCTCTATTCGGCCATTAGAGGCAGCCTCTTGGGTGATTTTTCTTCTTCAAATTCTTGTTGATTTCAGCTTGTGGTGTGTCTCTAATCAAGGTATTTCTTGGCTTTAATCTTTCCTTGTTTTTCTTGAAAAGAATGTTGAAAATGGATGAAAATGCATGTAATTTTGGATGTTGTTGCTGCTGATTTCTGTGGTTGTTTTATGTGGTTGAAAAGCATGATTCTTAGAGATTAATTAAGCTAATTGTGGTGTGTAATTCCTAGGTTGAGCATGCTAGAATTTCTTATGCAAAGTTTAGTTTTCAAAGTAAAAAGTTGAGAAATAGTGGCTGTAGTTGTTGCATGATGTAGGTTTTGTTTTCTGCTATGTTTCTATGTTTGTTTAAGTGATTCTATGCTAGCTTAGAGGCTTGTGGGTGAGCTTTAGCCAAGTTTGAGTTCTAACTCAAAGCTTGGAGCTCACATGGTGAATTTTGCCTCTGTGTTTTCTGGGTGGTTTTGAGGCCTTAGAATTGTTTATTAGGACCTATGTAGGAGGTCTGGAAAGTTTGGGACCATTTGGGTTCGAAATGGTCAAGATATGGGAATTTTTGGTTGCTGCCTGCGAGGAACCGGAATTCCGGTTGAGCATCCGGAATTCCGGATGGGGGTTCAGATTTTCCCAGAACCGGAATTCCGGTTGGGCAACCGGACTTCCGGATGGGGGATTTTTCCGAACCCTAGTTTTCCTCGTTTTTGGGTTTTTAGGGGTATTGCCATGCTATTTATCGATAGGGAAACTTTTAGTTTCGAGTTTAAGTCCCCGGGAAGTGATTTAGCGTATCACTTATAGTGTTGTGATTTTTATGGTTTAGGAGCCGATGTCCGCCGTTCGGCTTCGGTTCCGGTCGGGTTGGCCGGCACACCTGAAATCGGAATCCAGGTAAGATTAGTATAACAGTATGCATATGTAGATTACATGTTTAGCGTGCATGTAGGAAGCCTGTTAGATTACATTAGATATGTATTAGGCTTCGAACCATCCAACCCTGTCACGTCGGTACAGGCTGGAGTATGACCAGCAGCCGGAGTATGACCGGTTTGACCGATCAGGCTGACACTTGGTTGGTGGTTCCGTGCTATTGACGTATCCCGTCGGGACAGGCTGGAGTATGACCAGCAGCCGGAGTATGACCGGTTCGCCCGATCAGGAGGATATAGTAACACGTCGGTACAGGCTGGAGTATGACCAGCAGCCGGAGTATGACCGGTTCGACCGATCAGGTTGTTACGTGTCAATAGTACCGTCCCCTGAACGTTCAAAACTCAGTACCATGTTGGACATGGCAGTAGTGCTCAGTACCATGTTGGACATGGCAGTAGCGGGACTCAGTATCGTGTTGGACACGGCAGTCAGTTTTATGTATGATATTATTATGCTTTTCTTACTGAGTCTGTCGACTCACAGTTTACGTTGCATGTGTAGGTAAAGGCAAGGCAGTTGCTGATGGACCGTGAGCGAGCTTATGGGATTGTACATGTTGGGGCGGTTAGGCCTGGAGCGTACGATCCTCGGGACAGCACGGCTGAGATTTTGTAATTGTCGTTAGACGACTTTATTTTGATGTAAAAGTTGAACAGTGAAAACGTTTGTAAATATTTTTATAAATCGGGATCCCGAGACTTTTTGGTAAAATGGTTTATAAGTTTAATGAAAAAGCAAAATTTTAATTAATCACGTTTTTCCATAAACCTCGTTGATTAGCAACGAGCTGCACAGTACGTTTAAAAATCACGTAATACGCCTAAATTAGTTAGGGTGTTACAAAGAACTACTCGAAGAGGAGTCCTCTCATCTTGAAGACTGCTCACTTCAGCAGATAAAGTCTCGATGGTCCCTTCAAGACGGTCAGAAACCTCGAGATCCTTAGTCAGCTCAGCTATCTTCTTCTGGGCGGTAAAGAGCTTCTTGTTGGCTTCACCCAGCTCCATCTGAACAGCTCCAAGTTCCACCCTGGCGTCGTCAGCGTCCTTCTTGGCCAAGTCCACTCTCGTCCTCATGGTGTTGGAGAGAGTCGTGTTCCTAGAAGCGACAGACTTAGCCCGGGAGTAAGTGTAGGCCAACTTCAGACCAGCCTGCACAGAGAAAAACCTTTAGCATTTGAGTTAAGTAAAGAAAATTAAAGGAAAGTGTCAAGAAAGACTTACCCTAGTGAATTCCTTCAAGACTCCGCCCATCAGCAACTCCAAAGAAGAGTCATTGTCAGCACCAGCCAGTTGCTCACTAACCTCAGGAACCAGCCGGTTCATATAGTGGGCTAGCATCTCTTTGCCCTTCTTGGCCTATGGAAGCACCGACAAAGATGGAGTAGGGGCCCGCACCTGTTTGGGTTCACTTCTGACCGTCTCAGACCCACCCTTCGGTGGTTCAGACCTGTTCGAGCTTCCTCCCCGAGACTCCTTGGACTTAGCAGCTTTTGGGGTAGAGGAGTTTGCAGTCGTTAGCTCCTCGGAAAGATCAATGACCTCCCTAGCAGGCCTCTTTTCCTTAGAAGAGGACCCCTCGCCGCCTTTAGACTTCTTGGCCGGAGGAGAGGCACTAGAGCTTCCGCCCATTCTCTTCTTCAAAGCGTCAAGCATCTGCCAAGACATGTCTGTACGGAATGAAAAACAACACGGTTAGAGAAAACAAACATAAAAAACATAAGGCATAAAAGTCAAGAGGCTCAAAAAAATAGACGAAGTGGCATGCAAAGTGATTGCCCGAGTGAGGATCAAAAGTCCATCATAAACTGACATTGCTCTTATTTCAGACATAACAGCTTTCCCTTTTCCGAGCACGAGAGCGGACGGCCGAGCAGGTGAGATGGGCTCCCTTATGCGAATGGCATGTTCAAAAGACCTAGGCGGGGCCAGAAGTTTCTTCTTGCTCTTGAGCGGAGTCACCCGCTCTTCCTCAGCCTCATCTTCAGGATTCAAGGGCTCTTGAGCATATTGCTTGGCCCTTGCACCTCCCTTCAATTACCATGGCTCTGAGGCCAGTTGTTGGAAATTTTTTACCAGGATCTTAGATTTACTAACAAGTATGTTGTTTAACATCGTAAATATGAACTTCTAAAACGATAATAAATAAACACATATAAAGTATGAGAAACCTTACAGTGGTTGCAGCGGAATATGATGTCTCCTTCCACTCAGATCTCTAACCCTTGTATCCTTTCTGTCGCAGAGTATCATCAACATCTCAGCCCGATTGTCCTTCTGTTGAATCTTGATTCTTCACGATCTTCCACACTATGATTGAGATACCACTTGATGTGTGTGGGCACTCACTCTATCACTCAAGGGGTTCGGTTTTAATTGTGAAGAAGAGAGAAGAGAGGTGGCGGCTAGCTTAGTGGTAGAAGGCACACAGGTTTTTCTCTGAAGGAATAAGATGCATCATCTTTTTCTGAAGTCATCACTACCTATTTATAGTATGCCACCTAGGGTTAGGTTAGAATTATTTGGCATTAAAGTAATGAAAAAAATAAATGATAAAAGCCTACAATAGTGGCCGGTCATCGCATTGGATATTGGGCCCCACTTTTGCAATTTTGCTGTTTTATTATTTCTACATCTCATTTTCTCAAAAACGCCAATTTTTTAATTCAACCATTTAAATGTCAATTTCAACTATTTAATAACTAAAATTAATTATTAAAAAATATTTTCATTTAATATATTTATTAATTAGACTAACCAAAGTCTCTAATTAACAAATGTACCCTAGAAACTCTTTCTTCACAATTTTGCCCTTGCTTAGTGAAAAATTCACAAACTAGACATAGTCTAATTTTAGAATTATAATTGATTAATCAACATCAATTAACTGAGTCTTACAAGTAGTATTGTCTCAACTAGTATGGGGACCATGGGCCTATACATCCGAGCTTCCAATAAGCAGACCAAGAACTTACTAAGTAAATTCACTGACTTATTAATTCTTTGTTGCATCCACGCATAGAACTCAGAATTGCACTCTCAACTATATAGAATGCTCTATATATTCCACCATATTGACACGCTATTAATTATTCATTGTTATAATCCTAATTTGATCAATGATCCTCTATTAGATGATCTACATTGTATAGGGATTAAATTACCGTTACACCCTTCAATGTATTTTATCCTTAAAACACTAAGCTCCGTATAAATGATATTTCAGCTAAGTGAAATGAGTACTCAACCATTTATCTCTATTTAGCCAAGCTCGAAGGAAATCATCATTTCACTTTCTATTTGCTAGATAGAAGCTATAGATTCCATATCTATGTTTAGCGCTCCCACTCAATTGCACTACCCTGTTCCCAAAATGTACGTATCACCCTGACCCAAAAGTAGGCTTAACTAACAAATCAAAGAACATGTGTAATACCCCTGAGATTGAACCTAACCATATCAGGATAAAGATCATTTGATCTAGGATCAACTGGGGGATATTGATTTGAATAGATATTATGGTAAGTTTAATATATCTGAATCAAAGTTCAATGTCGGTCCCTTCCGATGCATACTCCATGCATCCAACCCAAGCTTTACTTTAACCAATGCTCTGGAAAGAACATAACACATTTATCCAGGATGCAAGTAAACTATGTTGTAGATTGTCATATCAGTTAAACCTTGTGTTCTGATAAATCTAGGAATATATCTTTAATCACATAATCTTGATTACTTTCCATTGTGCTGACGACACAATAAACAAGAATATAAATGTGAAAAGGGTTTGGATGAATTTATAAATCAAATAGACAAGTAATTGATAACATGAGCCAAATAACACACAAATGAATGAAAAACACTTATGTTTCTTTATTGATCTTGAATAATACAGATTACATTGAAATGGAGTTTTATTTAGGGTATAAAACCCAACATCCAATTCGCCCAAGTATCCGCCCTGGTCGAGAGTCCGAAGGCGCGCCTCTGTAACCCTGGACGGAGGGCTTACCCACCTGGCGCCCAAGGCACCTTGCCTTCTGTGAGGAACCATAGCAGTAAGCTCCTCACGGACGTAGTACACGCCCTCAACCAAGACGTCTCCATCAGCATTGACTGGCTCCCCAGCCTCATTGTACTCCCCGTAGTTTGGGGGTTCAACCTCTGCCTTTTCCTCCGCCTCAGAGGAATTGCTAGGACGTACATCGTCCTGCTCCTTAATTTGCTGGACCTCAGCGTCCCCTTCATGATCCCCCACCACCTGGACGGTTGGATCTTGTTCGGCGCTGGGCAGAGTGGCGTGCCGAGCCACTTGGGGATGAGACGCATCAGCCAAACGCGTTGTTTTCTTTGTACGAGCCATCATTCTATGGCTGGGTATAAGATTTAGGGGAGACTATCCTTCACTAGAAGAAGGTGGGCTAGAACGAAGACCAGGATGATCCTCGTGCAAAAGTTGAAGCAGGTCCTGGTCGATCCGATGTTCGCTCTCCCAAAACTCACCTGGTTCATCTACAAAAGACAACACACAAGATGAGTGTTTGGTCGGAATATCGAACGATAAAAAAGCAAATATGCCGACCAGGAGTACTCAACAGATTAAAGAACAAGACTGTTCAAAGAAAAGTCGAAACTCAAGAAGTTTGAAATTTTCTCGAGTTAGGGCAAAAATTTAATGAAGCTTAGAATAAGCAAGATGAAAGACAGACGTAAAATCGCATGAAACCATGACAAAGAAGAATCGCAGAGTTTCTGAACCTAGGGTTTCCTAAAGATTTTCTACGGCAAAGTCGAAGGTGTTGGAAATATTTACCAGGATCTAGATTTACTAACAAGTATGTTTCATTAACATCCTAATATGAATTTCTAAAACAATGAAATAAACACATAAGGGTTTAAGAAAACCTTACATTGGGTGCAGCAGAATATAATGACTCCTTCCGTTCAGATCTCTAGCCCTTAATTCCTTTCTGTAGCAGAGCATTATCAAGATCTGAACCTGGATCTCTTTCTCTCCTTCTTGAGCCCTATTCTCCTTCTTGTTGATTGAATTCATCACAATCTTCCACATTATGATTGAGATACCACTTGATGTGTGTGGGCACTCACTCTATCACTCAAGGCTGAATAATTGAAGAAGAAAAGAGAGGAAGTGGTTTTGGTTTTGCTATAGGAAGGAGGCTTAAAATTTTACTAAAGGAATGTGATGTATCATCATCTTTTCTCTTAAGCCATCACTATGTATTTATAGGTAACCACCTAGGTTTAGGTTAGGTTTAATTAGCATTAAAATAATAGAAAAATAAATGGTAAATTCTGCACTAAGTGGCCAGCCATGTATTGGATTGGGCCCCACTTTGCAATTTTGCCATTTTGTCATTTTTCCATCCCATTTTCTCAAAAACGCCAATTTTCCAATTTAACCACTTAAATGCCAATTCTAATTATTTAATAACTAAAAATTAATTATTAAATAATATTGTCATTTAATATATTTATTAATTAGACATATAAAGTCTCTTAATTAATAAATAAAACCTAGAATCTCTTTTCTTCACAATTTTGCCCTTGCTTAGTGAAAATTCATAAACTAGACATAGTCTAATTTTAGAATTATAATTGATTAATTAAAATCAATTAACTGAGTCTTACAAGTAGTATGGTCTCAACTAGTATGGGGACCATGGGCTTATATAACCGAGCTTCCAATAAGCAGACCCAGAACTTACCAGGTAAATTCACTGTCTTATTAATTCCTTATTGCATCCACGCATAGAACTTGGAATTGCACTCTCAGTCATATAGAACGCTCTATAGATTCCACGATATAGATACGCTATAAATTATCCTTTGTTATAATTCCAATAATCAATGATCCTCTATAGATGATCTACATTGCATAGGGATAAAATTACCGTTACACCCTTTCAATGTATTTTATCCTTAAAACACTTGCCACCTATAAATTATATTATAGTGACTTAATATAGTCACTAAAATGAGCGTTTTATCATTTATCTCTATTTAGCAAGCTCGAAGGAAATCATCGTTTCAGTTCTAAATACCTATAGAAGCTATAGATTTCATATCTATGACTAGAGCTCCCACTCAATTGCACTATCATGTTAACAAAATGTACGTATCACCCTGACCAAAAAGTAGGCTTAACTAACAAATCAAAGAACATGTATAATACTCTTGAGATCGAACCTAACCATATGAGGATTAAGATCATCTGATCTAGGATCAACTAGGTGATATTGAATTGAATAGATATTACGGTAAATTTATCATATCTAATCAAAGTTCAATATCGGTCCCTTCCAATGTATACTCCATACATCCGATACTGGTAAACTTTGCCAATGCCCTAGAAAGGACATAACACTTATCCAAGGTGTAAGCATACCTATCGCTGATTATCATGCCTGTCTAAATCCAGTGAACTGACAAATCAGTGAATGAAACTTTCAAACATATAATCAAGATTATATTCCACTGTGCTGACGACACTATAATCATTAACAAATACATATGTTATGGACTTAATAGAATTTATACATTAAATATAATCATGAAATAAATCATGTGAACCATGCAACATAAAATGTTATTTCTGTTCTTTATTAACTAGTAAATCTGATTATATTGAAATGGGTTTTATTTAGGGCACAAAACCCAACAAACTCCCACTTGCACTAGTATAAAACAAAAAGTGCATTTTAAATAATCTCAATACCTTGGTATACAAATCAAGTGTAATATGTAGTATACTCTCCGTAATAGGATCTGACAGGTTGTATTAATACAACCTTTTTCTCCACCATTAAATTTCCTTAATCACAAAATTCTAGATATTGTGAAATTCCTCTCTATATGTCTACTCCTCTAGGGGTACTTGATTCTTTACTTTTTGGCAATTACTTTTGTGTTAGTCAGGAAGTAACACTTGTAGTTAATAAATGTTGGAAAAAATCCTAAAAATGTATAGAACTTTCCTTAGACTGAATAAGCATCTTTCCTACAACTTTAACATTCAGTCTCTCTCTGGTAGACTTAGAGACTTCAGATAGGTTTTTACACTTCTCCAAAATCACTAGTCCACCCCTAGAGTAATCACCATCTCATCAGCAGACTTTCTAGCACTAAGGCAAGTATAGAAATTTGATTTGGTGCAGTCTAAGAGTATTAAATACACCCTTATCGACTAACATAAAGTTCCTCTTCTTGATCTTAAGATTCACTTGATTGTCTTCCAATGTTCCTTTCCTGGATTAATCTGATACCTACTCATTACACCCACTCAACAGCAGGTGTCTGGTTTAAGGCATACTAAAGTATATCTGAGACCTCTCACTGTTGATTCAAGAAATTTTTCTTGGCTTTATCTTTTCTAGAATAGTTATTACTTTCCTTAGATAAATAAAATCTATATGTATAAGTCGAGAAGCCTCTCTAGATTTACCCACTAGAAAAGAAAATGCTTCAGCATCTTACTAAAGTAAGTCGATTGCTCTAGAGTAAGTAATTAACTAGGTATACCACAAGCCATAGGTTTAGATAAACTCAAACCTATAATACTAGGAATAGGAGGTTTTGTTAAGTCCATTGAATAGACTTACTAACGAAAATTTCCTTTCTTATCCTTGTAATAGAAAACTTTTGGTTGTCCCATATGAATGGTTTTAACCATAGTTCTCTTGTCTTTACTTCTTAGTTTCTTATTCTGACAATCCATTACTTGTTTAAACTAACAATGCATTTTAGTCACTGGTGTCTTCCAAGTCATAATAGGGTGAGTTCCTTGAAACTCTCCCACTACGACAAGGTACCGTGAATTTTGTCTAAGAATACTAAATGGTATTATCCTCTTCGGTTGTGTTAAAACAACAGAGGCAGTGGGATCATCTTGTATCGAATAAGATAATAGAACTCTTTTGGAATGAAGAAAAAATATCTCCTTTATTTGCTACTTTATTTTCAGTCTTAGTCATTTTCTTAGAAAAGTAGTATTTGTAGAAACAAACACTTTCTTATCTAATGACTATGGGATGGTCCACCCCTAATCACTTAGAATAGCTAACAAACATGCAAACCTTGGTTAACAGTTCTAGCTTTTCTTAAGATTTCGATTAGGCCATCCATGAGTCTAGTAATGGTTTATACTAAGTACACAACCATTCCATCATTGTGAAATTTTCCTTTCACTAGGGTATTTCCCTAGAAGGACTTAGGCAACGACTAGTAACTAATCATCAGTATGCAAATCGAATTTCTGGGGAGATAAGTTTGGATGTAATTCAAAAAAATCAACTTAATGATCTTTGAACTGCATATCGATCAAATATTTCTCCACCCCTATCAGTTCGCAAGATCTTTAACCACTTACCTTAACGGTTTTTCACCATTGCTAGAAATTCAAGAATTTTTTTTTTTAAAACATTTCTTATTTCTTTTGCATAAGGTTAAATCTAGAGTGATTGTCTTAAGAATATAACGAAAACTCATATCCACCCTTGAATGTACATCCATCACCGAATGAGATGATTATACTTTCAGTGGATATAGGAAATTAATTCTTTGCATAGAATTATCTTGTCAAAACCACTATGAACAAGATACAAATGACATAGATTTATAAAATATGTGGTTGTGTCTTTTGATGACTTAGGTTTAGTTACAATAATGAGTTTTTAGAATAGTCCAAGTGGATCCTGGTCACAGAATACTAAACTCATATCCATACATGAGTATTCTGGAAAGTTGTGAAAGTTGAACTGTATTGTATTCTGGAAATAGAAATAAAAAATTTCTATTTGGAATCTAAAATTTAAAGTCAAAGAATTAAATTTATATCAAATATACATGAGTATTCTTCTCTCTTGGACCACCACTACTAATCTAACTTTAAGTCTTATTTGCCTAAAGTAAGCATATATAAGTAGGAGATTCTAAGATTGAGGATTATATCATTTCGGGATAGAATGTCGGGAATATAATCATATGCAAAAGATATGCAAATGATTTATAAACCATTTATCCAATGATATATTATTTAAGCTAATTCAAAATGAATAAGCTAAGAGGAATAACGGATAATTTTGAATTTAAAATAAGAATCCAACGATGTCCCGATTAGCGAGAGTCAAAGTTATTCTTACTTTTATAAACTTCTTGTTTCATATTATAAATACTTGTCTAAGGTGTCATCTATTGATGAACAGCTAGATGTTGCATTTACAATATTTATCTATCGAGATCTAACACTATTATGTTTGTCTAATGGATGAAAATCCATTAGGGATTTGTCCCATTAAAACAACAAGCCTAATTAGACCAACAATGAAGATTCGAAATTTAAATTACAATTAATAATAGAAAATAACATGGATCAATATAAATTCACACACAATTCAGAAATTATTAAACATATAGCAAATAGGAATGACAAGCGAAAATACTAAAACATACAATCCTAAATAATTTCCAAAGTCTTCAACAAACTGATATCAGTGTCCCGTTTAGGCGAGAGTCAAAGATACCATCCATTGAATAGAGTTGTCAACTCATCTAAAATGGTAAACATTCTAGCAACCTTTCATTCGATCAAGATCAAAATCCAGTGTTGTCCCGTTTAGGCGAGAGTCAAGGCCATTCTATCTTATGAGCTTCCACCATCGTTTCATACTTTTGTAAGCCTTATTAAAAGTCGCCACCATTAGGGTGATCCATACTAAAATAAACACTTACAAATAGTACTTATCTTTCGAGATTCTACGGCGTTAAATTGCTAATGAACGTTCCTCCATTAGGGAGGATTACTCACTAAAACAATAACTATGTAGAACCAACAATGGAGATCGAATGTCCTAATATAATAAAGCTTATTATTTAAAATTTATTTTGTTCTAATGTTTATTTTAATCAATTTATTTTAAATATATATTTATTTAATTAAAATTTCCAATTTAGAATAAAATTCTAAATATAAATTTTAATTTAATATTTATAAAATTATCCTTAGATGCATATAAAAAAAATAAAATGAATTATTTTCCATCTTAGTAATAATTTCTCAATAAATATTTAAAAAAAATATTTAATTTAAGTTGTAACAAAACTAATTTAAATTTATTTACAACTCAAATTTAATTTTCTATAAATATATATTGCATTTCGAAAAATTAAAGTATATAAGAATATAATTTTTGAAAATGCTCTAAAATAAATCCTAAAAAATTATTCTAATTTTATGTTGGTCCAAAATTAATTAATAAAATTAATTTTCAACAAAAATATAATTTTCCTATATAATTAAATATTAAGAAAAAAATTTCAAATATTTAAGTATCATGATGAAAATCAACTTAAATATTAATTTTCTATTTAATTAAATATCACTAGAAAAATACTTCAAGTAAAACAGATAATATCTATCTAGACTTTCATTGACTAATTAATTTATTTTCTAATTATAATATATTTTAGTTCATTTATTTTGATTAATCATTAAATGAAAAATTCATTGATTTAAGTTGGCCAAAATTAAAATAAATAATTTTCAACTTTAATCTATTTTTCAAGAAAAATTCAAAAAAAAATCTGCATTTAAAAGAAATGCAATTTCGAATTGTAAAAAAATGATTAATAAAATAAAAAAATATAGATTTTGATGAATATCAACTTAAATATTAAATTTTCAATTTAATTACATATATTAAATACAAGAATTAAATAATCAAGTATGAAAGAAACTTAATTATTAATTCTAATTTAATACTAGGGAAAATATTCTTAAATTAAGTTGGTCCAAAATTAATTAAAATAAATAATTAATTTTCAACTTAAAATATTTTCCTAATTAAATATTAGAAAATATAACTAGTACTAGAAATAACTATCTAGAATATATATTATTAACTAAGTGTTTTTCTAAAATTAACTTTATTAAATGAAAAATAAATTTCATATATTTTAAAAGTTAATTATGTTGCCAATTCAATTTTAATTAGGTTAGACTAATATAATTAACCTAATACAATTATTTAAATAAGGCAAATGGGCTTTCTCAATTGGGGTGATTCATGTGAGAGAGGGTTAGGTTCAGTATGCCATACCCATTGTTATTGCCCCCCTAACTCTCACACAAGGCCCAAAGGAGAGGAATTTAACCTTTAAATAAACAATTATTATTCATTGAATTAGCCCAATTCTAATTGGGCCTAAATAAAATTACTTATGTGAAATTTTATTTTAGCAACCTAGTCCATTTAGTGAGTAAAACTAAAATGGACTTCCTATATGCATCTAAGCCCAATAGCAAACATATAGGCTCACACAGGTCAAATGATTTGGATGGACCCTATCATGTTACTAGGTTTACACAAATGAAAGAAGTACAAAATTCACCTATTACAAATTATTTATTGGAGCTATTGACAATTGAACTATGATTAAAATCCGATCATTGGATCTGTCAACAAGTTAATCATAGCAATTTAGATCAAATAAATAATAGGTTTGTTAAAAAAAAAAGTTTGAATAAACAATATAAAATTAAACAAACAATGTCCATGTAACAGATTGTGAAATAAAATATTAATATAATTAAATTATTATTTAAACTAACCAACTAAATTTTTAAAATTTAGAGTTGTTAAAACAACCTTAAAAAAATATCATCAAAATTTAAAATTCAAAAAAATGAAACTAATTTAAAATATCAAGGTTTATTTTGAATTATTTTTATCAAATTAAATTAAATGTCAAATAAGATAAATGATTTGAAAAAAAAAATATCTTCAATATCAGCTTCTAATCTTTTTTTTTTTTATCAAGAAGGAACAAACTTCAATAATCACAAACAATTACAAGCTATACACGCCCAAAAAGGCAGCAAACAAGAATTACAAAATATTCTCTCTATGTATCACTTCTCATGGTCTTTCAAATTTCTTCCTTTAGCTACATGTAATCTATGATACAGTGTTTCTTTGATATCTTGTGTGATCTTTGAAGCTGTACTCGAAAACTTGTTAAAGAGGCAGTTGTTCCTATTGCTCCAAATGAAATAAATCATGGCTGCCATAGTTGACACATGAACCCGATGCTTTTTGTCCCTATCATTCAGCACTAACCATTGTTTCCAGCTATGGAAACCAGTCGGCCAGAGTTTTATCCCCAGCCAACCGCACACCTTCTCCACCACCTGCTGAGAAAACCAGCAATCAAAAAAAAGGTGAGCATTGCTTTCTGGTGCAGCCTCACAAACCGGGCATAGAACATTGTCAAGCTTGATGTGAAAATGCTCAAACTTATCACGAGAAAGGAGTTGAGAGTTGATTGCTTGCCAAAAGATGAACCTGTGCTTCGGCATGTTAATGGAACACCAGATAAACTTGATGTATTCGAAAGGACTTTGTAAAATGCTGCTGTTATATAACAGAGCAGCTTTAAACTTTGTACCTGTCCTAGCTTTAATGATGTCTTCACAAGAGAATTTGTCCCTTAAATGACATAATTTCCTCCAATACCAACTAGTGTCACTCTTGAGTTCATAATCCCACCAATTCTTGCTTTTTAGATAAATATTATTGACCCATTTCACCCAAAGAATATCCCTTTTGGAAGAAATGGCCCAAACATATTTAGCAAGAATAGCTTGATTCCACTTGATACCATCCTCTAAGCCAAGGCCACCATACGTTTTAGGAAGGCACACTTTCTCCCAAGAAGCCACATGAAGTTTACTTCTACTCCCATTCCAACCCCAAAGGAAACCGCGACAAAGTTTCTCAACCTCCTTCGTGACACTATGAGGAAGAATAAAAATACTCATCCAATAGTTCCTTAGCCCAAGTAAGACAGAGTGAATGAGTTAAGCCCTAGCGGCAAACGATAGATGCCGAGAAGCCCAAGTGTGAAGCCTTGCTTGATTTTCTTGATAATCACGCCACAATCCTTCGCTTTCCACTTAGTTGGTCTTAAGGGAACTCCCAAGTATTTGAGAGGGTACTCTCCTTCTTGGAGAGCCAATTCTGTCATCATAGCTTGTTTTACACCCTCTTTCACACCACCAAAATAGAGTTGGGATTTATTGATGTTAATGGCAATCCCGGACGCAGCACTGAATTCATCCAAAATTCCCCTTACAACTTGTATAGAGCCAAGGTCTCCTTTGCAAAATATCATCAAGTCATCCGCAAAACTCAAATTAACAATCTTAAGGTTCTTACACAAAGGATGATACTTGAATTGAGATTGATTAGCAGCCAAGATCAATCTTCTGGTCAAGTATTCCATGATTAACACAAATAAGAGCGGAGAAAGCGGGTCACCTTGTCTCAGTCCCTTCTTGCCTTGGAAACTCCCTTGGACTCTTCCATTCAACAAGATAGAGTAGGATGTCGATTTTAAGCAAGTCATGATCCAAGATATGAACCTGCCCAGGAGTTTGAATACATTCAAAAGATTCTGCAAGAATTCCCAATTGACAATGTCATACGCTTTACTGATGTCCACCTTGATAGTGCATCTCGGAGATATGTTTTTCCTTTTGTAATTCTTTAGGAGGTCTTGAAGAATCATAACATTATTAGCTATGGATATCCCTTGCACAAACGCTCCTTGGTTCTGATTCACAATACCCGGCAGCACTTGAGAAAGCCTAGAACAAAGCAACTTAGAAATGCACTTGTAGATGGTGGAACAGCAGGCAATAGGTCTAAACTCCACTGCCCTGGTCGAATTTTCCGTCTTAGGGATGAGGGTAATCATGGTAGCATGAAGTTCCCGCGGCATGATACCTGTCATTAAAAAGTTCTCAATTGCTTTAGTGAATTCAGCTCCAATCTCAGGCCACATTTTCTTGAAGAATCCAGCTCCATAACAATCTGGACCAAGAGACTTGGAATCCGGAATACTAAATAAAGCCTTTTTTATTTCCTTGCTGGTGAAAGGTTTGATCAAGTTCAGTTGTTGCTCCCTGTTAAGATTGCTCCCCATCTCCATGCAGTCTTTTCTTAAGTCTTGACTAGGTCTTGAGCTAGATCCCATGTAGCTCTGGAAGTGCTTTATGAAATGCTCAACAACCTCTCTGAAATTATCTATAGTCTCACCTTGGTCATTGGTGTAAGAAACAATGTTATTTTCCATTCTTCTTTTTTTCAGGAAAGCATGGAAAAAGGCATTGTTCTCATCCCCTTTACATAACCAGGTGACTTTGCTTCTCTATCTCAAGAAACTATGATACATCTTCTCTTGGGTATTAAATGTCATTGCTGCCTCTTTTTCAGTCTGTTGATAGGTTATATCATGCGGATGTTCCTGAGCCTGATTTCTAGCTTGAATATAGAGATCCTTTGCTTCGGGATAGTTCCTCCCAACATCCCCAATTCTCTCTCTATTAAACCTCTTGATTGTGTGCTTCAATCTCATAAGCTTCAAGTATAAGCCTGTCATGCCCTCTCTTCCTATCGGTTTGTGCCAATTATCAAGAACCTCACTTTTAAAATCTGGATGGTCAGCCCAAAAATTATAATATTTAGAAAGGTTTGATCCCAATGTCCACATTGGGAGTCATCGAAACCACACAAAAGTAGTGATCAGAAATGGTCTCCCAACTATAGTGAGCTTTTGTCAAAGGAAAGCTATCATTCCAATCTTCATTCACAAAAGTGTGATCAATTTTAGAATAGATCCTCTTTTTCCCTTCTTGGTTATTCGTCCAAGTAAAACCCGAACCTGTTTTAATAAGTCTATCCATGTGAATTTGTGCAAACCAATTGGTAGAGTCCCTTATATCATTTAAATTGACCTCCTTGCCACCCTTCCTATCCTCCAAATCAAAGAGAGAGTTAAAGTCCCCTGTAATTACCCACGGTTTAGCATAGACCTTGAGATTGATCAAACCCTCCCACAACTCCTTCCTTTCCTCACCTGTGTTAAAGCCATACACAAAAGTGACATTCATAGCTTCTGACTGACCAGCCATTTTCACATAGCAATGAATAAACTGAGGGTCTTCCCTAACGACAATGACCCGAGCGAAGTTTTTCCTCCAAACAACTAGAATTTTGTTCTCAACTATCGGACTAGTATACCAATTCCAATTAGTGAACTTCCTAGCCATCATCTCACTTATTTTATTTTCCTTGAGTTTGGTTTCCAACAGCCCACAAACTCCAATTTTATTCAAGCAACATAAATCAAAAATAGTATTCTGCCTTTCCATTTTATTCAGCCCCCTCACATTCCAACACCCTATGTTATTATTATCCATAGACAACAGTAGTAATAACAGAATCAATGTGTTCAGTAGATACCTGCATCTCTACCCTGTCTTCATTCTGATCTTGTAAAAGATTAAACGAGTTACTGCTGCTCTCTACCTTCTTCTTTGGACTTAAAGGTTGACTAGCTGTTGATACTAGTATTTTTTTCTTCGGAATCACCCATTCCTGGTGATCCTTGTTTGCTACCTTTGCCTTTGATTCCTTCTTCTGTGGCTGTTTGTTTGTCTTCTGCTGGTGCTGTTGTTTTTCTTCCTTCTGTTAGCTATCTCATCATGTCTACAGTTAGCTTTAGTGTGACCAAACTTAGAACATTGGGCACACTTTACTGGTAGCCATTCATTTTCCACATTCTTGTCTTGGAGCTGCCCAAATTCATTAAAATAAGGAATGAATCGGGGTGGAGCATCCGTGATCTCCATCTCAACTAACACTCTAGCATATTGCAGTCGTGTTCTGTCTTTTGTATGTTGATCCACCATGATTGGCTTCCCGATTGTGCTAACAAGCGCATTTAAGCTTTTGGTACCCCAGTATTGAAGCCCTAAATCATGAAGCCTGATCCACAATGGAACAGTGCGCACCAGGTTCATAGCATTTAAGTCCGCAGACCAGGGTCGAACAATCATAGGTTTTCGATCGAATTGCACAACTCCTGCCTCCACAACCTGATCACGAGTTGCTTCATCATTGAATCTCACCATTATTAGTCCCATGGATAGTTTGCTTACCTGAGTTACACCCAAATGGCCCCAGATCCTTTTCACGAACCTTTCAAAAATAGTCACAGGTGGGTTAGCTCCCAGGACTTTGCAAATGACTGTTGAATTCCAGTATTTTTCCTCTTCTTGCACTTCTTCCATATCGACTTGAGCGATTTTGATGCCATCCCTAATTAATGGTTCTGTGAATAAGAGACATTGATCTCGATTCACTGTTTTCTCCTTCGTGAATGTCTCCCATATTTGTTTTGCAGATCTTGGAATTTGCTGGTTGTTCGAGCCTAACTTCAATTCATCTTCAACCTCCTCCGCGCAGCTCTGAGATCGATTACTACCAGACTTGATGAACTCTGTCTCAAGAATCTCCTGATATCGAGCCATCTCTGCAATTAAGCTCAGCCCCTCGGTTGAGTGAGATTCATCAGCAATGACCTCTTCGATTTCTTCCGTACCTTCTCTTTCTGCATCAATCTCTTCGTCTGGTAATCGAATGACTGGTTTCCTTCCAACTTTTTTCTTCCTTGCCATGGAGGGAGAAAGCAGAGAAACGAAACTTTTATCATCTTCTAATCTTATAATTTAATAAAATTAAAATAATAAAATAAACCAATTTTAAAATAGATGTGGTTAGATAATTATTATTTTAAGAATAAATAATAAATAAATAATAATTTTTCTAATTATATGTCAAAATATCTTAAATTATGCATTATTCAAATTTCTAAAAAAAATATCTAAGTTATTTAAATTTTTTAAATAATAATAATTTATAAATTTCTAATAAGTAAAATGATATAAAATAGTGAAATATCATTTTTAAACTTATAATTTATAAACAATTAAATATTTAACAAAATCACAAACTTTTGAATTTGAAAATATTATCATTAGAATATCTATAAAAAAATCTAGGTTGATTTCAAATTTATTAATTATTTAATTTGTCATATAAGATAATTTTAATATAATATTTTAGATAAAAAAGGTAAAGTTATCTATTAATTTAAAATATGTTAAATATCAAAATATTTGATCTTATAATTAAATAATATATAAATATTAAAGAACTTAACAAATTTTTAAATCTGACCATAATATAAAAAATAAAATAATTAATTTTTAAATTTAGACCTCAAAATATCAAAAATAATAATAATCTATTAAAAATAAATATTATTAATTTCACAAATGATATTTAAGTTTAAATATATTAAGAATAATATTTTATTTTAATTTTGGGTTTGAAAATTGGAAAAATCCAAAATTGGGAAAAAAAATTCCACAAAAATCGGATTGGGTGAGGTGGCTGCCCAGGAGGCTGCAGCTGCAGCCCCAGAAGGCTGCAAATGCCCAGGACGCGCGCGCAGGAGGGAGTGACGAGGGCAGATCCGCGCGCGGAACACCCTGCATGCAGGGTGATGTGCGCACGTCCCTGTCTGAGCGTCTGAAGAGAGCGTGCATGAGCGAGAATTCAGACAAAAATTTGTCTGAATCTGCACGCGTATGGGGCTCCTTGTCCGAACTCCTGCGTGAGGATGGTGTAATCTCGACACCATATGCACCCGATTTTTTAAACCTTCATCACTTCTTCGTTTTTCATCAGAATCGAGTTCCGTAAAAAATAAACTTGCTTAATTTTTCACAAGGAATCCAAATAAAATATTTTTAGAAACAAAAAAAATATATATTTTTATTGAAAAAAATTTGTACAACACATACATTCATCAAATAAGCACATAAACCAACATGAAACCATCCAAATCAACACAAATCATCGTTTTAATTATTTAATAACTAAAAATTAATTATTAAACAATATTGTCATTTAATATATTTATTAATTAGACTAAGCAAAGTCTCTTAATTAATAAATGAACCCTAGAAACGCTTTCTTTACAATTTTGCCCTTAGTGAAAATTCATAAACTAGACATAGTCTAATTTTAGAATTATAATTGATTAATCAAAATCAATTAACTTAGTCTTACAAGCAGTATTGTCTCAACTAGTATGGGGACCATGGGCCTATATATCTGAGCTTCCAATAAGCAGACCCAGAACTTACTAGGTAAATTCACTGACTTATTAATTCCTTGTTGCATCCACTCATAGAACTTGGAATTGCACTCTCAGTTATATAGAACGCTCTATATGTTCCACGATATAGATACGGTATCAATTATCCATTGTTATAATTCTAATAATCAATGATCCTCTATAGATGATTTACATTATATAGGGATTAAATTACCGTTACACCCTTCAATGTAGTTTATCCTTAAAACACTTAGCCATCTATAAATGATATTTCAGTAAACTAAATATAATCACTGAAATAGTACTCAACCATTTATCTCTGTTTAGCCAAGCTCGAAGAAAATCATCATTTCACTTCTATTTGCTAGATAGAAGTTATGGATTCCATATCTATGTTTAGCGCTCCCACTCAATTGCACTACCATGTTCCCAAAATGTATGTATCACCCTGACCAAAAAGTAGGTTTAACTAACAAATTAAAGAACATGTATAATACTCTTGAGATCAAACCTAACCATATCAAGATTAAGATCAATTGATCTAGGATCAACTAGGTGATATTGAATTGAATAGATATTACAGTAAGTTTAATATATCTGAATCAAAGTTCAATATCGGTCCCTTCCAATGCATACTCCATGCATCCAACCCAACCTTTACTTTAACCAATGCCCTGGAAAGAACATAACACTTATCCAAGCTGCAAGTAAACTATGTTGTAGATTATGATATCAGTTAAACCCTCTGTGTAATGATAAATCTAGGAATATATATTTAATCACATAATCTTGATTACTTTCCACTGTGTTGACGACACAATAAACAAGAACATAAATGTGATAAGGATTTGGATGAATTTATAAATCAAATAAATATATAAATGATAACATGAACCAAATGACACACAAAGTGATGAAAAATACTTTTGTTTCTTTATTGATATTTAAAAAAGAAAAAGATTACATTGAAATGGAGTTTTATTTCGGGCATAAAGCCCAACAAACTCCCACTTGCACTAATATAAAACAATCAGTACGTTTCAATTAATCCTAAATTCTGACGGTACTTTTCAAATGCAGTTCCTGCCAAGACTTTGGTGAATGGATCAGCTATGTTGTCCTCTATGTCCACTTTCTCCACGAGTACATCCCCTCTTGCCACATATTCTCTGATGATGTGATATTTCCTTTCTATGTGCTTGCTTCTCTTGTGGCTTCGAGGCTCTTTACTGTTGGCTATGGCTCCAGTGTTATCACAAAGCAAAACTAATGGTTTTTCTATTCATGGGACGACATCGAGTCCATTGAAGAACTTTCTAAGCCAAACAAGTTCTTTTGCAGCCTCTGCAGCAGCTATGTATTCTGTTTCCATGGTAGAGTCTAAAATTGCAGTTTGTTTAACACTTCTCCAAACCACTTGTAACACCCTAACTAGCATAGGCGTGTTAACGTGATTTTAAACATACTGTGCAGCTCGTTGCTAACAAACGAGGTTAATGAAAATCATGATTAATTAAAATTTGCTTATTTAATTAAAAACTTATAATATTACCTACAAAATATTTCGGGATCCCGTTTACAAAACACTTTACAAAAGGTTGTTATTCATTTACAAAATATTTGTCGCCCAGCAACTAACAGCGAAAGCCCTGATGTCCCGAGGATCGTACACTCCAGGGCTAACCGCCTCGACATGTATAATCTGTTGAGTTTTATGCCCTAAATAAAACTCATTTCATATAATCAGATTTACTTATTAATAAAGATCAGAAATAACATTTTATGTTGCATGGTTCATATGATTTATTTCATGATTATATGTGTATATAATGTATGAATTCTTTTTAAGTCCAGAACATATGAGTTGGTTAAAGATTATAGTGTTGTCAGCACAGTGGAATATAATCTTTATTATATGTTCAAAAGTAGATTCCCTGATTTGTCAGAACACTGGATTTAGACTAACATGGTGTAATCAGCGATAGGTATTCTTACACCTTGGAAAAGTGTTATGTCCTTTCCAGGACATTGGCAAAGTTTACCAGTATCGGATGCATGGAGTATGCATTGGAATGGATCGATATTGAACTTTGAATTAGATTTTGAAACTTACCATAATATCTATTCAATTCAATATCACTTGTTGATCCTAGATCACATGATCGAAATCCTGATATGGTTAGGCTCAATTTCAAGAGTGTTACTCGTGTTCTTTGATTTGTTAGTTAAGCCCAGTTTTGTATCAGGGTGATACGTACATTTCGGGAACACAGTAGTGCAATTGAGTGGGAGCGCTAACATAAATATGGAATCTATAGCTTCTATTTGGCAAATAGAAGTAAATGATGATTTCCTTCGAGCTTAACCAAACGAAGATAAATGGTGGAGATCTCATTTCACTTAGGTGAAATATCATTTATACAGGGTTAAGTGTTTTAAGGATAAAATACATTGTAGGGTGTTACGGTAATTTAATCCCTGTACAGTGTAAATCATCTATATAGAGGATCATTGATCACATTAGGGTTATAACAATGGATAACTAATGACGTGTCTATATCGTGGAACATATAGAGCGTTTCTATATGACTGAGAGTGCAATTCCAAGTTCTAAGTGTGGATTCAATGAGGAATTAATAAGTTAGGGAATTTACTTGGTAAATTCGGTTCGACTTATTGGAAGCTCGGTTATATAGACCCATGGTCCCCATACTAGTTGAGGCCATACTGCTTGTAACACTCAGTTAATTGATTTTAATTAATCAATTATAATTCTAAAAGTTAGACTATGTCTACTTTATGAATTCTCACAGTTTAAGGATGAAATCGTAAAGAAAAGGGTTTCTAGGTTTAATTATTAATTAAGAGACTTTGTATGTCTAATTAATAATTATTTTAAATGACAATATTATTTAATAATCTATTTTAGTTATTAAATAATTAGTTTTGGCATTTAAATGATTAGAATTGGAAAAATGGCATTTTTGGAGAAATTGAAATAAAATTGAGGAAACTGCAAAATCCAAGTGAGGCCCATATTCCCTCTATGGCCGAGCACTCCCTTTGTGTTTCCCAATGATTATTTTTATTTTTTAATTGTCATGTAATTGCTAATCAAAGCCTAGCTATAATAGGAAAGTGGTGGATCACACTAAATAAGGCAGTTAATCAATTACACAGTAAAAGAGGAAACTATTTTATTTGGAAAGTTGTGCTCTCCCTTCTCCCTATATAAAGCGACCTTTGTGTCTCTTCTCTTGCATACTATCAGCCACGAAATTGAGAGAGAAAAAGAGAGAAAATTTCGAAATCCTTGTGAGATGAGTAGTGCCCACACACATCAAGTGGTATCTCAATCATAGTATGGAAGACTATGGAATTTCTACATCAAAGAAGGAGAAAAGAAGATCCAGGTTCAGATCTTGGTGATGCTCTGCTACAGAAAGGAATCAAGGGCTAGAGATCTGAACGGAAGGAGTCATATTATTCCGCTGCACCCACTGTAAGGTTTTCTAACTTTATATGTGTTTATTTTCATTGTTTTAGAATTCATATTAGGTTGTTAATCCAACATACTTGTTAGTAAATCTAGATCCTGGTAAAATAATTTCCAACAACTGGCACCAGAGCCATGGTAATGATTTACTTTCATGTAATATGAATTAAAACGATGATTTGCATGATTCTGTGTTGATTTGGATGGTTTCATGTTGGTTTATGTGTTAGTTGATGAATGTATATGTTGTACAGTTTCGTTTTCCATGAAAAATATTTTTTTCAATTTTTGAAAATATTTTATTTGGATTCCTTGTGAAAAATTAAGCAATTTTGTTTTTTACGGAACTCGATTCCGATAAAAATTGAGAAAGTTATGAATTTTGAAAAAATTGGATTTCGGGTATGCATGGATGCTCAATCGCACGCCCAGGAGCTTCGGACAAGCTCCTCCTCCGCGCGCGTGAGCTGAGCATCCAGCCCATGTGCACCCTGCTGTCCGCCCAAATACGCCCACGAAAACCCTGCTGGCGCCGAGATTTCTCGCCCAGCTTCACCCTCTCCGCGCGCGTATGGGCTGCTAGCAGCCCTCCTGGGCTGCAGTTGCAGCCTACTGGGCAGCCAAACCCAAAGTTGCGATTTTTGGGATTTTTTCCAAAAAAATCCAATTTTTTTCATGGGATTGTTTCCCAAAATTCATTTTTCCAATTTTAAATATTTCTAAATTGAAATGTTTCCAATTTTAAATATTTTCAATGTGGAATTTTTCTAATTTTAAATATTTCTATTTTAGATTGTTTCCAATTTTTAAATATTTCCTATTATGGTCAGATTTAAAAATTTGTTAAGTTCTTTAATATTTATTTATTATTTAATTATAAGATTAGATATTTTGATATTTAAGATATTTTAAATTAAAAGATAACTTTGTCTTTTTATTTAAAATATTATATTAAAATTATCTTATATGACAAATTAAATAATTAATAAATTTGAAATTAACATAGATATTTTTATAGATATACTTACCATAATGTTTTCAAATTCAAAAATTTGTTATTTTGTTAAATATTTAATTATTTATAAATTATAAGTATAAAAATGATATTTTTTTATATATATCATTTTTTCCTTATTAGAAATTTATAAATCATATCTTAAATATTTAAATAACATAGATATTTTTGTAGAGATTTGAATATTGCTTAATTTGAGATATTTTGACATATAATTATGGTAATTATTATTCATTTATTATTTTATTTCTAAAATAATAATTATCTAACCAAATCTATTTTAAAATTGGTTTATTTTATTAAATTATAAGATCTGAAAGTGATATTGAAGATTCTTTCCTTTCAAATTATTGATCTTATTAGATATTTAATTTAATTTTGATTCAAATAAACCTAGATATTTTAAAATTAGTTTCCTTTATTTGGTTAGTTTAAGAATAATAATTTAATTATATTAATATCTTGATTCACATCTGTTACATGGACAATGTTTGTTTATTTATATTGTTTATTCAAAACTTTTTAACAAACCTATTATTTATCTGATCTAAATTGCTATGATTAACTTGTTGACAGATCATGATCCTATGATCTGATTTTAATCATAGTCCAATTGACGATAGATCTTATAAATAATTTGTAACAGGTAAATTTTGTACTTCTTTCATCTGTGTAAACCTAGTAACATGATAGGGTCCATCCAAAACATTTGACCTGTGTGAGCCTATATGTTTGCCTTTGGGCTTAGATGCATATAGGGAGTCCATTTAAGTTTTTACTAAGTAAATGGACTAGGTTGCTAAAATAAATTTTGACATAAGGAAATTTATTTAGGCCCAATTAGATTTGGGCTTATTCAATGAATAACAATTGTTTATTTTAAGGTTAAATTCCTCTCTTTTGGGCCTTGTGTGAGAGTTGGGGGCCATAGAAGTGGGTACGACATACTGAACCCAGCTCCCCCTCACATGAACTACCCCAATTGTGAAGGCCCATTTGCCTTATTTAAATAATTGTATTAGGTTAATTATATTAGTCTAACCTAATTAAAATTGAATTAGCAACATAATTAACTTTTAAAATATATGAAATTTATTTTTCATTGTAATATTTTAAAGTTAATATTTTAGAAAAACACTTAGTCAATGATATATTCTAGATAGTTATTTCTAGTACTAGTTATTATTTCTAATATTAAATAGGAAAATATCATTGATTGTGAAATTAATTGTCTCATAATTAATTTTGGTACAATCTAAGTTTAGAATATTTTCCTAGTATTAAACTAGAATTAATAATTAAGTTTCCTCTTTACTTAATTATTCATTTCTTGAATTTAATACATTTAATTAAATTGAAAATTTCAATATCTAAGTTGATTTTCATCATGATACTTAAATATTGTTATTTTCATGTTACTTAATTAAAGTTGAAAATTATTTTAAGTTTGGAATCTTATTTCAGAATAACTTAAGTTTGAATAATTTTCAGAATATATTTTATTTTATTTTATTAATCATTTCCCAAAATTTCGAAATTACATTTCTTTAATGTAGAAATTTCGAATTTTATTTGAAAAATAGATTAAAGTTGAAAATTATTTATTTAATTTTGGACCAACTTAAATCATTGATTTTTTTCATTTAATGATTAATTAAAATAAATGAACTAAAATATATTATAATTAGAAATTGGATTAATTAGTCTATGAAAGTCTAGATAGATATTATCTGTTTTGCTTGAAGTATTTTTCTAGTATATTTAATTAAATAGAAAATTAATATTTAAGTTGATTTTTCATCATGATACTTAAATATTTGAAATTTTTCTTAGATATTTAATTAAATGGGAAAATTATATTTTTTGTTGAAAATTAATTTTTATTAATTTTGGGCCAACATAAAATTAGAGTAATTTTCCAGGATTTATTTTATTTTATTTTAAAGCATTTTCGAAAATGCAATATATATTTATAGAAAGTTAAATTTGAGTTGTAAATTAATTTAAATTAATTTTGAAACAACTTAAATTGAATAATTTTATGGAAATTATTACTAAGATGGAAATAATTCACGTTATTTATCTATCTAAGTATAATTTATAAATATTAAATTAAAATTTATATTTGGAATTTTTCATTCTAAATTGGAAATTTTAATTAAATAAATATATATTTAAAATAAATGGATTAAAATAAATATTAGAAGAAAATACAACCCTTCATTAAATAATGAGCTTTATTATTATAAGGATATTCGATCTCCATTGTTGGTTTTACATAGCTATTGTTTTAGTGAGTAATCCTCCCTAATGGAGGAACGTTCATTAGCAAGTTAGCACCGTTTAATCTCGAAAGATAAGTAATCTTGTAAGTTTTTTTTTATATAGTTTATGACCACCCTAATGGTGGCGACTGTATAAGACTTGCAAGAATATGAAACAATGGTGGAAGCTCATAAGATAGAATAGCCTTGACTCTCGCCTAAACGGGACAACGCGGATTCACATCTTGATCGAATAAAAGGTTGCTAGAATGTTTGACATTTTAGATGAGCTGACAACTCTATTCAATGAATGATAGCTTTGACTCTCGCCTAAACGGGACACTGATATCAGTTTGTTGAAAACCTTGGAAATTATTTAGGATTGTATGTTTTAGTATTTTCACTTGTCATTCCTACTTGCTATGTGCTTAATAATTTCTGAATTGTGTATGAATTTGTATTGAACCATGTTATTTTCTGTTATTAAATTGTAGTTTAATTTCGAATCTTCATTGTTGGTCTAACTTGATTTGTTTTTCTAATGAGATAAATCCCTAATGGATTTTCACCATTAGACTAACATAGTAGTGTTAGATCTCGAAAGATAAATATTGTATATGCAACATCTAATTGTTCATCTATTGATGACATCTTAGACTAGTGTTTTACAATATGAAACAAAAAGATTGTATAAATAAGATTACTTTGACTCTCGCTAATCGGAGCATCGTTGGATTCTTATTTAAAACGAAATTATCCTAATTCCTCTTAGCTTATTCATTTCGAATTAGCTTAAAGACATATCATTGGATGAATGGTCTATAAATCATATAAAGTCATATTTTCTCTTAAGAAATTAGATGACGCATATGATTATATTCCCGGAATTCTATCCCTAAATGATATAAATCCTCAATCTTAGATATCTCCTACTTGTATAGGAAAATCATAGAGTTAGATTAGTAGTGGTGGTCCAAGAAAGAATGATTAATTATACAGTTACACTTTCACAAGTGTTTAATAACCATTTTCTATCAATGGATTTAAACTGTATGAGTTTAGTATTCTGTGACCAGAATCCACTTGCACTATTCTAAGAACTCTTTGATGTAACTAAAGTAAGTCATCAAAAGATACAACCACATATTTTATAAATCTATGGCATTTGTATCTTGTTCATAGTGGTTTTGACAAGATCATTCTCTGCAAAGAGTTAATATGCCTATATCCACTGAAAATAATTTCATCTCATTCGCAGATGGATGTACATTCAGGGATGTATATATGTTTTCGTTGTATTCTTAAAACGATCACTCTAGATTTTACCTTATGCAAAAGAAATTTGAAATGTTTGAAAAATTTCATGAATTTCTAGCAATGGTAAGTGGTTAAAGATCTTGCAAACTGATAGGGGTGGAGAAAAAGTTAGTTGATATGCAGTTCAAAGATCATTAATTTGATTTTTGAATTATATCCAAACTTACCTCCCCAGAAATTCGAGTTGCATATTGATGATTAGTTACTAGTTGTTGCTTAAATCCTTCTATGGTAATAAAATTTCAGAATGATGTAATGGTTGTATACTTAATGTAAATCATTACTAGATTCATGGATGACCTAATAGAAATCTTAAGAAAAGCTAGAACTGCTAACCCTGGTTTGCATGTTTGTTAGCTATTCTAAGTGATTAGGGGTGGAGCATCCCATAGTCATTAGATAAGAAAGTGTTTGTTTAAACAAATACTACTTTTCTAAGAAAATGACTAAGTCTGAAAGTAAAGTAGCAAATAAAGGAGATATTTTTTCTTGATTCCAAAAGTGTTCTATCATCTTATTTTACAAGATGATCCCACTGCCTCTGTTGTCTTAACACAACTGAAGAGGTCAATACCATTTAGTTTTCTTTGACATAGTTCACGGTACCTTGTTGTAGTGGGAGAGTTTCTAGGAACTAACCTTCTTATGACTTGGAAGACAGTAGTGATTAAATCCATTGTGAGTTTAAACAAGTAATGGATTGTCAAGATAAGAAACTAAGAAGAAAGCCAATAGAACTATAGTTTGATCCATTCACATGGAGTAACCTAAAGTTTTATGTTACAAGGACATGAAAGGAAATTTTCGTTCATAAGTCTATTCAATGGACTTAACAAAACTTCCTGTTCCTAGTATTATAGGTTTGAGTTTATCTAAACCTATGGCTTGTGGTATACCTGGTAATTACTTACTCTAATGCAAGCAACTTACTTTAGTAAGATGCTGAAGCATTTTCTTTCCAATGGCAATCTATAGAAGCTTCACAACTTCTTAGATATAGATTTTATTTATCTAAGGAAAAGTCTCAACTATTCCAGAAAAGATAAAGCCATGAAAGAATTTCTTGAATCAACAGTGAGAGGTCTCAGATATGCTTTAGTATGCCATAGACCAGACACCTACTGTTGAGTGGGAGTAATGAGTAAATATCAGATTAATCCAGGAGAGGAACATTGGAAGCCAATCAAGTAAATCTTAAGATTAAGAAGAGGAACTATATGTTAGTCAATAAGAGTGTTTGTTTAAAACTCTTAGACTACACCACATCAGATTTCAAGACTTGCCTTTGTGCTAGAAAGTCTGCTGATGAGATGGTGATTACTTTGGGGGTGGAGTAGCGATTTTGGAGAAGTGTAAAAACCTATCTGAAATCTCTTAGTCTACCAGAGAGAGACTGAATGTTAAAAGTTGCAGGAAAGATACTTATTCAGTCTAAGGAAAGTTCTATACATTTGTGGCAGTGTTCCAACTTGCCTTAACTACTAGGGTTACTTCCTGTATAACCAAAGAGTAGTTGCCCAAAAAGTATAGAATCCAGTATCCCAAGAAGTAGACATATAGAGAGGAATTTCACATTATCAAGGATTTTGTGATTAAGGAAGAGTAATGGTGGAGAAGAGGTTGTGTTTAATTCAACCTATCAGATCCTATTACGAGGAGTATACTACTATTACACTTGATTGGTATATCAAGATGTTAATGATTATTTGAAATGCACTATTTGTTTTATATTAGTGCAAGTGGGAGTTTGTTGGGTTTTATGCCCTAAATAAAACTCATTTCATATAATCAGATTTACTTATTAATAAAGATCAGAAATAACATTTTATGTTGCATGGTTCACATGATTTATTTCATGATTATATGTGTATATAATGTATGAATTCTTTTTAAGTCCAGAACATATGAGTTGGTTAAAGATTATAGTGTTGTCAGCACAGTGGAATATAATCTTTATTATATGTTCAAAAGTAGATTCCCTGATTTGTCAGAACACTGGATTTAGACTGACATGGTATAATCAGCGATAGGTATTCTTACACCTTGGAAAAGTGTTATGTCCTTTCAAGGACATTGGCAAAGTTTACCAGTATCGGATGCATGGAGTATGTATTGGAATGGACCGATATTGAACTTTGAATTAGATTTTGAAACTTACCGTAATATCTATTCAATTCAATATCACCTGTTGATCCTAGATCACATGATCGAAATCCTGATATGGTTAGGCTCAATTTCAAGAGTGTTACTCGTGTTCTTTGATTTGTTAGTTAAGCCCAGTTTTGTATCAGGGTGATACGTACATTTTGGGAACACGGTAGTGCAATTGAGTGGGAGCGCTAACATAAATATGGAATCTATAGCTTCTATTTGGCAAATAGAAGTAAAGGATGATTTCCTTCGAGCTTAACCAAACGAAGATAAATGGTGGAGATCTCATTTCACTTAGGTGAAATATCATTTATACAGGGTTAAGTGTTTTAAGGATAAAATACATTGTAGGGTGTTACGGTAATTTAATCCCTGTAGAGTGTAAATCATCTATATAGAGGATCATTGATCACATTAGGGTTATAACAATGGATAACTAATGACGTGTCTATATCGTGAAACATATAGAGCGTTTCTAAATGACTGAGAGTGCAATTCCAAGTTCTAAGTGTGGATTCAATGAGGAATTAATAAGTTAGGGAATTTACTTGGTAAATTCAGTTCGACTTATTGGAAGCTCGGTTATATAGGCCCATGGTCCCCATACTAGTTGAGGCCATACTGCTTGTAACACTCAGTTAATTGATTTTAATTAATCAATTATAATTCTAAAAGTTAGACTATGTCTACTTTATGAATTCTCACAGTTTAAGGATGAAATCATAAAGAAAAGGGTTTCTAGGTTTAATTATTAATTAAGAGACTTTGTATGTCTAATTAATAATTATTTTAAATGACAATATTATTTAATAATCTATTTTAGTTATTAAATAATTAGTTTTGGCATTTAAATGATTAGAATTGGAAAAATGGCATTTTTAGAGAAATTGAAATAAAATTGACGAAACTGCAAAATCCAAGTGAGGCCCATATTCCCTCTATGGCCGAGCACTCCCTTTGTGTTTCCCAATTATTATTTTTATTTTTTAATTGTCATGTAATTGCTAATCAAAGCCTAGCTATAATAGGAAAGTGGTGGATCACACTAAATAAGGCAGTTAATCAATTACACAGTAAAAGAGGAAACTGTTTTATTTGGAAAGTTGTGCTCTCCCTTCTCCCTATATAAAGCAACCTTTGTGTCTCTTCTCTTGCATACTATCAGCCACGAAATTGAGAGAGAAAAAGAGAGAAAATTTCGAAATCCTTGTGAGATGAGTAGTGCCCACACACATCAAGTGGTATCTCAATCATAGTATGGAAGACTATGGAATTTCTACATCAAAGAAGGAGAAAAGAAGATCCAGGTTCAGATCTTGGTGATGCTCTGCTACAGAAAGGAATCAAGGGCTAGAGATCTGAACGGAAGGAGTCATATTATTCCGCTGCACCCACTGTAAGGTTTTCTAACTTTATATGTGTTTATTTTCATTTTTTTAGAATTCATATTAGGTTGTTAATCCAACATACTTGTTAGTAAATCTAGATCCTGGTAAAATAATTTCCAACATAATCTTCATCTGCTCGCCCTCACGGTTCCTCAGCTTTAGCCTTGCTCTTACATAGACATAAACATAGCACTGTGAGTCGACAAACTCAGTAAGAAAAGCATAAATCATATAACATACATATATCCCGGATTATGATCAGATGCCCATACCCCTGACCATAACCCTAATCCCCGTGTCCCACACGGTACTGAGTCTAGAATGTTCGTACGATGGTACTATTGACCATAATATCAGCCTATACTCGGTACGTTAGTCATACTCTAGCCATACCGATGTGATATTGTATCAGCCTATACTCGGTACACTAGGCATACTCTAGTTGTACCGATGTGATACTGTCAGATAGTACGGTGCTATCGACCATAATATCAGCCTATACTCGGTACGCTAGTCATACTCTAGTCGTACCGATGTGATACTATCAAATAGCACGAAAGCCAACATACATATCTAATGTAATCTAACAGGCTTACTAACATGCACGCTAAACATGTAAATGGATATGCATACTGTTATACTAATCTTACCACGATTCTGAATTCAGGAGTGCCGGTCAACCTGAGTGGAACAATCTGCTAGGCGAATTACAGGCAATCACAACATTGATAAGCGACAGGCTAAATCACTTCCTGGGGACTTAAACTTGAAACTAAAAGTTTCCCTGTCGATGAATAACATGGCAATGCCCTAAATAACACAAAAATGGGAAAAACTAGGGTTCCCAAAATTGCCCCAACCGGTAGACCGATTCCCCAACCGGAATTCCGATTCTGGGAAAAAATTCCTGGAAGCCAACCGAAATTTCGGTTCCTACAGGCCTCTCTGAACCAGAATTCCGGTTCAGTGCAGGAAACACTAAAAAATTCATATCTCAACCAAAACAACCCCAATTCAATCCAAACTTTCCAGACCTGCTATATAGACCACAATGAAAAAATTCCAAGTGATAAAACAATCATCCATTCATAGAAACGAATTTCACCATTAAAGCTTCAAGATTGAGTTCAAAAACTCAAAACTTGACTAACCCTTCAAACAGCCTCTAATTCATGCATAAATCAACATAATAACCCATAATTAAACCTCTAAACACAACAACAATCAACTACAACAACCACAGCAAGAAAAACCTCAAAGGATGCAAAATATCATTTCTTTAAAAGCAAGAAACTAAGGAGAGGTTGCATAAGACTTTACCTAGAGTTGAGATCACCAAAACCTTGAGAAAACAGCTTGAAATCCACAGAAAAACACCCAACCCTAGCTGCTCTAAGGGGCCGAGAGAGAGAGAGAGAGAGAGAGAGAGAGAGAGAGAGAGAGAGAGAGAGAGAGAGAGAGAGAGAGAGAGAGAGAGAGAGAGAGAGAGAGAGAGAGAGAGAGAGAGAGAGAGAGTGAAAGAGAGAAAGCTTCTTCAATTTCTTATTTTTTTTTGGAAAATAGGTGCAATGAAGGAAATAAATGATTTTACTTGACTTAATATCAGCTAAAGATAACCATAAAAATCTGATTATAAAATATAACTAAGTCCACAAGAGCACAAAATACATATGGGGCAAAATGACCATTTGGCCCCTCCACACAAAAACAACATAAAAGGGTACTAAGGGTATCTTGGGAAATTCTAAATTCTCGACTAATTCCGACATTCCCAATGTCTAACAATGCCGCCTCGCTATACTAAAATACCAAGATGTGATTCAACTGAGCCATACACTGCGTTCCAATGTTGTCGAGCGCCGAACATGCAAAATTATGAAATTTCTATATATGACATATAAAATGCATTCTGAATTCAAATAAATTATCATAAATAATTATTTTAATATCAATAAATAATTTTCATAATTAAACCCTAATTATCTGCTAATTTCCAAATTTAAACTAAGCGGTCTTTACACCACTGCTCCACCCCCAAGAGTAAACACCATCCCAGATGTAGATTTCCTGTCATCAAGACAAGCCTGGAAACCTGAATCGGTATAGCCTACGGGATTCAAAGCACCACCCTTGTAGACTAACACGAATTGCCTTGTACTCTTCAAGTACTTCAAGATATGCTTAAGAGCATTCCAATGTTCCTGTCCTGGATTTGTTTGATACCTGCTCACGATTCCTACTGCATAACAGATGTCAGGTCTAGTGCATAACATAGCATACATTAGACTCCCAACTGCAGAAGCATAAGGAACCCTTCTCATGTCCTATCTCTTGAGGATCAGTGGGACACTGTTCCTTAGATAGACGGATACCAAATCTAGAAAGCATGGTTGCCCCTTTTGTGTTGGTCATTGAGAATCTCTCTAAAACCTTATCTATGTAAGTTGTTTGAGAGAGAGCAAGGGATCTGTTCTTCCAACTTTTTGATAATCTGAATACCGAAAACATAGGCAGCTTCACCCAAATTTTTCATTTCGAATTGAGTATCTAGCCATTCCTTGATGTCAGTCATTTTTTTGACATTGTTGCCAATGATCAAAATTTCGTCAACATAAAGGACCAAGAATACTACCACTTGGTTTTCCTTGAGTTGATAAAAACACAAGGTTCATCTTCATTCTGAAGAAAGTCGTAGGTCTTGATGATTTTGTTGGGTTTTATGCCCTAAATAAAACTCATTTCAATATAATCAGATTTACTTATTAATATAGATCAGAAATAACATTTAATGTTGCATGGTTCACATGATTTATTTCATGATTATATGTACATAATGTATAAATTCATCTGAAACCCTTTTCACATACTTGATCCTGTTTATTGTGTCGTCAACACATTGGAAAGTAAACATGACTATGTGAATAAAGTTTCCTAGATTTATCAGACACAGGGTTTTACTGATATGATAATCTACAACAAGAGTTTACTTGTATTTGGAGAAATACTATGTTCTTTCCAGGACATTGGTTAAAGTAAAGCTCAGGTTGGATGCAAGGAGTATGCATCGGAAGGGACCGATATTGAACTTTAACTTAGATTTAATTAAACTTACCGTAAAATCTATTCAAGTCAATATCGCCTAGTTGATCCTAGATCAAATGATCTTAATCCTGTTATGATTAGGCTCAATCTTGAAAGGCTATTCGTGTTCCTTGAATTGTTAGTTAAGCCTACTTTTAGGTCAGGGTGATACGTACTTTTTGGGAACACGGTAGTGCAATTGAGTGGGAGCGCTAGCATAAACATGGAATCTATAGCTTCTATCTGGCAAATAGTAAGCAATGGATGATCTCCTTCGAGCTTGACCAAACGAAAATAAATGGTGGAGATCTCATTTCACATAAGCTGAAATATCATTTGTACGGGGTCAAGTGTTTTAAGGATAAAATACTTAGTAGGTTGTTACGGTAATTTAATCCCTTTACTGTGTAGATCATTCATATAGAGGATCATTGATCAAATTAGGATTATAACAATGGATAACTAATGATGTGTCTATATGGTGGAACATATAGAGCATTCTATATACTGAGAGTGCAATTCTAAGTTCTATGCATGGATTCAACGAAGAATTAATAAGTTAGTGAATTTTAGTGCTAAATTCTTGATCTACTTATTGGAAGCTCGGTTATATAGACCCATGGTCCCCCCACTAGTTGAGATAATATTGCTTGTAAGACTCATGTAATTGGTTTTGATTAATCAATTATAATTCTCAAATTAGACTATGTCTATTTGTGAATTTTTCACTAAGTAAGGGCGAAATTGTAAAGAAAGAGTTAATAGGGGCATATTTGTTAATTATGATACTTTGTATGGTTCAATTAATAAATATGATAAATGACAATATTATTTAATAATTATTTATAGTTATTAAATAGTTAGAATTGGCATTTAAATGGTTGAATTAGGAAATTGGCATTTTTGAGAAAATCAGATACAAAAGGTTTTAAAATTGCAAAATTGCAAAAAGCAAGGCCCAATCGACTAAGTGTATGGCCGGCCACCTTTGTATGTATTTTAAGTTGATTTTTTCATTATTTTAATGCCATATAATTCAAATCTCACCCTAGTGGAATGCTATAAATAGATAGTGAAGGCTTCAGGAAAATCAGACTTTTTCCTGACACTTTCTGAATCAGAAAAACCTGAGCCTTCTCTCTCCCTATCTGGCTGACCACTCCCTCTCTTCTTCTTTAATATTTCGAAATCCTTAGTGATTAGAGTAGTGCCCACACACATCAAGCAATACCTCAATCATAGTGAGGAAGATCGTGAAGAAAGATCATCAGCAAAGGAGTTTCAGCATCAAAGATTCAGAGAAAGAGATCCAGGTTCAGATATTGATAATGCTCTGCTACAGAAAGGAATCAAGGGCTAGATATCTGAACGGAAGGAGTCATATTATTCTGCTGCACCCAATGTAAGGTTTCCTAAACTTTATATGTGTTTAATTTATCGTTTTAGAAAGTTCATATTTAGGATGTTAATAAACATACTTGTGAGTAGATCTAAGATCCTAGTAAAATAATTTCCAACAACTGGTATCAGAGCCATGGTAATTGATTTACTTGCAAGAAATTTGGACTTTGAAACGATTGTTTGTATGTTTTTGGATGGTATCATGTTGTATTGAGTGTTATTTGATGATTGATTGATGTTTGTAAATTTTCGTTAATAATAATTGCGATTCTGTTTCTGAAATTATTTTTATTGGATAGTATGGAAAAATTTAAGCAAGTTAGCCTTTTACAGAACTCAATTTCGATTTTATTTGAATTAGTTATGAATTTTTGAAGATTTGAAAAAATCGGGGTTGTGCTGAAATTTTTCCTGCGATCGCAAATCTGTCTTCACAATTTTTTCGTTTTTCTTCGATTTTTCATGCTTTTTCATGGAATTAACTTCCGATTTTTTGTATAGTTTTTTATTTATACTATTACTATTCCTAATTCAATTCTAATTATCTTTTTGAATTAATTTAATATTTTTTAAATTTAATTCAAGATATTAGTGTAATTTGAATTTGAATAGAATTAGTATCTATCTTCTTGCTTAAAAATCTATCTTATTTTAAAATTTGATTATATCTTATCTTATTTTAAATTTAAAAATAAGATATTTATAATCATGTAATTTTTAAATGATATAAGATATTTTGCTAATTTTTTAAATTTTGTTATTTTATTTATTTAAATTACATTTAAAATTTGAAAAAGATATTTATTTATCTTTTCTAATTTTTTATTTAATTTTTATTTATAAAATAACATTTAAAATTTAAAAGTAGTTAGCAAATTTTTGAAATGATATTTAGGTTGGTTGAAACCTAATTTTTCAAAAATTGTAGGTTTAATTTTAAATTTAAATTTTTTAAAAATTTCGAATTTTTTCAAAATTTTTTTAAATTTTTCGAATTTTTTTTTATTATTTAATTAATTATTTTCGAAATTAAATATTTAATTTAAAATTAAATAAATCCTACATCCAACTATCCAGCTAACCTTGTTGCAGGAGTATGTGTTTTAGCTTGTGTGTAAGTTTTCAAAACCTATTATTACTTGATTGCAAATAGCCATGGTTACCTTTTTGCCAGATCTAATGATCTGATGGCTCCCTTGGTCAAGATAATAATTTGTAACAGGTATATTTACAATCTTCTTTCATCTGTGTATGACCTAGCAACATGATAGGACCCATCCAAAGTGTGCCTGTGTGAGCCTATGTGTTTAATTTGATTATAGATACATATAGGTTGTTGTTGCTAAAATAAATTATCATAGTTCTTGATAGAATTTATTTAGGCCCATTTAGTTATTGGGCTTATTCAATTAATAACAGTTGTTCTTATTAAGGTTAAATTCCTCTCTTTTGGGCCTTGTGTGAGAGTTGGGAGCCATAGAAGTGGGTACGACATACTGAACCCAGCACCCCCTCACATGAACCACCCCAATTGTGAAGGCCCATTTGCTTGATTTGAACAACTGTACTAGGTTAATTACACTAGTTTAACCTAATAAAATTGATTAGCAACATAATTAATTTCATTTATTTTGAAATTAATTTAAGAAAATTATAGTTTAAAGAATTTTTTATTCTAAGCTAAACTATATGTATTTTCTTGTATTTAATTAAATATAGAATTATAACCATCTAGATTCTTTCTGGAACTTAATTTAAATTTTTCATTAAATATTCTTATTTAAGTTGATATTTAGTTATCTACAACTAACCAACTTAAATCTGAATATCTTTTGAATTTCAAATTTCAAAATTAAGTTGAGGAATTTTAGGCATTGGTTATTAATATTCTTTAGATATTTTTTAAGTTAATATATTTTCAAATATTAACTTAAAATGGAATATTTTCAAATTAAGTGGTTACAACTTAATTTTTGATATTTAATTAAATTTAAATTTGAAAAATATTTAAGTTCTAGATTTTTTCTAATACAACTTAAATTAGATATTTTTTTTAAATTTTGTGGAAAAGATACTTAGTCAAATAAGATATTTTCTAGATAGTTATTTCTAGACTACTTATTATTTCTAATATTAAATAGGAAAATATTATACATTGTGAAATTAATTATTTATATATAATTAATTTTGGTACAATTTATTTTAAGTATATTTTTCCTAGTATTAAACTAGAGATTAATAATTAAGCCTTCTCTACACTTAATTATTTATTTCTTGAATTTAATACATTTAATAAATTTGAAAATTAAATATCTAAGTTGATTTTTATCATCATACTTAAATATTTCTTTTTCATGACATTTAATTAAATAGAAAATTATTTTTAGTTGAAATTTATTTTTTCAACTAAATTTAAATAATTTTCAAAATATATTTTTTTTTCTTTATTTTATTAATCAAATTTCGAAATTGCATTTCTTAAATGCTAGAATTTTAAATTTTATTTGAAAAATAGATTAAGTTGTAAATTAATTATTTATTTTAATTAATTTTTGGATCAACTTAAATCAATGATTTTTTTCATTTATTGATTAATTTAAAATAAATTGAATTAAAGTATATTATTAGAAATTGAATGAATTAGTCAAAGGAAAATCTAGATAGATGATATTTTTGCTTGAAGTATTTTTCTAGTGTATTTAATTAAATAAAAAATTAATATTTAAGTTGATTTTCATCATCATACTTAAATATTTGAAATTTTTCTTATATATTTAATTAAATAGGAAAATTATATTTTTTGTTGTAAATTAATTTTATTAATTAATTTTGGGCCAACATTAAATTAGAATAATTTTTCCAGGATTAATTTTTTATTTTAACATGCATTTTCGAAAATTGTATTCTTAAATACTTTAATTTTTCGAAATGCAATATATATTTATAGAAAATTAAATTTGAGTTGTAAATTAATTTATATTAATTTTGTAACAACTTAAATTGAATATTTTTCTAAATATTTATTGGAAATTATTACTAAGATGGAAATAATTCATGTTATTTTCATATCCATCTAAGTAAAATTTATAAATATTAAATTAAAATTTATATTTAGAATTTTTCATTCTAAATTGGAAATTTTAAATAAATATATATTTAAAATAAATAAATTAAATAAAGAGAATCAAAGAAAATACAACTCACTTTAAATAATGAGCTTGATTATTATTAAGACATTCTATCTCCATTGTGGGTTTTACACCGCGTTTGTTTTAGTGAGTAATTCTCCCTAATGGAGGAACGTTCATTAGCAATTTCGCACCGTTTAACCTCGCATGATAAGTAGTTTGTAAGTGTTTTGTATGGTATGGATCACCCTAATGGTGGCGACCATACTTGACTTGCAAATTATGAAACAATGGTGGAAGCTCATAAGATAGAATTGCCTTGACTCTCGCCTAAACGGGACAACGCTGAATTCCAATCTTGATCGAATAAAAGGTTGCTAGAATGTTTAACATTTTAGATGAGCTGACAACTCTATTCAATGGATGATGCTTTGACTCTCGCCTAAACGGGACACTGTATCAGTTTGTTGAAAAACCTTGGAAATTATTTAGGATTGTATGTTTTAGTATTTTCACTAGTCATTCCTACTTGCTATATGTTTATAATTTCTGAATTGTGTATGAATTTATATTGAACCATGTTATTTTCTGTTATTAAGTTGTAGTTTAATTTCGAATCTTCATTGTTGGTCTAACATATTTGTTTTTCTAATGAGATAAATCCCTAATGGATTTTCACCATTAGACATACATAATAGTGTAAGATCTCGAAAGATAAATATTGTATATGCAACATCTAGCTGTTCATCAATTGATGACACCTTAGACTAGTATTTTTACAATATGAAATAAGAAGATTACATAAATAAGATTACTTTGTCTTTCGCTAATCGAAGCATCGTTGGATTCTTATTTATAAACGAAATTATCCTAATTCCTCTTAGCTTATTCATTTCGAATTAGCTCCATAATATATCATTGGATGAATGGTCTATAAATCATTTCATGTCATTCTATATTTTCTCTTAAGAAATTAAATAACGCATATGATTATAATCCCGAAATTCTATTCCCAATTGATATAAAACCTCAATCTTAGAAATCTCCTACTTGTATGGGCCAATCTGACTTAGAGTTTGTATTAGTAGTGCTGGTCCAAGATAGAATTACTCATTATTTTTGGTATAAATTTAAGTCTTTGACTTTAATTTTAAATTCCAAATAGAAATTTTCTTATATTTCTAATTCCAGAATACAATACAGTTACACTTTCTCAAGTGTTTAATATCCATCTTCTACTAATGGATTAAAACTGTATGGAATATGAGTTAGGTATTCTGTGACCAGGATCCACTTGCAGTATTCTAAGAACTCTTTGATGTAACTAAACCTATGTCATCAATAGACACTACCATTTTTTTAATCTATGGCATTTGTATCTTGTTCATAGTGGATTTGACAAGATCAATCTCTGCAAAGAGTTTAATATGCCTATATCCACTGAAAGTAGTTCATCTCATTCGCAGATGGATGTACATTCAGGGGTGGATATGAGTTTTTTCGTTGTATTCTTAAAACGATAACTCTAGATTATACCTTTTAGCAAAGAAATTTGAAATGTTTGAAAAATTTCATTAATTTCTAGCAATGGTTAAACCATTAAGGTAAGTGGTTAAAGATCTTGCGAACTGAAAGGGGTGGAGAAATAGTTAGTAGATATGCAGTTCAAAGATCATTAAATTGATTTTTGAATTATATCCAAACTTACCTCCCCAAAAATTTCGAGTTACATGTTGATGATTAGTTACTAGTCTGTTATAGTGAGATTTCTCTCGCCTAGAAACTCGAGACTAGATTCCTCCTTAAAAGGACACGTGTATTCAGATTCCCAATGAAAGCTGAAATGTCCGTGAGAGACTTCTCGAAGTTTAGACCTCGCCCAGGATAGAACCAGCGAGATATTGCGGGTGCGACCTAAGTCGCACCGCATAACCATAATCCTCATCATGCAGGGTAGACCCAACTCGCATATGTCAGAACATGTGCGAGTGTCCCCCTCTATACCTCCGCGACGAGTATGGAGACCGATGCTCTATGAGGCAGATTTGGTCCCAGCGACCCAACAGCCCTAACGGACCAATATAAGCTCGCATGTCCAGAAGTTACCAGCTTCAACATGCGACGTCTACAACAGGCGATTACTTAAGGACGCAGACGTTCCAAACGTATGTGCGATCCTACGAGCTCAACAGACGGAACATGAACGGTCAACTCGCAGATGCGAAAGACGCATACGTTGATGAATTCAGTATCTGTCATACATTTATTAATGTTAACGTTGTTTGAGTTTAATCATTGCAATTCAATGTGTAAATAATGGATTAACAATAAATGTGATCCTCTTGTAACCGATTGGGCACCTGCTTTGTATATAAAGGGGTGACCCACCGTGAAAATGGACCTACGAATCCCTTGCTACAGTGGACTAAGCAGAACGAAATCTGACTGAACCACTATAATTCACCGTCTCATCTATTTTTCCAGCTTTGTTGTTTACTCTCGCATTCCTAATTCGAGTACTCGCCATTCTAGGTCGAATACTCGCATTTGTCATCTCTCAAATAATTCTCTCTTTTTCCAGTTAAATTGTACTTTTTGGTGTTGCGAAATATCAGTAACAACATTTGGCGCCGTCTGTGGGAAATCGACTGTAAGATTCTGTTCACATTCAAAGAACATCACTCAACATGGCTGGAAATCACGCTAACGGAGCTAACAATGAATCCATCAACATTGGATCGATGAGCGTACCATTGCCTGGAACCGGAGTGCCACCTGTAGACGTCATCAACGGCGGGGTAGGGAGGAGCAATATCAGACCACTCAACCTATTTCCAGAGACGACTGGTCCTCAGGTCGGAGGCACGTCCACACCACCAGCAACCATGCACTTTCCCCCTGTCACCCCGGCGGTCGTGTCCGAAGGAGTGGTCCAGCTCACGACTGATCAATACGCTGCAATCCAGGATCAGTTGCGAGCACTACAAGCCGAGGTGGATGGACAGAGCCGAGCTCGACGCCCTCCTCGGGTCCCTGCCGTTCGTAACGAAAATCCTCAGGTAACGGTTTCTAGACGTCAAACTAACCATGCACGCAGGGAACGACGAACTGATCCTGAAGTCTTGGACTTGAATCACCCAACGTCAAGAGACCAATACGCAAGGTTACCTAACCAGAGCGCACAAACCGACGAGGATCCTGAGCGCCGCAACCCTCGCAGTCGTCACCCTCGGGATAACGACGCAGAGTCAGCCTCTTCCTCCTCGCATGACCGTACTCCAAGCAGGTATACGAGGTCTGGCTCTGTGCAGACACAGCAAGGAGGACGCTACCGTGTACACCGAGGTGATCTGCGTGATCATCTCAATGCAGTCTTTAGGGCGCGCTCCCGCGGTCCGCGTAACACGGAGACGCTCCATGATCCCCATACGGGCGATCAGGGTGTCAACACAGTTAACAACCCGCCCATCGCGCCGATCGCGACCACTGGGATTAATATCCCTTCGAACCTTGCCGCAGTGGCTGCGAGCCCTACTGTTGTAGCAACTCCGCCTCCTGCGACAGGAGGAATCGACCAAAGTATGCTTCTGTAAGCTTTGAAGATGCTCGAGCAGCAGCGTAAGCCCATTTACAAGCTGCACGGCACCTCGCCCTTCACCGCAGAAGTGCGACAGGCCCAACTTCCAAAGGGATTCCGTTTATCCGAATCCCTCAAATACAAAGGTACTTCTAACCCTTTAGACTACCTAGAAAAATTTAACACCATAATGGAAGTGGACCAGGTGCCGCAACTCGCGAAGTGTCGCATTCTCGCGGCCACACTCGAGGAGAATGCCCATGATTGGTTCACCCAATTACCAGAGGCATCAATATCGACATGGGAGAACTTCGTCGATCTGTTTCTCACACATTTCCAGGCCACAATGACGTATAGGCCACCCTATACGACTTTGGCGAACATCAAGCAAGAACCTGGTGAGTCTTTGCAGAATTATTTCAAGCGTTTTAACGCTGAAGTAACAAAAGTTGAGAAGGCCCCCGAGTCTTCGCTTGTGTGTATGTTAATAACAGGTGTCTTGCCAAGAACCGACTTTTGGAAAGAGTTACAGGCCCGCAGGCCAGAATCCTTGGTAGAATTCTTCGCCATGGCCGAACCTCATAAGAGGATCGAGAACTCCTTGGCGGAATTGGAGAAGGGCAAGAACAAGCGGCGATCACCCATACCGCGGTCGCGGTCCCGCAGTCCGCGAGGAAAGAATTCCAGGGGCCGAAGCCCCAGGAGACGCAGTCCACGCAAACCGCGAAGCCCGAAGTTGGCCAAGTCGCCTCCAAAAAAGGAGTCCTCACCCAAAAGAAAAGGAGGACCTCGCTTTGTCAATTACACCGAACTTGCCGTACCTCGAGACCACATCTATGCGGTTGAGGAAAGGAACGGCATCTTCAAGAAGCCACCCCCCATCAGGGGAAATCGCGATCGAAGAGACCCCAAAAAGTTCTGTAAGTACCACAAGGATATCGGCCACACTACCCTTGAGTGTTGGGTCTTGCAGGACGAAATTGAAGAACTGATCAGAAGGGGAAAATTCGATAAGTATAAAAGGAGCGAGGAAAGTCACCCCCGAGCGGATGACAAGGAAGAAAACCAGAATGCGAGTGGCTCTAGAGCACCTCGCAATATCTTGACTATAATCGGAGGGCCACACATCGCAGGCGACTCTCGCAAATCACAGGAACGATATGCCAGAGAAGCCAGAGAGAAGCCGCTTACCAATGTGAACAATCTTGGTGAACGGCCAGAGAAGCTCTTCAAAAGAGAATGCGAGGACATTGTCTTTATGGAGAGCGATACGAGATGGGTCCACCACCCGCATTCTGACGCACTTGTGATAGTCGCCAATGTAGGAGGAGACAATGTCCATCGCATATTGGTCGACAATGGAAGTTCAGTGAACTTATTGAACTTCCAAGCCTTCAAGCAAATGGGGCTACAAGAAAAAGATTTGCGGCCAATGACATCGAGCATCTACGGTTTCACGGGAGATGTCATAGCCATCAAAGGGATGATCAAACTCCCAATCACTTTGGGAACTGCCCCAATAACTGCCAAGTCGATGGCCGACTTCGCAGTAATTGATCAATACTCAGCATATAACGCCGTAATTGGACGGCCAATTCTGAAGGAGATGAAGATCGTGACTTCGATCTATCATCTAACCATGAAGTTCCCTACTCCCTCTGGAGTAGGGTCAGTGAGGGGAGTCCAATCTGACTCTCGAGAATGTTACAATGCGGCTGTCAAGCTCGCAGAAAAAAGGACGGTGAATGTTATCCACCTTTTGGACGCACCACCACCTCGCCAGGAGATCCTCAGGATCGAGGAGGTACCGCACATAGACAAACCGGACTTGGATCCAAGAATCCTTGATCACACCGCCGCAGCCCAAGCCGCGGAAGACACAATCGAGGTACCTATAGATCCTATAGATAATAACAAGGTTTTAAAAATTGGTTCTAGATTAAACATACAGTTGCGAGAACAATTAACAACTTTTCTGAAACAAAATCTTGATATCTTTGCCTGGAAACATTCAGATATGGTCGGGATATCTCCACAGGTCATGTGTCATCGCTTGAACATTGACCCCGAAGTGCGAGGTGTCCGACAAAAGCGCCGCAAAATGGACCCCGCGAGGTACCAAGCGCTGAAAGAAGAAGTTGACCGCCTCCTTGCCTGCGGCTTTATACGGGAGTCATTTTACCCCGACTGGTTAGCCAATCCGGTACTCGTGCCAAAGCCCAACGGCTCATGGCATACATGCGTCGACTTTACAGATTTGAACAAAGCCTGTCCCAAAGACAGCTTTCCTCTTCCTAGCATCGACCAGCTTGTCGATGCCACTGCAGGCCACGCACTTTTGAGCTTCATGGATGCATACTCGGGATACAATCAAATCCCGATGTACGAACCAGACCAAGAACATACCTCGTTCATTACTGATCGAGGATTATACTGTTACAAGGTCATGCCTTTTGGTTTAATAAACGCAGGTGCAACTTATCAAAGGCTAGTGAATATGATGTTCGCAGATTTGATTGGAAAGACGATGGAGGTATATGTTGACGATATGCTCGTAAAGTCGCAACGTGCGAAGGATCATATCACGCACTTGCAGGCCATGTTCGACATATTGCGACGATATAAGATGCGTCTAAACCCCTTGAAGTGCGTCTTTGGGGTGGGTTCCGGAAAATTCCTCGGTTTTATGGTGAATCAGCGAGGAATAGAGGCCAATCCTGCGAAGATTAGAGCATTGGTAGAAATGCCGTCTCCGACTAAGCCAAAGGAGGTTCAAAGCCTCACAGGTAAAGTCGCGGCCTTAAACCGCTTCATATCCAGATCCTCTGACAAGTGTAAAGAGTTTTTTCAGATCCTGAAGGGTAACAAGAGGTTTCATTGGGACGAGAAATGCGAGAAGGCTTTTCAAGCGTTAAAAGCGCATCTGGGGCAACCTCCAATTCTTTCAAAACCGTTGCACGGAGAGGTCTTGTCTATTTATTTAGCAGTCTCCGAGTATGCGATCAGTTCAGTACTTGTTCGCGAGGACCAAGGACGTCAGCACCCGGTGTACTATGTCAGTAAGCGGTTATTGGACGCCGAGACGCGTTACCCCCAGATGGAGAAACTAGCTTTTGCCTTGATAATATCCTCAAGAAAATTGCGACCTTATTTCCAGGCTCACAGCGTTGAAGTTTTGACAAACTTCCCCTTAAGGCAGATTCTGGCAAAGCCAGAGGCATCGGGGAGATTGTTAAAGTGGGCCATGGAGTTGAGTCAGTTCGACATCAAGTATAAACCAAGAACCGCGATCAAGGGGCAGGCCCTAGCAGATTTTATACTTGAGTTCCCGAGCACAGAGGTAGCGGTTGTAGAGGGTGGAAATGATATCGCCGTGATAGACAAAGAGGTATGGACATTGTATGTCGATGGGGCCTCAAATAATGAAGGTTCTGGCAGTGGGATATTGTTAATCAGTCCCAATAATTTCAAGGTACACGCTGCTCTACGTTTCGAATTCTCTGCATCTAACAATGAAGCCGAGTATGAGGCTTTAATCGCAGGTCTGAAATTGGCTCTCGAGATGAAAGTCGAATACCTACAAGCATTTAGCGACTCTCAAATCGTGGTATGTCAAGTAAGTGGAGAATACCTAGCGAGAGGCGGAAGATTGGTTAAATACTTAGCCATCGTTCGCGAAATCATGCAGAAGTTCAAACATGTAGTTGTATCTCGAGTACCGCGTACTCAAAATGCCCATGCAGACGCCTTGGCCCGACTGGCCTCCACTAGAGAAGCCGAATTACTCGATGTAATTCCGGTAGACGTATTGTCTCATCCAACCATAGATCGAGAAACAATCATGGAGATCGATGACGTTCAGGAGATTACCTGGATGACCCCTATCCTCGCATACCTCGACAAGGGGCTCTTACCTAATGATAAAGTAGAAGCAAGGAAATTGCGACAACGAGCAGCCCGCTATGTGATATATGACCAGAGCCTGTATCGCAGAAGTTTTAGTCAACCACTTCTCAAATGTATCAGTGGAGAAGACTGCGGTTATACACTGCGTGAAGTACACGAGGGAATTTGTGGCAATCATACTGGAGGTAATTCCCTTGCCCTAAAAATTATGCGACAAGGGTATTACTGGCCAACATTGCGACAAGATGCCCTCGCATTTGCAAAAAGATGTGATAGATGCCAGCGAATAGCCACTTACACACACCAGCCCCCAAGTAACCTCCATTTTATCACGAGTCCCTGGCCCTTTGCAATATGGGGAATTGATTTAATTGGCGAGTTACCCAAGGGAAAAGGAGGAGTCAAATATGCTGTAGTCGCGGTTGACTATTTCACAAAGTGGGCTGAAGCGAAAGCACTCGCGACCATCACAGCAACGAAGTTACGCGAGTTCGTCTACACTTCCATCATCTGTCGCTTTGGCATTCCGCACAAGCTCATTTCGGATAATGGGAAACAGTTTGACTGTAAAGAGATGCGACAGCTATGCGATGATTTAGGAATTAAAAAAGCCTTTTCTCGCAGCCGCTTACCCGCCGAGCAATGGGCGGGCGAAGCAATCAACAAAATAATTAAACACACCATAAAAGGAAAATTAGAAGACCGCAAAGGGGCATGGCCAGATGAATTACCGCAAGTCCTATGGTCTTACAATACAACCCCTCGATCTACAACTGGCGAAACACCCTTCTCACTTTCTTATGGGTGCGAAGCCATGTTACCAGTAGAAGTTGGGGCGGGATCCTTGCGCAGAGATGCTTTCGATATCTCGCAGAACAGCGAGAATCAGTTGTTTTGCCTTGACCTTTTAGAAGAAAAGCGTGATAAAGCGCAACTACAAAACGCGGCTTATCAACAACGAACAGCAAGGTACTTTAACTCGAAAGTAAAGATAAAACCTCTGCGAGTAGGAGATTTGGTCCTTAGAAAAGTAATGCCAAATACCAAAGTTCCAGCCCACGGGGTCTTTGGAGACAATTGGGAAGGACCATACAAAATCGCAGATCAAATTGGTGATGCCACTTATCGACTCGCAACACTCGATGGAACCGCGATTCCACGAGCATGGAATAGCGAGAGCTTGAAATTTTATTATCAGTAATATTTGCGTTATTCAGTTATGATAATTCGAGTACTTATACTTAGATATTTTTTGTTCAAAATACTTCCTAAGTATAGGGGCATGGTACCCGCATGTATTACTGATTGCTTGAATAAAATCACTTATTAAGTTTTTCGAGTAATTTAATTTACCGAGTTACACCAAGCTGTAATATATATAATTGCATTCACACCAAGCTGTGATCAAAGTTAAATATAATTGCGTTCACACCAAGCTGTGATCAAAGTTAAATATATATATAAAATCGCAAGTACCCGTGTACTGCGTAAATATAAAACGTAAGCTATCCCTGCGAGGATAGAAAGATGTCCAAAAGTAAGATAAAATTCTCCAAGTACAGAAGTGCGAGTACCCGTGTACCGCATATATAAAAAAACAAAGTAAGAGTGAAAATTAAACAAACAACATAAGATAGCAAATAATCAAACGCCTGGAACGATGGGAGTAGTCTCATCAGGAGCAGCCTCGTCTGCGATCTTGCTCACGACTTCATTCTCGACCTCTTCAGCCTGTACTCCCTCGGTTTCATCAAGAAGGTTACCCTGAGTCTGAGTAGGAGACATCGCGCGAAAAGCTTCAGCCATTTCCGCAGCCTCAGCTCCAAGCAGCGAGAAGTCGAAGTCAGGGACCTTGGAAAGAGTAGTGTAAATATAGTCAGACACAGCCTGATCGTACTGTTTCTTCCCACTCTCTTTTTCAGCCTCCAAGTCGCGAGCCATCTCAGCGTTAGCGTCCTGCGACTTCTTAAGCTCGAGCTCCACCTGTTCTTTGGCCCTGTTGACTTCCTCGAGCTCCTTCTCCTTGGCCTTGTTAAGCTCCTCCATCCTCGCCACCTCCTGCTTCAGCTTCTTTATGCTCTCTTGAAAATGGACGTTCTGCCTCTTCAGCGAGTCAGTTTCCTTTGAAGGAGTAGCCGCGGCTTTCATAAACAAAGCCATGGATTGCACGGCCAGTTCAGTAGATCGAGAAGCAAGATCCTCGTATGGAATCTCAGCCAGTAATTTTTCCTGCATGGCCAGAAAATCGCGAGCACGAACAGGAGAGTCGATGACGACTTTCTTCCCTTTGTCCTGAGTAGTCTTAGCCAACTTCTTGGAGGAATCTGCAGCAAGCGAAGTCATCACATCGCTCTTCCTCTTCTGGGCAACGACCGGCGAAGTCGCTGGTGTTCCACCCTTTTGCTTGATCTTCAGGACAGGGGCAGACTTCAAGAAAGTCATGTCTACAACACAAGGAACAGATAAGTAAAAATCACAATCCTATCCATCAATTTATAGCAAAAGGGCGAGTTACCTGAAGTTTGTCGAGGAGTTTGTTTAGAAAGACGTTTATCTATCCGCTCCTGCTGTTTCTCAGAAGGTTCTTTATATACTGGCTCCCGTTGAAGACTCGCGTTCTCAGGGATCAGTTTATGTTCTCGCAATTTGGCAGTCGTACACAGCAATCGCCAGTCGCGATCTTGTACCGGAAGACTCCCAAGAATTTCGGCTACCCCCTTCTTATTCGCGTCAAGCGTTGGTCGAGCTGGTCTATCTGCGATGACAACAAAGAAGAACGAGTTAGCAAAAGATCTCGAAAAGCAAAGTAACAAGTTTTATCTAAGTCAACAAAAATGCGACATACTGGGTCTGCGATTAAAGTCAGTCCTGATCCCAGGAACCTTAAAAATATAAAACCATTTCGACTTCCAATCGCCCATGTTCGAGACCATCCCCTCAATACCGTTTATTTCAGAAGTCGCCCATTTACTAAAGCAAAAGAAGCCATTATGAAGACCCACGCTCTTTATGTCATAGAAGTAACTAAACTCCTCTACTGACGGAGCCCTATGGGCGTACTCCATGTACATCGCATAGAATGCTAGAACAGTGCGATAACTGTTGGGTGTTAGCTGAAAAGGCGATACGTCATAACGTCTGAGAATCGCTGCAACGAAAGGATGAAACGGGACCGATACACCACATCGAAGAATGGGTATTGAGATGACCACGTCCTCTGTAGGGATGATCGCAGGGTTGGTGAACGGAAGATGCGCTCTAGGAGGGTTTGGGACTTTGAAACGCGAGTCGCAACAAATTCAACCTCACAAAGGTAGTGAAGTCAGATTTGACGACTCTCGAGACTAGGTCTTCGCATGAGAAAGGTTCGTTCAATTGGGAGTCATCAACTGAGTCCGTCCCACTCCCTTCCGCTTCCTCTTCTTCCTCACCTGACTCGCGGACTGGAGTAGTCCATTCCTCCTCCACCTCCTCGACCTCGATGTCGGGAGCGTGTCTCGTATGGATGAGGTAGTCGCGTGCTGACACTGTGGATTCGCTATCCCGGATATCGATTGTCCCAGGTTCAGCGAGCTCCTGTACCATCCTCTCGATGTCTACGGAGGACATCGGACCTAGCTCTATCTCCGCAGCCTCCATTTCGGAGATGTCCGTAGGGAGAAAACTGTCTCTCTCTTGTGACGACTCCCCGTCAAAAGCGCGACCTCCTGAGCCGAGCTGCTGGCTGTCCGATAGATCGCTCATCTGAAAGATAGAAGATCTTTTCAGCGTGATGAATGTGTGAAAAAATAAAGATAAGTGATCTCACCCGCAGTAAACTATAAAAGTCGCATTCAGCAAGAAAGTCAGACTCTGTGCGAAAACTGACCCTTCTATCGATATGCGAGAAGAAATGTAACTATCTTTGGGCGAGTAATTCACGCATCCTCGGTTGTGCGGTATACCTCCAGAAACGGCTGGGCGTTTCCCAGTGACTCAAGAAGTATGCATTTTCGAGCATAACCCTGAAGTTACTGGGAGACACCCACCGTTTCGAGACAACCTACCAACCAAAAAGTACGATCATTCGAGCATTAACGCACGTCAACAAATGGCTGGGCGTATCACAGTATCTCAAGGGACATATAATCGCATATATAGCCATTAGAATACTGTGACACACCCACCATTTGGAATGACAATTAATGCTCTCACCACTCAGCCCGCGACATGAAAAGATCCTAAAAAGTCTAGTCAACAGTTAAGCGAAAATAAGTCTTGGAAATATGCGAGTATTCAAGTTGTTCAACTGAATACCCGCGAGCATTCAAAATTGTTCATCCGAATGTCCGCGAGCATTCGAGACGTGAATCAGTGCATATGAGTTGTATGCGATTATGTCAGTTTACAGGTCCTACACTATGAATGTTGCCCAGTTTCATTGGCCCAGAACACATAAATACCCACTAGCATACACTCCTAAAAGTTTTCAAAAAAAAAAAAATCCTAACCCAGAAAACAAAGCACATTATCTCCAAAAACAGAAAGCGAAAATGCAGTAATTTAGAAGCTAACCTTTAGTTTTGATCCCTGCGGTTATTCTCGATCACTTCTGAGAATGAAAATGTTGTGGAGAAATTGCAGAAAATCTGGGAGTGGATTTTGTCTGAAGTATATGCACTGGAGGGAAGTTAAGAGAAAAGAGGGAAAAATGGGAAATTTGATTCGTATCAAAACATTTAAATACCCACATCCCTTATTAATTGGGATCGTGACACGTGGCGGTCGGAATGCCTAAGGTCGCCCAATCTAACGGCCAATTATGGCCACGCCTACACGAAAACCGAAGGGTTTTTGTGACGTGGCATCCTAGAGATAATGAAAATTAATCATTACAGCCGTCATTTTTCGAAACCCTCGATGGGACAACCAAAAGGTCACCTCCTCGTGACAACCTTTCACCTGTCTCTCGAGCAATAGTTTCCCTCAGTGACCGCACTAGTCACATCGCGAAACTAGGGGCATGTGTTATAGTGAGATTTCTCTCACCTAGAAACTCGAGACTAGATTCCTCCTTAAAAGGACACGTGTATTCAGATTCCCAATGAAAGCTGAAATGTCCGTGAGAGACTTCTCGAAGTTTAGACCTCGCCCAGGATAGAACCAGCGAGATATTGCGGGTGCGACCTAAGTCGCACCGCATAACCATAATCCTCATCATGCAGGGTAGACCCAACTCGCATATGTCAGAACATGTGCGAGTGTCCCCCTCTATACCTCCGCGACGAGTATGGAGACCGATGCTCTATGAGGCAGATTTGGTCCCAGCGACCCAACAGCCCTAACGGACCAATATAAGCTCGCATGTCCAGAAGTTACCAGCTTCAACATGCGACGTCTACAACAGGCGATTACTTAAGGACACAGACGTTCCAAACGTATGTGCGATCCTACGAGCTCAACAGACGGAACATGAACGGTCAACTCGCAGATGCGAAAGACGCATACGTTGATGAATTCAGTATCTGTCATACATTTATTAATGTTAACGTTGTTTGAGTTTAATCATTGCAATTCAATGTGTAAATAATGGATTAACAATAAATGTGATCCTCTTGTAACCGATTGGGCACCTGCTTTGTATATAAAGGGGTGACCCACCGTGAAAATGGACCTACGAATCCCTTGCTACAGTGGACTAAGCAGAACGAAATCTGACTGAACCACTATAATTCACCGTCTCATCTATTTTTCCAGCTTTGTTGTTTACTCTCGCATTCCTAATTCGAGTACTCGCCATTCTAGGTCGAATACTCGCATTTGTCATCTCTCAAATAATTCTCTCTTTTTCCAGTTAAATTGTACTTTTTGGTGTTGCGAAATATCAGTAACAACATAGTCGTTGCCTAAATCCTTCTATGGTAATACAATTTCAGAATGATGTAATGGTTGGGTACTTAATGTAAATCATTACTAGATTCATGGATGATCTAATCAAAATCTTAAGAAAAGCTAGACCTATTAACCATGGTTTGTTAGCTATTCTAAGTGATTAGGGGTGGACCATCCCATTGTCAATAGATAAGAAAGTGTTTGTTCAAACAAATACTACTTTTCTAAGAAAATGACTAAGTCTGAAAAACAAGTAGCAAATAAAGGAGATATTTAATTCTTGATTTCAAAAGTGTTCTATCATCTTATATAACATATGATGATCCCACTGCCTCTGTTGTCTTGTCACAACCGAAGAGATCAATACCATTTAGTTTTCTTAGACATAATTCACGGTGCCTTGTCGTAGTGGGAGAGTTTCTAGGAACTCACCTTCTTATGACTTGGGAGACACTAGTGATTAAAATCCATTGTGAGTTTAAACAAGTAATGGATTGTCAAGATAAGAAACTAAGAAGAAAGCCAATAGAACTATGGTTTAATCCATTCACATGGAGTAACCTAAAGTTTTCTATTACAAGGACATAAAAGGAAATTTTCGTTTATAAGTCCATTCAATGGACTTAACAAAACTTCTTGTTCCTAGTATTATAGGTTTGAGTTTATCTAAACCTATGGCTTGTGGTATACCTGGTAATTACTTACTCTAATGCAAGCAACTTACTTTAGTAAGATGCTGAAGCATTTTCTTTCTAATGGCAATCTATAGAAGCTTCACAACTTCTTAGGTATAGATTTTATTTATCTAAGGAAAAGTCTTAACTATTCCAGAAAAGATAAAGCCATGAAAGAATTTCTTATATCAACAGTGAGAGGTCTTAGATATGCTTTTGTATGCCTTAGACCAGACACCTGCTGTTGAGTGGGAGTAATGAGTAGGTATCAGATTAATCCAGGAGAAGAACATTGGAAGACAATCAAGTAAATCCTAAGATTAAGAAGAGGAACTATATGTTAGTCTATAAGAGTGTGTTTAAAACTCTTAGACTACACCACATCAGATTTCAAAATTTGCCTATGTGCTAGTAAATATTTCTGATAAGATGGTGGTTACTCTGGGGGTGGAATAGTGATTTTGGAGAAGTGTAAAAACCTATCTGAAGTCTCTAGGTCTACCAGAGAGGGACTGAATGTTAAGGTTGCAGGAAAGGTACTTATTCAGTCTAAGGAAAGTTCTATACATTTTTGGCATCATTCCAAATTGCCTTAAACTACTAGTGTTAATTTCCTGATTAACCAAAAGTAGTTGCCAAAGATATAGAATCCAGTATCCCAAGAGAGTAGACATATAGAGAGGAATTTCACATTATCAGTGATTTTTTGATTAAAGGAAGAGTAATGGTGGAGAAAAGGTTGTGTTTAATTCAACCTTTCAGATCCTATTACGAGGAGTTTACTACTACTACACTTGATTTGTATATCGAGGTGTTGAGATTATTTGAAACGCACTTTTTGTTTTATATTAGTGCAAGTGGGAGTTTGTTGGGTTTTATGCCCTAAATAAAACTCATTTCAATATAATCAGATTTACTTATTAATATAGATCAGAAATAACATTTAATGTTGCATGGTTCACATGATTTATTTCATGATTATATGTACATAATGTATAAATTCATCTGAAACCCTTTTCACATACTTGATCCTGTTTATTGTGCCGTCAACACATTGGAAAGTAAACATGACTATGTGAATAAAGTTTCCTAGATTTATCAGACACAGGGTTTTACTGATATGATAATCTACAACAAGAGTTTACTTGTATTTGGAGAAATACTATGTTCTTTCCAGGACATTGGTTAAAGTAAAGCTCAGGTTGGATGCATGGAGTATCATTGGAAGGGACCGATATTGAACTTTGACTTAGATTTAATTAAACTTACCGTAAAATCTATTCAAGTCAATATCGCCTAGTTGATCCTAGATCAAATGATCTTAATCCTGTTATGATTAGGCTCAATCTTGAAAGGCTATTCGTGTTCCTTGAATTGTTAGTTAAGCCTACTTTTAGGTCAGGGTGATACGTACTTTTTGGGAACACGGTAGTGCAATTGAGTGGGAGCGCTAGCATAAACATGGAATCTATAGCTTCTATCTGGCGAATAGTAAGCAAAGGATGATCTCCTTCGAGCTTGACCAAACAAAAATAAATGGTGGAGATCTCATTTCACATAAGCTGAAATATCATTTATACGGGGTCAAGTGTTTTAAGGATAAAATACATAGTAGGCTGTTACGGTAATTTAATCCCTTTACTGTGTAGATCATTCATATAGAGGATCATTGATCAAATTAGGATTATAACAATGGATAACTAATGATGTGTCTATATGGTTGAACATATAGAGCATTCTATATAATGAGAGTGCAATTCTAAGTTCTATGCGTGGATTCAACGAAGAATTAATAAGTTAGTGAATTTTAGTGCTAAATTCTTGATCTACTTATTGGAAGCTCGGCTATACAGACCCATGGTCCCCCCACTAGTTGAGATAATATTGCTTGTAAGACTCATGTAATTGGTTTTGATTAATCAATTATAATTCTCAAATTAGACTATGTCTATTTGTGAATTTTTCACTAAGTAAGGGCGAAATTGTAAAGAAAGAGTTAATAGGGGCATATTTGTTAATTATGATACTTTGTATGGTTCAATTAATAAATATGATAAATGACAATATTATTTAATAATTATTTATAGTTATTAAATAGTTAGAATTGGCATTTAAATGGTTGAATTAGGAAATTGGCATTTTTGAGAAAATCAGATACAAAAGGTGTTAAAATTGCAAAATTGCAAAAAGCAAGGCCCAATCCACTAAGTGTATGGCCGGCCACCTTTGTATGTATTTTAAGTTGATTTTTTCATTATTTTAATACCATATAATTCAAATCTAACCCTAGTGGAATGCTATAAATAGATAGTGAAGGCTTCAGGAAAATCAGACTTTTTCCTGACACTTTCTGAATCAGAAAAACCTGAGCCTTCTCTCTCCCTATCTGGCTGACCACTCCCTCTCTTCTTCTTTAATATTTCGAAATCCTTAGTGATTAGAGTAGTGCCCACACACATCAAGCAATACCTCAATCATAGTGAGGAAGATCGTGAAGAAAGATCATCAGCAAAGGAGTTTCAGCATCAAAGATTCAGAGAAAGAGATCCAGGTTCAGATATTGATAATGCTCTGCTACAGAAAGGAATCAAGGGCTAGATATCTGAACGGAAGGAGTCATATTATTCCGCTGCACCCAATGTAAGGTTTCCTAAACTTTATATGTGTTTAATTTATCGTTTTAGAAAGTTCATATTTAGGATGTTAATAAACATACTTGTGAGTAGATCTAAGATCCTGGTAAAATAATTTCCAACAGATTTCATCAAACCTTTTGTTCCAGGAGCGAGAAGCTTGCTTAAGTCCATAAATGGACCTATTGAGTTTACAAACTTTCTTTTCCCGCCCTTGAAAATCATAGCCTTCTGGTTGCTCCATATAGATGGTTTCTTCAAGAATTCCATTGAGGAAAGTTGTCTTGACATCCATTTGCCAGATTTCATAATTGAAAGCGGCTGCGATGGAGAGAAGAATTAGGATGGATTTGAGCATGGCGACCGGACTAAAAGTGTCCTCATAGTCCACGACTTCTCTTTGGGTGTAACCCTTGGCGACCAGTCTAGCTTTAAAAGTTTCAACTTCGCCTCCAGCGCCTCTTTTCTTCTTGTATACCCACTTACATCTAATTGGATGATAGTCATCGGGTGGGTCTACATATTCCCAGACTTTGTTCTTTTTCATGGAATCCATTTCTGAATCCATGCCGGCTGACCATCGTTTCCGTTCTAGACTTGCCATTGCCTGTTTATAGGTTAATGGGTCATCATCAATACCGTCACCAACGACCATATTGATTTCACCATCCAAGCCATAACGAGATGGTTTAGTAGAAACCCTCCCACTACGACGAGGAGCGGTGATCTTCTGAATAGGAACTTGAGTGGTAGTTCTCTCGGTTGTATCAACTTGTATAGGTTCACCCGAGGAAGTGGAATTATCCTCTACTTGAGTAGAAGAGGATGGAACATTAGAAGAACTTATATCTGAAAGTATTTCCTCCAATACTACTTTATTTTGTGGCATGAAATTCTTAATATATTCATCTTCAAGGAAAGTGGTGTTTGTGGAAACAAACACTTTATCATCCTTGCGACTATAAGATAGTCCACCCCTAGTCTCTTTAGAATTTCCAACAAACATGCAAACCTCAGTTTGTTTTTCAAGTTTGCCATCTTTCTTTCTTAAGACATGAGCAGGGCACCCCCAGATTCTATAATGGTGTAAACTAGGTGTACGACCATTCCATAGTTCTAAAGGTGTCTTAGGAACTGATTTAGATGGAACAACATTTAAAATGTCGGTTGCCATCTGAATTGCATATCCCCAGAAGGACGTAGGTAGAGTTGAGTAGCTAAGCATGGACCTAACCATTTCCAAAAGCGTGCAATTCCTTCTTTCTGCAACTCCATTTTGCTGTGGAGTGCTAGGGGCAGTTAATTGGGATTCAATGCCAAGTTCGATCAAAAGGTCTTTGAACTGCATATCCATATATTCTCCACCCCGATCAGTTCGCAAGATCTTTTAAGGTTTTACCCAATTGGTTTTGAGCCAATACAAGAAATTCCTGAAACTTTTCAAACGTTTCAGATTTCTTATGCATAAGGTAAATGTGACCATATCTAGAGTAATCGTCCATGAAAGTGACAAAGTACTCATAACCACCTCTAGCTTTGACATTCAGTGGTCCACATAGATCTGAATGTACTATGCCTAGTGGTTCCTTGGCACGCTCTCCCTTTGCAGAGAAAGAACGTTGGTCATCTTTCCTTCTAGGCAAGACTCGCATACAGGTAATTCACCTAAGATGACATTTTTCAATAGACCGTCTTTGGTTAACCTATTGAGTCTGTCATAGCCTATGTGACCTAAACGTAGATGACATATATATGTTTCATCATCATTATCGATATTTTACTTTTTATGGTTTCTAGGCTTAGCTACTTTAAACAGTTCGTTATGAAGCGCAAATGGTTCGTCTGGTCGTAGAGCATAAAGCCCCTATTCCATGGATGCAACACAAATATGAATGCCATTTGTAGAAACGGTTGAACCAGAACTCAAAAAATCTAATTTGTATTGTTGCATTTGTAAGCATGAAACAGAAATCAAGTTTCTACTGAAATTTGGAATGAATAAGACATTGTCTAATTCCAAAATTCTGTTATGAAACTTGAGTTTGGCTTTTCCTCTTTCTCTAACCGTACCATTTCGCCATTACCAACTTTAAGTTTCAACTCTCCGGATTTCAAATAATTCAGTTTTCAAGCAATTGCAATGAACAACTGACATGGTTTGTAGATCCAAAATCAAGAATCCAGATGGATTTATCATTCTCTAAAACACATGATTCAAAAACTAAAGCATCACTGCTTAATCGTTTTTGAATTGTTGTTATTGATGGTTCAATCTGTTGTGTAGGGTAATTTAAGGAAGTGGAAACACTTTCTCTATTCTTCTCAACTGAGCTTGAAGTAGTAGGATTGTCGGAGTTATGAACTCTTTGCTCTTCAGATTGAACAATTCCTAGCTTAGCTGCTTTGTGGAATTTCATGTTCATCATGAGCAAGTGTGAAGTATTACTCTGACTAGGAGTCTTATTCACACTTTCAAGTTTGTTCCTAAAAGAAATTTCTAGATGAGTGTTGGGATGTGGGTTGTACATTTTGGCACTACAAATATCAATAAACAAAAGTAAGCTTTTGGTTCAATAAATTCATACACAAGTTCAGAAAATAACAAGTAATCAGATATGTTTGCAAAAATACTAAAAACTCTAACATATTTTTATTTTCCAAGGTTTCCAACATAATAAAATACAGTGTCCCGGTAGGCGAGAGTCAAAGATAATATTTGTTGAATAGAGTAGTCAGCTCATCTAAAATGGAAACCATTTTAGCAACCCTCTATTCGATCAAAATAAGAATCCAACATTGTCCCGGTAGGCGAGAGTCAAGGTTATTCTCATTTTATGAGCTTCCACCATTGTTTCATGTTTTATAAGTTTATCTCTAAGTAGTCACCGTAGGGGAGAGTCCAATAGAGACGAAAACTTACAAAATACTTATCAAATGAGATCTTACGGTGTTAAATGCTTTCAACAGATAACCATCCATAAGGGGGACGAAGTCTAGCGTCTCGAGGTTATATTGAAACATTTAACTATTGTAAGACCAACAATGGAGATCGAATATCTCTTGATTAAAGCTCATTATTTAAAATAATGTATTTTTAATTAATCATTTATTTTAATCCATATATTTTAATAATGAAAATTAATTAATTTAAAGTTGGTGCAAAATTAATTAAAAATTAATTTCTAACTTTAATTTAATTTTCAATATTAAATTTTTGAAAATCATTATATAAAATTTCAAAAATATTTAAATATAATAAAATAAATACTTGAAAAATATCTAATTTAAGTTGTTCCAAAATAATAAAAATTTTAACTTAAATTATTTTTCAAATAAAATTAAATTAAGTTGTAACTACTTAATTTGAAAGATATTCCATTTTAAGTTGATCCAAAATCTTAAAAAAATTTCAAACTTAAAAAATATCCTAAGAATCTTTAATAACTAATTCCTAAAATTCCTCAACTTAATTTTGAAATCGAAAGAGATTCAAATTTAAGTTGACAAAAAAAAAATTAGTTAGAAATAACTAATTTACAACTTAAATAGGAACATTTAATGAAATATTAAAAAAAAAGCTTCAGAAGGAATCTAGTTAGTTATAATTCTATACTTAATCACATACAAGAAAAATACATATAGTTTATCTTGAATTAATTTCATTAAACTAATTGTATTTTTCTTAAATTAATTTCAAAATATACGAATGAAATATAATTCTATTTATTTTGAAATTAATTATGTTGCTAATCAATTTTTATTAGGTTAAACTAATTTAATTAACCTAGTACAGTTATTCAAATCAGGTAAATAGGCCTTCACTGTTGGGGTTGTTCATGTGAGGGAGGGTTGAGTTCAGTATGTCGTACCCACTGCTATTGGCCCCCTAACTCTCACACAAGGCCCAAAAGAGAGGAATTTAACCTTAAAATGAACAATTGATATTAATTGAATAGGCCCAAAAACCTAAATCGGCCTAAATAAAATCTATCATGGTGTGACATTTTATTTAGCAACCTAGTCCATATTAATTAAAAAATTAAATGAACTACCTATATGCATCTAAACACAAAGTAAACATATAGGCTCACACAGGCACACAGATTTGGATGGATACTATCATGTTACTAGGTCATACACAGATGAAAGAAGAATGTAAAATTTACCTATTACAAATTATTGTCTTGATTTATTGACAATTGAACCATGGGTTAAAATCAAATCATTGGATCTGTCAACAAGTTAACCATGGCAATTTGGATCAAGCAATAATAGGTTTTATAAAACTTACAAACAAGCTAAAAACACATACACCTTCAACAAGTTGGATAGTTGGATATAGGATTTATATAATTTTAAATTAATTAATTTAAAGTTGAACCTACAATTTTTGAAAAATTAGGTTTCAATTAACCTAAATATCTTTTCAAAAAAAATGCTAACTATCTATCAAATTTCATGTTATTTTATAAATTAAATATTCAAGATAATTTAATATCTTTTTTATGATTTTATAATTTAATTTAAATAAAAAAAATAACAAAATTTTAAAGTTAGCATAATATCATATTTCTATTCAAAATATCATCATTAAAATAATCTTATTTTAAATTTAAATAAGGTCAATATATTTTAAAATAGAATAATTTGAAAAATATTAATATCTGACCTTAAATTTAAAAATAAGATAAAATAATCAAATTTTAAAAATAAGATAATTAATTAAGCAAAAAAGATAGATTTTTACCTATTTCAAATTCAAATTACACTAATATCTTAAATTAATTTTAAAAATTACTAATTAATTTAATTCTGATAATTAGATTTGAAATATGAAAAGTAAAAAATCAAAGTACAAAACTACACAAAAAATCGAAAATTAATTCCATGAAAAAGCATGAAAAAATGAAGAAAATCGAAAAAAAAAATGTGAGTTGTCCGGATGGTATGCACAGCATACGCGCGCAGGGGAGAGGACACAGCTGAGGTTTCTTGGAGCTGGAGGCTGCAAGCAGCCATTCCGCGCGGAGGAAGGGATTTCGGACATCCCTGAGCGTGTTTCTTCAGATACAACATGTCTGAACACGCGTCTGACCGAGTGAAACTCAGTGTCCGCGCGCGTGAGGGTGTGTCATCACCCTATCTTTTTTCAAAACTTCAAAAAATCATAACTAATTCAAATAAAATCGAAATCAAGTTCTATAAAAAAGTGAATTGCTTAATTTTTTCCAAACTATCCAAAAAAAATAATTCTAGAAACGAAAATTCAATTATTTTTCATAAAATTTCACAAGCATCAATCAATCATCAAATAACACACAGATCAACATGAAACCATCCAAATCACACACAAATCGTTTTAAGCCTAAATTTCTTGAAAGTAAATCAATTACTATGGCTTTGAGGCCAGTTGTTGGAATTATTTTACCAGGATCTTAGATTTACTAACAAGTATGTTATTTAACATCTTAAATATGAACTTTTAAAACGATATGAAATAAACACATATAAAGTATAAGAAACCTTACAGTGGTTGCAGCGGAATATAATGTCTCCTTCCACTCAGATCTCTAACTCTTGTATTCTTTCTGTAGCACAGTATCACCAACATCTGAGCCTGAATGTCCTTCTCTTGAATCTGGATTCTTCACAGCCTTACACACTATGATTGAGATACCACTTGATTGTGTGGGCACTCACTCACTCACTATAGGGCTTCGGTTTTCAAAAGAGACGAAGAGAGAGAAGGTGGCGGCTAGGAATAGGAAGAAGGCTTTGAGTTTTTCTCTGAAGGAATGAGATGCATCATCTTTTTCCTAAAGCCATCACTATCTATTTATAGCAAACCACCTAGGGTTAGGTTAGATTTATTTGGCATTAAAATAATGAAAAAATAAATGATAAATTGCACTACATAGTGGCCGGCCATAGATAGGATAATGGGCCCCACTTTGTAATTTTGCCATTTTGTCATTTTTCCATCTCATTTTCTTAAAAACACCAATTTTCCAATTTAACCATTTAAATGTCAATTCTAATTATTTAATAACTAAAAATTAATTATTAAATAATATTGTCATTTAATATATTTATTAATTAGACTAATCAAAGTCTCTTAATTAACAAATGAACCCTAGAAACTCTTTCTTCACAATGTTGCCCTTGCTTAGTGAAAATTCATAAACTAGACATAGTCTAATTTTAGAATTATAATTGATTAATCAAAATCAATTAACTTAGTCTTACAAGCAGTATTGTCTCAACTAGTATGGGACCATGGGCCTATATATCTGAGCTTCCAATAAGCAGACCTAGAACTTACTAGGTAAATTCACTGACTTATTAATTCCTTGTTGCATCCACTCATAGAACTTGGAATTGCACTCTCAGTTATACAGAACGCTCTATATGTTCCACGATATAGATACGGTATCAATTATCCATTGTTATAATCCCAATAATCAATGATCCTCTATAGATGATTTACATTGTATAGGGATTAAATTACCGTTACACCCTTCAATTTATTTTATCCTTAAAACACTTAGCCACCTATAAATGATATTTCAGTGAACTAAATATAATCACTGAAATGAGTACTCAACCATTTATCTCTGTTTAGCCAAGCTCGAAGGAAATCATCATTTCACTTCTATTTGCTAGATAGAAGTTATAGATTCCATATCTATGTTTAGCGCTCCCACTCAATTGCACTACCATGTTCCCAAAATGTACGTATCACCCTGACCAAAAAGTAGGCTTAACTAACAAATCAAAGAACATGTATAATACTCTTGAGATCGAACCTAACCATATCAGGATTAAGATCATTTGATCTAGGATCAACTAGGTGATATTAAATTGAATAAATATTACGGTAAGTTTAATATATCTGAATCAAAGTTCAATATCGGTCCCTTCCAATGCATACTCCATACATCCAACCCAAGCTTTACTTTAACCAATGCCATGGAAAGAACATAGCACTTATCCAAGGTGCAAGTAAACTATGTTGTAGATTGTCATATTTGTTAAACCCTCTATGTACTGATAAAACTAGGAATATATATTTAATCACATAATCTTGATTACTTTCCACTGTGCTGACGACACAATAAACAAGAACATAAATGTGATAAGGATTTGGATGAATTTATAAATCAAATAAACATATAAATGATAACATGAACCAAATGACACACAAAGTGATGAAAAATACTTCTGATTCTTTATTGATATTTAAAAAGATAAAGATTACATTGAAAAGGAATTTTATTTAGGGCATAAAACCCAACATTATATGGCTTAATATGCAATATATACATTTCTGTAAACATCATTGTGGAGCAAAAGTATTTCCTTGCACCTATTGCATCTATAAAAATGTGCACCTGAAGCCCTACCCCCCTAAGAAGACAACTCAAGACGATTGGCCACAGCGCAGGCCCTACTTCTTTCTTTGCTTTCTGTATCCGCTCGACTAGTTCCATCGACGTGATTATGGAAACCACTTTTTCACTGAATCGAGCGCTTCCGAGGTCGGTTGGAACTCGACTATTGGTGTTTCGAACCCGATTATCCCATTGTAGCAGGAAAACAAACTATAAGGTAATCGGGAAAGGCAGAAAGTCAGAAAAGTATTCACTTCTTGCAAAGATGGACCTAGAATACTTTAAAGGACTAAGTAGGGAGGAGGGGTAAGCGTGATTTGGAAGCTTTCAATAGAGTCTGAGACTTCTCCCTGGCTTCGTATGGATAGACACACGTCTTCGAATCTCTAAACTCCCACCCTCTATCGGAACTCCCATACACTCATCTCCATACAACATGTCCGCCCGTATAAGCCAAAAGTCTAGTAGGTGTTATGTTAGTTGGTTCCTAAAGCTTATGTCAATAAAGTTAGTTGTTATGTTCAACATATTTTCAATTATTGTTAGTATTAAAAATAAAGTTCAAAATAGTATAATGTACACACAAATAAAATAATATGCATGTAAATGACTGTTTGAAGTACTATAAATTATTTTAAAATTTCTCATTGAACAAAAAAAGACAGAAAACAATTTAAAATGTACCAAAATTAGACATGACCGTAGGAGTTTTATTATGATTGTTTATATAATTGATTAAGATTTTTAAGGGAAAACAAAAAATTTAAAGTAAAAAAAAAAAGAGAAACTTTAAGAATAAAATATAGAAACTTTAATTAAAGTTTTTAGAAAAATGACACAAAATATCAAATAACAACACATAAGTCACTCTTATCTCAAACCAAAAAAAAAAAAAAAAAAAGACATAAGTGAGCATAGTAAGCTGAAGAATAGCAACACTGCTCCGCCTTTGCATTTTTGCTTGATTAAAGCCTATAAATGTAGCAGTCATTTTTAGTTTTGAAAAAGTTGAAGGCAGTGAAAAATTTAGACAATAAAATCAAGCAGTTTAAAGAAAATAATATGTACCTCTTTTCATGCTTTTGAACCTCTGATGCTAGGACAATTAACGGATCATGTACATAATCGTGATTAAGTGCAACCCACTGCTGCATTTGCGCTAACCCAGCAAATGTGTTTTTCTTAGAAACTTTAAAAATAAAATATAGAAACTTTTATTAAAGTTTTTAGGAAAATGACACAAAATATCAAATAACAACACATAAGTCGCTCATCCCCTGTTGATCGTCATCATGACGAGCTGCTCCGAGTTCGAGTACTTCCACCGATACGGCGTCGTTTCGGTTGCTGCTATGCGAGTCGCCACTGAGTTGGATATGTAGCTCAGCCGCGTTGATTTCTGGCTCGGAGAAAATTGACGTAGAAGAGAGCAACGACGAGGAAGAAGAAGAAGAGGAGGAGGAGTACTCTCCGTAGGGAACTCAATCTTTCGGCTCAGAAATTTGGGTTCTATGTTTCTTATCTTTTAGTTTTTGTTCCATTTTTTTTTTCAGGTTCTTCAAATCTGGATTTTAAAATTTCTTTTTGTTTTCTTGAAATATTTTTAAGAAATTAATGTGTTTTGCAATGATATTATGCAATGGTATTCATGGTGGATATTTCTATAATCTATAAGTTATATAAATGTAGTAAACTTTTGAATAAATTGAAATAAGAATGAATCAAAATAAAATTACAAAAAAAAAAAAAATGCACTAACATTCACCTTCACCGGAGAAGATGGTCTGGGCGAAACTTAAGAGAATGACTTCCTGTTTTCTTTTCCCTGAACTAATTTTTCATTTTAATCCTTTTTAACACTTTATGTTTAGCCGGTGGACTAATGAAATAGTAATTAAGGATATATATGAATGTTTCTATATTGACCAAATCAACTAAATAATAATAATAAAGTGTCTATCAGTATATCCCACTTTGACTAATTCAAATCCAATTTTAATTCAATACACTACAATCTACAATAACTTTCTAAAATTTTCCTATGTGGACCAATTATACTACACGATAGTGGAACTATTAATGAATTTCTTTTATGGGTGTCTATTAAAGAATTTCCCTATATTAATTATAGGGAAATTCTATAATGCACCCCCTTAAAAGAGGTATATCGATACATCTCTATCTGTTTTAGTATCCGAAATAATTTTTTAGTCAAAATTTTTTTCAAGGTCATGTAAATTATAGTTATTTAAGACATCCTGCAAAATTTTAAGAAATTCGAAAAAGTTTAACACGCTGAAAATTGCGTTCAAGCAGTGTGTTGCACGGGTGACTATTTTATTTTATACACGTGTAAAATAGACTGTTTGAACATTATTTTCTATATTGTAAATTATTTTGAATTTCTCAAAATTTTGTAGGATATCTTAGATAGCTATAACGTACATGGATATGAAAAAAAAAATAAACTAAAAAAATTTTGGATGCCAAAACAAGTAGAGAGTGCATCAGTACATCTCTTTTAAGGGGCTGCATTGTAAAATCGCTCTTAATTATATAAATTTAAATTTATTAATAAATAAATAAATAATAAAACTTTACAATTTTTATAATATAATAATTAATATATTTAATAAACATTAAAGAAAAATAAAAAATAATAAATAAAATTATTATTAGTAAGCAATTTAAATAGAAATTTTTACACCATAAATACAAAATGCATTCTTTATTACTGAAATACCCTCACACGGTTATTGTTACTTTTTTACTCATCAAGTTTATTTTATTACACTTTTACCACTTTGCACACACATTTTCATGCATCACACTTGTTGCTTACACGTGAGGGGTCTAGGATTGACTTCTATCAATCAATCCATCATTTCACTCTCTTTTTTTCTTCTTTTCTTTTTATTTTTAATTTTATTTCGGTTTTAAATTTTTAATTTTTAATTTTATTTCAGTTTTTAATTTTTAATTTTTTTCCATAACAATTCTTCTTTTCTTTTTATTTTAAATTTTTAATTGTAAAGCTAGTTTCTTATATATTGTTGCTTACACGTCAGGGGTCTAGGATTGACTTCTATCAATCAATCCATCATTTCACTCTCTTTTTTTCTTCTTTTCTTTTTATTTTTAATTTTATTTCAGTTTTTAATTTTTAATTTTTAATTTTATTTTAGTTTTTAATTTTTAATTTTTTTCCATAACAATTCTTCTTTTCTTTTTATTTTTAATTTTTAATTGGAAAGCTAGTTTCTTATATATTCTTACGAAGAAACGGACCTTGATAACATATGGAGCGACTGTGTAGAGAATAAAGCCAGAGAGGGTATAGACAACAAAAGCTAATACCTGAAGACAAAATTAAATAATAAAGAATAGTCGAAGTCAAGGAAAGTGTTCTGAGAAATGAAAAATATTTTCACTGGTTTTAGGCACAATCTTAGGAAATCATTGTGCTTCTTATGTATGTTTGCTCAACAAATAATGCAGAGATTTCATTGTCAACGTTTCTGGGAAAAAAGCTAATGTTGGTGCTGATGTTCGAACCGAGGTTTGTTTTCGGTTTCTTTTTGGTTTTCTCCCATATTTGAAATTTTACACCTTCTGTATGTATTTTTTTAATATGTTTTTTATCTAGTTGTTTCCTGTCCATTTTTATATCATCAATGGGTAACAATGAGATTTATCATGGATGTTGATGTTCAAAGAGTTTTTCCTGTATTTTAGTTTGTATACAGTTGTTTTGTAGTTTTATTATAGTTTTGCTACTTGCATATGTTATTTCACTATAAAATTAATATGCAACTATTTGCACAAAACTTACTATGTATAACTACTATTTCTTAGTCCCCATCAAATTAAATTCTTGCATAATATATAAACTATCATAAAACGATAATGCAACTATAAGGCAACTATTTGCACTTGCATACAGTTGTTTTGTAGTTTTATTATAGTTTTGCTACTTGCATATGTTATTTCACTATAAAATTAATATGCAACTATTTGCACAAAACTTACTGTGTATAACTACTATTTCTTAGTCCCCATCAAATTAAATTCTTGCATAATATATAAACTATCATAAAACGATAATGCAACTATAAGGCAACCAAAACAAAAAATAAACAGACTTATACATAATTGGTTGTACCTTAATTCGATTTTACTCTTCTTATTTTATTTTTCAAAAAATATATTTATATTGAAAACCAGTAATCAATCAAAATGTAACTGTATATAACGTAGATGTATTATTCATGAGGTTTTTTTAAAAAATTTCACATCATACATTGTTTTGAATTTGGTGGGAGCTCCAGATCTGTTTGTTACAGATCTACATTTCATGAATCTGGATTTCGATATTAAGGGGAGTTGTTTTGATCGAATAAAACAGAAAACAAATGTGTAATTTCAGTTTCTTCACAGTTTTTCTGATTTTTTTTTTTCGTCATTTTCAGTTTAGATCATTGCAGGTCTTCTTTTCCAGTTGATTTTGACAGAATTAATAGTTGTATTTTTCTCGTTTTGGTTTCATTTTGGTTGTTTTGCGGTTTTAAAACGAGCGCGTATTTTCATCTTCATGGTTCGCTCTGTACAGCTGAAGGCTTAGTGCATGTGGTATTTTTGTAAATATTTATATGTGGACTATATAAATGTTTAATGGGCCGGCCCAAAGTATTTTTGTAATTTTTTTTCCTTTTTTGTATTTTTCTATTTTTTTCCCATTTAAATATCATTATATATTAAAATAACATTTTTTTTTGTTTTCTTTTATTATTATATTAAGAAAATATTATGATAGAGTCGCGCGAAAAACTATATTACCTAGTTTATAGAAGAAAGAAGAAAGAGAAATATTTAATAAAGTTTTAATAAGTTTTTCTATTTAAATTTTTTTGACACATGATAATTTATTATGCATGCGACAGGCTTACTACAGATTACTGGCAACAGTAGATTTTAATCCTTCTTAAACTACAACAAACTACATTCCTTCATCTTTCCTTTGACTTTCAGCCTTGCCGTAAAATTTGTATGAAAACTCATTGCTCGAGCATTGTTCCACCAAGTTGCAAATTCCTTATTAAAGGGAGTTGTGTCCTGGCCAGGAAGTATCAAACCGGAAAGGACATGGTCCCACACCACAACAATGGATTGTAGTCCAAAACGATAAGGCTGTGATTTGATACATCCTGCTTAATAAAGGAATATAACTCAATTCCTTTGTTTTTTTTTATTTGAAAAACTCATTCCATTTGTTAGTAAACTGGAATCTATCCAATCTACAACAAACGGATTGTTCTGACCACGAAATATTTACCGTTATTCATGTTTACTAATGTCAGAAATATGATTGCTCATGTTTTTGTCAAATTTAATATGTTGCTGAATACAAAATGTATAGTTGGAGGTTACTAAGTGACACAGACAAGTTAACACCAAGCAACTCCTCGTGCCATGAGAAAGATGACAACAACGTTTAAATAAGCAATGGGAAAGAGGTAATGAACATCACTTCATTTTGTAGAAATAGTCTCTGCTAAAAAGAATATCACTTTTTCCACACATTACACATGAAACTTTACTAAAAAACCAAAAAAAAAAAGATACAAAGAAATACTCTGTAAAATAAATTATGACAAAAAGGAAAGAAAAAGAGAAGGGTCAGTAATACGAATTCACTGATGTTGCAAACCAAAGTCTTCTTCAGCTTGCTTCAGCACAGCTGAGACACTAGTGAAAAACTCTGGCTCGTGTGCTTTGATTTCATCAAGAGTCTTCGATTCGTGTTCATCCACCTGAAAACATGTAACAGCAAGGAAAGGACAAAGTTGTAAACCAAGAATCATTTATTATAAAACTGAACTTTTAATTATATCTAAAAAAAATACCTTTTATTAATAACAAAAGTCAATTACTGAAGTAATTTTTATATATTATATCTATTAAACGTTTTTTTTCATCCAAAAATATTAGGGGAGCCCATCCCTAATATACACAATGTTCGACCCCTGATTGTACCTATGTTTAGAGGAAATCTAGTAACATGGAGAAGCAGAAGTCAGAGCATTGCTCTTGGAGTTTGTGAACAAATGTGGATAAGAAGATTGCTGTGTCAACTACGAATAACTTTGACGAGATCAATCAAGATGCTATGTGATAGTCAATCAGCTATAGGTATTTCAAAAAGTCAAGTCCATCATATAATTAAAAATGCTGAATTAGATTGAGAATAAAATTGTGCAGACACTCCAACAAAGCTTGTGTATTCTTGTCAAATATTTTAAACACCTACAATTAAGTTATTGAGAATGCTCTCTTGTCTCTCCTCCCTCCTCCAAGTAAGTAGTTTATGGTTTCCATGAGTCCAGTTAGAATAGTGAAAAGGACTAGATTGTCGGGAAATGAGATTTCAACTACTGTGATGCTGCTTTCTGGCTTCTCGGATCAGTAGCAGAGTTGCTCAGAAAAGGGATAGCAGGGTAAGTTTAAAAGAAAGTATTTACGAAGATGAGTTTACTGGTGGGAGTCTTCAAGAATAGAAGAGGGGAATTCTAAAGAGTTCCAAAGTAGGCAACAGCTTGGCTTAGAGTGTTATTGTCCCGGCAGAGAGAGTTGAAATGGTGGAAAGAACTTCCAAACTGTTTGGATAACATAGTAGGAGCCAAGAAAAAGGATACAAGCCATAGTTTTCTAAACAAACAATGGCCCATAAGAACAGTCCAAGGAGGACATGGGCCAATGGTACGGCATGGAGGGAAGGAGAAAAGGCAGGGAGGATGAGGCTGGGGGCTAATGTCTGATTTTTACTTCCTCAGAAAAATCTGATTGGTAGAAAGATCAATGATTAATTTCACATGAAGAAGAAGACAGGGAAGAAATTCGAATAATTCAGGAAGGCTGGTAGGACGCAAACACTACAGCAATGCTGTCAGTGTTCGGGATTCCATGGGGCGATTCACTATGCAATGGAGACTTTTTCCTCAAAAGTCATCGAGATGAGTCCCTTGAAGGATGATAGAACCATTTTGTGGTGTTCTTTGAGTGAGGAAAGAGAAAGGTTGGAGGGTGTGGGACAAGTAAGATTACCTTATGAAATCATCTCAACTCTTCGAATAATAATCTACGATAAACAAGTTTTGAAATGAATTGGCAAATCAAGATATAAAAAAATGCATCAAACAAATATTAAGATGGATGTTGCATTCCAACACTTACTTCTTTAAATTTCAAGAGAACTAAATTAGAGACAGATGCAGGTTTTTCTCTATCCCACCTGGAAAAGTAAGAAGCACACAAATTCCAAGCATGTCAGTGTAGATCCGTACTGCATACTATAATAAAATATAAATTATGAATTCTGATTCTAATTTATATGGATAACATTTGTAATTTTATTTCTGTAATGTTATATTCTGTTTAGAATTAAAGCAACATTTTCCAATTTGTCACAAGAGCATTTAAACCTCCAGTATAGCTAATTTTTAACTAACTTACACAAGCATGACCTTATTGATCTGTGATTAAAGCACCGTACCTCACAAGCATTAACTCATTGACAGAGCGCCACATTCCACGCCCTACATCTTTAGGAAATGGCTCTCTTGCACTCCTTCCATGCCATAACTCTTTTGTCACATACATCACTTCATCAACATCTACCTGTAAGAAAGATAATTAATGTGCAACCAAAAGGTAAGAATGTAAGACTTGTTACCAATTGTGGTGTTGTTATATTATGTTGAAATGTCAGAAGAGTATTTTATATTTTAAAACCATTCAATATGACGAAGAAAAAGTATAAACTGCTGAGAATATTTACTTTCTATTAAGAGTAATTTTTGAGTACACATTACATAGTGTATATAGATATTTAAAACGTACATTAAGAGAGAATAAAACAACAAACTCTTATTTTCTAGGAATAACATTCTCTGACTAAAGCTGATTAATTTATTCATTTGAATAATTCAACACTTCCCGCTCAAGCTTGATCATATATACTATATAATCCAAGCTTGTCAATCAACCTTTCAAACAAAGGCACATGCCATGCCTCTGCAAACACTTTGAGAATTCTTTGATCAATCTTCTCCTTCATGAAATGACAATCAACTTCAACATGTTTTGTACAATCATGAAGAACTGGATTATAAGATATGGAAATAGCAACTTTCCCATGAATTTTCAACATGTAGCCTTTGTATATCCAAGCTTGTTGCAATGTTCACAAAAAGGGCGATTATGCCATGACCTAGGAGCATCAGTACATAGGGTTAGACATCAAGGGAGAGTGCTCAATTTCAGTAGTTGAGAGGATACCACATCTGTATGTAGCTTTCTTCACGACGAACCTCATCAAAGGCCGCAAAAATAGAGGACGGAGGATTTTTCCCAAGAAGACGACCATGAACCTCTTCATAATCCCAGTTCCGGCCATGCAAGAAATCACACAATCTTTCATGATCAAGCAATTTTTGATCACTTCATCTCACCGACATAAAACAAATCAATTTCTTGCCATAGATTATACAAACAACTATAATATTGTGTTGGAGTTAGGATTTGTTTTCGGGGGTCCCGAACTTGAGTTTTGTAGAGAATGGTGAATAGAATTATGTGTTGTATTCCATAAAATAGTATATATTTATATACAAAGCTAGGAGACAAAATGGGAAACTACTAATTGCAAAATAGAAAACTACTAAATACAAATTACCATAATTTTTACAACTAATATACAGTTAATATTCTAACACTCTCCCTAAAGGTGGAGCATAGATGTTAATCATGCCCAGCTTGTTACAAAGATAATCAACTCGCACCCCATTCAAATCCTTTGTAAAAATATCTCCAATCTATTCTCCGGTCTTCACATATCCTGTGGAGATCAGACCTTGTTGAATTTTCTCACGAACAAAATGACAATCAATCTCAATGTGCTTAGTTCGCTCGTGAAACACGGGATTCGAGGCAATATGACGAGCAGCTTGATTATCACACCACAATTTTGCTGAAATAGAAGTCTTAAATCCAAATTCAGTCAAAAGCTGATAAATCCATATTACCTCACACACAGATTGTGCCATAGCCCTATATTCTGATTCAGCACTGGATCTAGACACAACATTTTGTTTCTTACTCTTCCAAGAGATCAAATTGCCCCCAACAAATACACAATATCCTGAAGTGGATCGTCTGTCTACCTTGGAGCCTGCCCAATCTGCATCAAAAAAACACTCAATCCGGGTATGTCCATGATCCTTGTAAACAATACCTCATCCGGGTGCTCCTTTCAAATAACATAAAATTTGCTCTAGTGCCGCCCAATGATGAAGTGTTGGAGAAGACATAAACTGACTAATGACACTAACTGGGAATGCAATATCTGGACGGTCACAGTTAGATAATTCAACTTTCCAACCAATCTGCGATATTTCTCAGGATCTTTAAATGGTTCCCTGTCACGTGTAAGATGCACAGCTGGATTCATTGGAGCATTACAAGGTTTTGCTCCTAATTTTCCTGTCTCAGTTAACAAATCAAGTACATACTTCCTTTGAGACAGAAAAATACCTTGTTTACTACGAGTAACTTCAATACTTAAGAAATACTTGAGCTCCCCTAAGTCCTTCGTATGAAACTGGGTATGAATAAAAGACTTAAGGGATGAGATACCTTCAGTATCATTTCTAGTAATAACGATGTCATCAACATACACTACTAACAAAATGATGCCAGCAGTTGATCTTTTGTAGAAAACAGAATGATCTGACTTACTTCCAACAAACTAAATTTCTCAACAGCCTGACTAAATTTAACAAACCAAGCACGAGTGCTTTGTTTCAATCCATACAAAGATTAGCGAAAACAACAAACTTGCCCTAACTCCATAAACACTTCTTCCTCAAGATCTCCATGAAGAAAAGCATTTTTAATATCAAGTTGATGCAAAGGCCAATGATCAGTAGCTGTCATGGAAAGGAACAGTCGAATAGATGCGAGTTTAGCAACAGGAGAAAAAGTATCACAATAGTCCACTCCATATGTTTGAGCATAACCCTTGGCAACAAGACGGGCCTTTAAGCGAGCAATTGTTCCATCTTGATTGAATTTAACCGTAAACACCCATTTGCACCCTATGGCCCGTTTTCTTGAAGGTAAATTAACCAAGACCCAAGTACCATTTGCAACTAAAGCATTCATCTCTTCTATCATTACAGCAAGCCAACTAGGATGAGACATGGCTTCACGAACAGTTTTAGGAAAAGTGATAGAATCAAGAGAAGCAATAAAATAGCAAGAAGAAAAGGAGAGATGATTATAAGAAACAAAAGAAGAAATAGGAAAGTACATTGGCGTTTACCTTTACGTAGTGCAATGGGAAGATCATCTTTGATTTCCGAATCTAATGACGAAGATGCAGGTGAAGAACATGAAACAGGAGGTGGAGGAGGGGGCGCCTCGTGTATACTATAGGAGGCCGAGGGTGTGGTGGAGGTGGTGGAGGTGTAGACATTGTGGGGGTGACGACCGAGGCAGGTGAAGGAACAAGAGACTCGCCAGTACATGTATCAGGCGCAGAGGATTTGACAGAATAAACCAACAAATCATCATCCTCCCCCTAACTAGTAGGAGTAGTAGAAGATGAAAAATAATGTGTATTTGCTACAAAGGTAACATGAATAGAAACAAGATATTTGTTGAGATCAGAACAATAACACCTATACCCTTTCTGAAGACAAGAATAACCAAGAAAGACACACTTTAGTGCCTTAGGGTCTAATTTGGTGACAGATGGGCGGACATCGCGAGCAAAACAAACACTGCCAAATACTCGAGGAACAACTGGAAACAATAACTTATTAGGAAAAGGAATTTTAAATGGGATTTCACCATTAAGGACAAGGATGGCATGCGATTAATAAGAAAGCATGTCGTGGAAACTGCATCGGCCCAAAAAGGTTTAGGAACTTTCATTTGAAACAAGAGGGCACGTCAAGTTTCAAGAAGATGTCTATTTTTACGTTCTGCGACACCATTTTGAGGTGTCGTATCAACACAAAAAGTTTCATGAAGCATGCCATTAGAGGCCATGTAAGATTGAAATTGAGCAGATGTGTACTCTTTGGCATTATCACTTCTCAAAGTACGAACAGATACATTAAATTGATTTTAAATCTCAGCACAAAAAGCAAAGAACGATTTTTCATTAAATATAACTAAGTTGCACGAGAATAATCATCCACAAAAGTAACAAAATACTTGAATCCAAATTGAGACAAAAATAGGAGAAGGACCCCAAACATCAGAATGATCTAACTCAAAAGGAACACTAGCACGTTTATTGACTCGAGGACTCAAACTAACACGATGATGTTTGGCAAACTGACATGACTCACAATCTAATGAAGGTAACGTACTATATTGGGGACAAAGTTTCTTGAGCAAAGGAAGAGATGAATGACCCAAACGGCAATGAGCCTCAAAAGCGGAAACAACACTCGAACAAGCAATAGAGGTTGGTGGAAGTGAGTCAAGAACATGCAAGCCACCAGATTCATGCCCTTTGCCAATAATCTTCTTCGTCATAAGATCCCGAAACACACAATGATCAGGAAAGAACGAGATGCAACAATTTAGATTAAGAGTGAGTGAGTTGACTAACAAAAAGCAAATTAAAATATAAATTAGATAAATGTAAGACTGATGAGAAAGTGAGCAGAGGTGTAGGAATAACAGTGCCAGATCCAAAAACAGAAAATGGTGACCCATCAGCTAAGGTAACAATAGAAGTGGGACTATGAGACTGAAAAGTTGAAAATAGACTGGAATTACCTGTCATATGATCTGTGGCACCAGAATCAATGACCCATTTTGAGGATTTGGAAAGAAGACATGCATTAAAGTTACCTAAATCGGCAATCGCAATGACAGAAGGAGATGAAGACTTAAGTGTTTCCTGATACCTTGAGAACTTGGCGAATTCATCAGCAGAAATAAGGACCGATTTGTCAGATGCATCACTAGTGCTTGCAATATTAGTAGTGTTGTCGATTTTTGAACTGTAACTTCCTACACTCAAACTTAGTGTGACGTAGTTTCTTACAATAGTTGCACATGATGCTCCCAGAATCTGGTGTTCGATTATCAGGTCCTTGTGAATTACCTCATTTGTATCCGCTTGGAGTAGAGTTTTTTCCCGGTGTAGAATTGTTACGACTCACCAAGGCACTATTAAGAGGAGCTGAAGAGGTAGTTTCTGTGCGAAAAACACGAGTAAACACATCTTGTAAAGAGGAGACATCAGAACCAGAGAGAACTTGTGACTTTGCAGAGTCAAATTCAGATGAGAGTCCTGCAAGAAAACTCATAATAGCCATCTGCTCTCGTTGGCTCTGTTGCACTTTCACATCAAGACTAAATAGCAATAACTCATTAAGCTCATATTTTTTTTAAATGCCATAAAATAACGCATAAGAGACTTATCTTGTTTCTCCGCACGATAAAACGCTTTGAAAACATCATATATGCGAGATATGTTATCTTTGCCAGAATACAAAATCTCCAAGTAATCCATTAGTTCTTTAACCAATTCACAATAATTAATCAAACTAATTACTTCATTATCGATAGAATTTAGAATTTGAAGAAACAAGCGAGCATCCTCACAGAGCCATATTTTCCTTGAATCGTCTTTTTCTTTGGGAGGATCATCAGTCAAGTGATCATCTTTATCAACACTCCTCAAATACAGTCGAATAGTCTTACTCCATTCCAAATAATTCGAACCAATCAATTTATGGTCCGTAATTTTAGACATCACGGGAACCACATCAAAAACAACGATTGATTTCGAATCTGATTTTATCTCTGCCATAATCTCGAAAGAATAGATACCCAAACACAAAGAAGGCAAAAGTATCACACCACAAAATGCCAAGAACCGCCGGAGATCGATGCAAGGAGGACGAGGAAGGGGCAAGAGTGCGACGCGCGTCGACTGTCACCAGAGACGATGCCGGACGCGCCCTCACGGGCCGGTGCATGGGCCCACGCGCAGTGAATCTGGACGCCGGAATTTTGGGTTTTGCAGTGCGGCGGCTGGGCAGTCCTTCTATGTGGGCGGTGAGAAAAAAATTTTCACTCCAAATATGGTTTCCGAAAAACAACCCTAAACTCAAACCCTAATCTCATTTTTTTTATGAACTCTAATTTCGAATTTTGAATTATAATTCTAACCCTAGTGCTTTGATACCATGTAAAGAATGGTCAATAGAATTATGTGTTGTATTCCATAAAATAGTATATAGTTATATACTGTTAGAATATTAGTTGTCAAGAAATTAAGGTAACTTGTATTTTAGTAGTTTCTTATTTGTATTTAGTAGTTTCCCATTTAGTCTCTTAGTTTTGTATATAAATATGTACTATTCTATGAAATACATACACAATTCGATTCACTATTTTCTACATGGTATCAGAGCCATTGAGATTCGAAATTCAAAATTCGAAATTAGAGTTCATAAAAAAAAAAATTAGGGTTTGAGTTTAGGGTTCTTTTTCGAAAATCTTATTTGGAGTGCGAATTGATTCTCACCGCCCACTCAGGAGTGTTGCCCAGCCGCCGATCTACCAAACCCCCGAAGTCCGGTCGCCGGATTCCACGTACGTGGGGCTCACGTGCCGCCTAAAGTTTCTACGCGTTTTCCCACGTGCCGGAGGCGCGTGTGACGGCGTCTTCGACAGTGTTTTTTTGTCGTTTCTTTATTCTATTCTTCTAAGCCCACTCGCATCTGTTTAAGGTTGTAATTTGGTATTTTTTTTTGTCTTCTTCGTGTTTGGGTGTTCATTCTTTGGTGTTCTTTTTGGTCCTTTTCTCTGACAATTATTTTTGTTTTTGAGATTATAGCAGAGATAAAAATCAGTCATTGTTTCTAATGTGGTTCACGTGATGTCTACAATCACAGACCACAAGTTGATTGGTTCGAATTATTTAGAATGGAGTAAGACGATTCGACTGTATTTGATGAGTATTGACAAAGATGATCACTTGACTGACGATCCTCCCAAAGAAACAGACAATTCAAGGAAAACATAGCTCCGTTAGGATGCTCGCTTGTTCCTTCAAATTCGAAATTCTATCGATAATGAGGTAATTAGTTTGATTAATCATTGTGAATTGGTTAAAGAACTAATGGATTACTTGGAGTTTTTGTATTCTGGCAACGACAACATATCTCACATATATGATGTTTGCAAAGCCTTTTATTGAGCGGAGAAATAAGATAAGTCTCTTATGAATTATTTTATGGCTTTCAAGAAAACGTATGAAGAACTTAATGTGCTATTACCCTTTAGTCCTGATGTAAAAGTTCAACAGCGCCAACAAGAGCAGATGACTATTATGATTTTTCTTGCAGGACTCTCATCTGAATTTGACTCTGCAAAGAAGTTCTCTCTGGTTTTGATGTCTCCTCTTTACAAGATGTGTTTACTCGTGTTCTTCGCACAGAAACTACATCTTCAACTCCTCTTAATAGCGCCTTGGTGAGTTGTAATAATTCTGCACCGAAAAAAACTCTACTCCAAGTGGATTCAAAGGAGGTAATTCACAAGGACAAACACCAAATTCTGGGAGCATCATGTGCAACTATTGTAAGAAACCAGAGCACACCAAGTTTGAGTGTAGGAAGTTACAGTTTAAGAATCGACAACAATACTCTGTTAATATTGCAAGCACTAGTGATGCATCTGACAAATCGGTCCTTATTTCTGCTGATGAATTTGCCAAGTTCTCAAGGTATCAAGAAACACTTAAGTTTTCATCTTCTTTTGTCACTGCGATTGCTGATTCAGGTAACTCTAATGCATGCCTTCTTTCCAAATCCTCAAAATGGGTCATTGATTCTGGTGCCACAAATCATATGACAGGTAATTCCAGTCTCTTTTCCACTTTTTAGTCTCATAGTCCCACTTCTATTGTTACCTTAGCTAATGGATCAACAACTTTTGTTCTTGGATCTGGCACTATTGTTCCTATACCTATGCTCATTTTGTCATCAGTCTTACATTTACCTGATTTGTCTTTTAATTTGCTTTCTGTTAGTCAACTCACTCGTAATCTAAATCGGTGCATCTCATTCTTTCCTGATCATTGTTTGTTTCAGGATCTTATGACGAAGAAGATTATTGGTAAAGGACATGAATCTGGTGGCTTGTATGTTCTTGACCCACTTCCGCCAACCTCTATTGTTTGTTCGAGTGTTGCTTCCGCTTTTAAAGCTCATTGTCGTTTAGGTCATCCATCCCTTCCTTTGCTCAAGAAACTTTGTCCCCAATATAGTAAGCTATCTTCATTAGATTGTGAGTCATGTCAGTTTGCCAAACATCATCGTCTTAGTTTGAGTCCTAGAGTCAATAAACGTGCTAGTGTTCCTTTTGAGTTAGTTCATTCTGATGTTTGGAGTTCTTCTCCTATTTTGTCTCAACCTGGATTCAGGTATTTTGTTACTTTTGTGGATAATTATTCTCGTGTAACTTGGTTATATTTAATGAAAAATCGTTCTGAGTTGTTTTCTATATTCTATGCTTTTTGTGCTGAGATTCAAAATCAAATTAATGTATTTGTTCGTACTTTGAGAAGTGATAATGCCAAAAAGTACACATCTGATCACTTTCAATCTTACATGACCTCTAATGGCATGCTTCATGAAACTTCTTGTGTTGATACTGCACCTCAAAATGGTGTCGCAAAACGTAAAAACAGTCATCTTCTTGAAATTGCACGTGCCCTCTTGTTTCAAACGAAAGTTCCTAAATCTTTTTGGGCCGATGCAGTTTCCACGACATGCTTTCTTATTAATCGCATGTCATCCTCTGTCCTTAATGGTGAAATCCCATTTAAAATTCTTTTTCCTACTAAGTCATTGTTTCCAGTTGCTCCTCGAGTATTTGGCAGTGTTTGTTATGCTCGCGATGTTCGCCCATCTGTCACCAAATTAGACCCTAAGGCACTAAAGTGTGTCTTTCTAGGTTATTCTCGTCTTCAGATTGGGTATAGGTGTTATTGTTCAGATCTCAACAAATATCTTGTTTCTATTGATGTTACCTTTGTAGGAAATACACCTTATTTTTCATCTTCCACTACTCCTACTAGTCAGGGGAAGGATGATGATTTGCTGGTATATTCTGTCACATCATCTGCGCCTGCTACATGTTCTGACGAGTCTCTTGTTCCTTCACCTACCTCGGGCATAATCCCCACAATGTCTACACCTCCACCCCCTCCACCACCTCCTCCACCTCCACCACTCCCTCGGCCTCTTATAGTGTACACCAGGCGCCCCCCTCCACCTCAATACTTAATTCTCTACCCACTTAATTGAGTTCTAATCTCCTATATATAGATAATAAGCCTGCCACATCAGCAGCTTTAATTAAACCCAAGTGACCAATACAAAAAGACAACTCAGACCTAACATAAGGGACAAGATCTAACCAATGTCAAAGGAGCGGACACATCAGGGGTGACATCCAGCTTCTATTCTTCGGTAGGCTTCCGCGCACCCTATGGTACGCCTGGAGGGCTTCGTCCCTTATGCATTCCGGGAGGTTGGGCAGACTTCTGGGTCTTAGGAGATCATTGCGTTCAAGGGAAGGCCCTAACCCTCCACTGGGCTTGGGCCCAATCCGAATCTAGCTTAGCCTTCTGCGACTAGGGAAGCTTGAGTCCCAAATTGACACGGTGATTACCTTCACCTTCGTGCCACGTGTTTTCCTTCCGAAAACGTAAATAACAGCCATAAAAATATAGGGGTGTGCTGAAAGTCATCCAATCCAATTACAACCGACCGATCCAATAGAATCGAATATCCAATCATAATTGGATCGGATCGGATGTAAATTTTGAAAATCCAATCAGATCGGATCGACTGTTGGATGGGACATCCGATCCAATGGACAACCGACCAAACCGATCCAATTAGCATCCAATGGTCATCCAATTATATTTATATATTTTTAAAATACATTTATAATTTTATATATGTAATATATTTTATTTAAAAATATATATTAATTGATTTAATATACATTTATCACATGAGATTAAAGAATAAAAACTTTAGATCTAAAATATTAATTCTCATCTACTTAAATGCAAACAAAATTGTCAATGCGTATGAAATAAATTTTATTTTTAGCGAATTTTATTATGAGATCATGAGAATTAGGTTGAACTAAACTAATATTTATTATGTATGTTGGATTATAAAGTTTTAAATTATGTTTTTTTACATATATATTTTTTTTAATGAAATTAACTTAAATGGTAGCTAAATGGATTGGATGGATCCAATTCAATCCAATAAATATCCAGTCAAGACATCCAATGGTTGGAACCGATCCAATCCAATACATCTATTGGATCGGATCGAATGACTCAATTCGATTGGATTGGATTGGATCAGATGACGAAATTCAATATCCAATAAATAATTGGATTGAATCGGTTGGGTCCAAATCCATTAGATGTGATCCAATAAACACCCCTAAATTTTGCATGTTTCTTTTAATTTATGTAGTGCTTGATTCTAAGACTAATTAGTTGACCTATGATAGCTGATTTTGTATACAGCCCATAAATAGAATATATTTTAAATAATAGGTTATTTTGTTTAAAGATGAAAAAAACCAGATTTTATCCTTCTCCATACTAGTTTTGCTTTAAGACACAAGTAAATTCACACACAACACATCAATGGTAGTATTTGAGAGACCTACCTCAAGAGCACCAACTCCTAATCATACAACAATAACTTGAGATAATTTATAAATATAACACTAGCCCCTTCAATTTCTCCTACACTATCTAAATATATTCCCCATTCTAGAAAGTCTTGTACACTTCCCCAAAACCATCTTACACTCTTTTGTACCATTTTTTTATGGGACACTCTTTTGTACCCTTATTCCCATGTCTTCACTCCCCAGTACTTATTCCTATGAACCCTTGATTGGGGGCCTAACATTTTGTTTGATGCACGGGTACCATCAGAGATGAAAACTGCAATGGTCAAGTTTAGTATGTCTGAAAAAGGACATATTTAATTTATTTTATGTTTTGAAAATCTCTAATTTCCCGAATAATAATTCTTATTATTAATAAAGAAAACAAAATGAGGATAGAATAATATTCCGCGATGTAAACAGAAAACTTATGAAACGTTAACATGAAACTGAAGATACATTACGTGGACTTTCATACCTGGACTAGCTCGGAAGTGCCATATAATGACTCTTCATGCTCAATAAGCCGTTGGTGAAGAGTTCGATAATGATCCAAATCCAAACTTACCACAGGTTCTGTATGAATTTGCAACCCTGCCAATTGTGTGACAACATAGGAGGCCATCACTTGTCCAAATATTGCTGGGATGGTCCCTAGTACAGGTATGATACGAACCCTAAAACCTGGCACTATCTGAAATACAATATGCCTTACAAAGTCAACCAAAGAAGAAATAATAACAGCAACAAAGCAACACTAGATAACATAATATTTAAAAAAAACACCATTAGCTAGAAAGAATGTCATAGAAAAATTGACAATAAATTTACTTTTCTGCCTATATTACAGGTTCATGTGTCTGCTAAGCATTTTCTTTATTCTTTTGATAAAAATAGAGTTGCCAAACATGGGTTTGTCATGTTTTTCGTTGTATAACAAGGATAATGGGTAGGCATTTATGGTCCTTCCAGAACATAAGAAATAGATACTCTGTGCATTGTAATATAAATTTTATATTTGAATATTGAATCGTCATTTCATATCGGATGGCCAAGAGTAATTTTGTCTTTTATTAAGATACAGAAATATAGGTTGCAGAAAATAGTGTATATAGAGGCATTTACTCGGTATTAATCCAATATGGAAACCAAGCTCTATAAGTTGGATAATAGCGGTGTAAATTGTGTAGTTATTGTATTTGAATGATTTAGTCTTTAGGCTAATTGATGTACCCTAGAATTGTGTTTACACTGGAATATATGGTATTTAATACCAGATTTGTACCTCTCAGTACGGTGCCTAATTAAAGGCCTAATACTCTATCAATAAGATGATAAAAGTCTTATTATTCACGTAGTTAAAATTTTGTTTGAGATGAATGAAGAGCTTACAGTCACTTGGTACTAGGAAAAGATCTGTAAACCTAGACTACAAGGTGGCTTGGGAATAAGTAACTTGGAGAAACGTAATATACTTTTCTCCAAATTCATCAAATCAAGAGTCTAATAGCGAATAGCGATGATCTCATGCTTAGTGATCAAATCATCAAATCACTCCACCACTTATTGATATCACCGTTGGGGACGATATCATATTGTTATTCCAAATTTCGCCCACATGACGTGGTATATCCACGTAGGCAAGATTGGGGCCACGTGAAATACAGTATGTTTATAGGTATGCAAAATCACCATGCACAACACATCAATTGGCAAAAGATCCAAACACTCGGGCAAGGTCAAATTACAAGAAAATGGCCAGCTAGAGGGTCTGGCCCGACCATACCCTGGCTGGCCAAGGATGAGTATGTGCCGGCCAGCCCCAGACAGAAGGTCGGCCAGCCAGCACAGATAAAGAGCAGCGAAAGGAAGCCCAATTGGAGAGTGGGGGTCTAGAGCCATTCTCCTGGACTGATCACAACTCAGTTTCACCCACCAGACAGCTCCAACAACCCACAAAAGTAGGGTTTCAACCCCAAAACATCTATCAATCTTTTAGGGAGATTAGTTAGTTATTTTTGTAACTTAAATATATGATAAAAGAGTAATATCTCTTATTTTTGAGGGATATTAGTTTATTTGAATATAGATCTTTTGTAAGCTCTAAACTATATAAAGAGCATTAGGGTAAGTGAAAAGGGACCTAAATTCTAAGTCCTTCAAGCCCTAGAGCACTCTTGCTTCTCCTCTCTCACACGCCACTTACCATTCACTAGACACTTAGTCTGTTTTCTCATCTCACTTATTCAAAAATCTGTCATATCTCAGTCTTCACTATTGTAACATTCAAAGAGAGTCATAGCTAGAAATTACAAGGTAAAAACCTATAATCTGGGTGGTGTTATCTCTCGAATTAATACAACTAAAAGGGAAATAAATCATTACCTGCTAAACAAGGAAACCGAACCTTTATAAATTTTTGTGTCAATTTTTTTATTTGCTTTTACAATTCACACGTGGTGATTGTCAGTCATAAATAAGGCTCCGCTGTCAATTGACCAAAGCTGAGGTCAACATTTTGGTGTTTTTATTGAGAGCATTGTTTATCATCATGACTACTCATCATGGTTGTAACGAGGAGAACCACTACCTCCACTTCCTTAGGTCTTCCTCAAGATCCTATGGCAACTGATCCCAATGTTCGAGTTCCTCCCACCACGGAAGGCATCACTAATCCGACTCATACTGTCGATCCGACGAATCCTGCAACTCCAACCAATACCACTAATCTTGTTGGTCCTACCGACACGGTGAATCCTAGTGACCCACCTTTGTTGCCCAGAACAGATCCGCCAACAACACCTCAAAGAAAAGGTCCTGTCAACACAAAACAACCTCTACGGAGCGAAACTGGACTGGTCCCCAATATTATGCCGGAGAAACAAGGCCAGGAATTGACGAACTAGCTATTAGTGAGCCTCATGTGGACCTAAGAGAGGACATCGAGCTGCCTAGGCTCAGAAAAGTCGTGGGCCAGGTCACCCAAACAGAAGAACCACACGTTGGTTGCGATGCTTTCACCCAACAGAGACGCGAATTCCTGAGATGGATGGACGACCAAGAGGCCATCCCTGGGCCCATCAGGCAGAGCTGGACCGCCGTTATAGGGAGGCCAGTAACCTGATAAGGCGATTCAATGAGAGAACTGCCATAAGAGGTCAGGATCTAATTAGAGATCCTTTGCAAGGAAGGCTCATCAACCAGGTCCCTCGAGCACGAGGACAGGCCTTCCCCTGCCAAAAGACAGTCAAATCTTGTTAAACAGATCGTACAGCAGGAGTAGCCAGTCCCTGGCACCAGGAGGTGTTGGGGGACGACCAAACATTTCGAGAACATGAGATTCACCAATCGGCCAGCCAGCATAGTGATTCTCAAGCCCAAAACATTCAAGAACACGTCGTTCTAAGGCCTATTTTTGACAGGCTAGGTCTTAGAATAAGCAAAAACACCCAAGACAACGTCAACTCGTGGAGCAAGAACTGAAATAACTTTGTTCTGCCATTGAACAATAATTTCAGGCAGGTGGATTCGCCAAACCCAACTATTTACCGAAATTTTCAAAAACCGATTAATTAGAGCTTAAGGAAAATGCAAAGCGATAAATAATCGACACGTAATTTATACGTGATTCGGGCATTAATAATCCCTAGTCCACGAGTCCATTGTATTAGCCTTGCAGGCAAGTGTTTAAATATTACAAGTGTTTACTGTATGAATACTGCTCTGTATTCCTTTAGTTTCTCTTGGAGAAAAAAAAAGTTTATAGGAATTTTGACAAAGGTTCTGTAAGTATGAAAAAATTGTTCAGTTTTGTATACTAAAAAAAACTCAATTTCAATGTAATTTTGAATATTCATTTATCAATAAAGAAACAGATTTATTTCATTACTTGATTAATGTGTTATTTTGTTCATGTGACCACTTGTATGATTTATAAGTTCATCTAATTTCTTATCACATTGATATTCTTGTTTATTGTGATGTCAACATAATGAAAAATAATCAAGATTATGTGATTAAATGTATTCCTATGATTTATCAGTACACAGGATTTAACTGATAGGATAATCTACAATGTAGTTTACTTGCACCTTAAATAAGTACTATGTCCTTTTCAGGGCATTGGTTAAAGTAAGCTTGAGTTGAATATATGGAGTATGCATCGGAAAGAACAAATATTGAACTTGAATAAAATATAATAAACTTACCGTAATATCTATCTAATTCAATATCACCTAATTGATCTAGATCAAATGATCTCAATCCTGAGATGGTTAGGTTCTAATTCATTTGTATTATTTATGTTCTTCAATTTGTTCGTTAAAGTCGACCAATGGATCTTCTCATGACATACAGATTAAGGATATGGTAGTTCAATTGAGTGGGAGCACTAATCATAGATACAGAATCTATAGCTTCTATCTGAACATAGAAGTGAAATGATGATTTCCTTCGAGCTTGGCTAAATAGAGATAAATGGTTGAGTACTCATTTCATTAATTATATTAGTTTACTGAAATATCATTTATAGGTAACTAAGTATTTTAAGGATAAAAAACATTGAAGGGTGTAACGGTAAATTTGTCCCTACTCGATGTGAATCATTTATAGAGGATCATTAATTATTAAGATTATTACAATGGATAATTCACAGCGTATCTATATCGTGGAACATATAGAGCGCTCTATATAATTAAGAGTGCAATTCCAAATCTATAATGGTGCAAGAAGAAATTAAGAAGTTAGAGAATTTACAAGTAAATTCTAAAGCTACTTATTGGAAGCTTGATTATATAAGTCCATAATCCACACACTAGTTGAGACAATACTGCTTGTAAGACTCAGTTAATTGATTTTAATTAATCAAATATAATTCTAAAATTAGACTATGTCTTATTTATGAATTTTCACTAAGCAATGGCTTAATTGTGAAGAAAAGATATTTTAGAATTTATTTGTTAAGGGAAATTGGATTATATATGCATACTAATGGAGGAAATTGTTTCCCTAAACTTATGCATTTAAAAATTAAAAAAATATGACCACTTTACATTAAACCCAAAAATACTCCTCTCATTTTTCAAACCTCAACTCTCTCTCTTCCTCTATTTCTCTCGTTGTTCTCTCACCGCCTCACCCTCACCAAATCACCACCACCGAGCACCAAATCACCGCCTACCCAGACCACCGACCACCGTGAGACGCGACTCCAACGCTCTACCACCGAGCTTCGAACGGAGATGTCGAAGGTAAGCCTTTGGATCTTTTTTTTTATTATTTTCGCCGGATGTGATTTGGGCAAAATCTAGGTTTGGGGTTTGATTTCGTCGAGCTCGATGCAACCCGATACAGGCCCGACACCGGTCCGATGGTATCACAGGAAAATTAAGGAAGACAAAAGCCTGATAGGCCCGATGGGTCCGATGGTGGGCCCGATGGGGCTCGATGCCTGTGTAAAAAAAATAGAATTTGATATGGGCCCGATGGTGGGCTCGATGGGCCCGATAGTGGGTCAGATGGGGCCCGAAGGCTTGACAGTGTAGTGAAATAAAAGAGAGAAGAAGAGAGAGGAGGGTGATGTAAATGGGGGGTATTTTAAGGATATTATAAAATGTGTCATATTCCATAAATATTAAATATTATGAGTTTAGGGAAAAAATTTTAAGTATATGTAAGCATAAAAAATCAAATTTCCCTTTGTTAATTAAGAGACTTAGTGGAATTTAATTAATAAATAAGATAAATGACAATTTTATTTGATAATTAATTATAATTATTAAATAAATAGTTTTGTATTTATAAAATTAAAATTGAAAAATATGGCATTTGTCAAATAAACGATAAATGGTTGAAAAAATGACAATTATAATTAGTGGGGCCATCTATATGGCCAGCCACTTAAGGCTTATTTTTGCTATTATTTTATCATTTTTTATTCTATATAATTTAAATCTTAACCCTAGGTGAAATAGTATAAGGAATAGGATAGTCTCATTATCCAACAACTCTTATAACCTAGTTTACATGCTTTGGAGGACTGCAATTTTAGCATTATTATGGGCTGTGTGGAATGAGAGAAATAGCAGAACTTTCAAAAGGGTGGAGAAATCAACAGACCTTGTTTAGGAGAGAACTAAATTTTGGACAGCCTCTTGGGTCTTTAAAACCAAACACTTTGAGGTTTTTTCTTTTCTAAACTTAAGCAGGGATTGGAGTGTTTTGCTGTAAAATTCTGAGATCTTTTTGTTTGCTGGGTCACTCAGTTTTATTACACTGTATCTGTTTTACATTTTGTATACCACGATTTTCCTCTGCCACAAGTGAGGCTTTAATCTTTGCAGGGGAGACCTGTCAAGTGGTCTCCTTCTCCTTTTCAAAAAAAAAAAAAAATCTAGATCCTGGTAAAATATATTCCAACAAAAATGTTCACTCTTTGCACATGAAAAATAAGGGTATTTATAAGCACATGTATGGATGAGAACATACCCTTCACCGACCTAGGGTTTCATATTCAACGGGTAACACTGGCTGATAACTCAACCTGGCGATCCAACTGTTGGTTGATAAGGAGTCTCCTCATCGTGTGGTGTGTGGCTACTGCAATCAAATTCGTGGGGCGAAAGACACGTGTAGCCCAAAGGTTTTACCTTGCAAAGTTGATAATTTGGTGTCTAGACAAGTCGTTGGACAAAAGAGAGTTGCAGAAGCACATACACGCACTACCAAGGTCTAACGTAGGTGACAAAATCTGATTTGGTGTCAAGAAGGAATGCAACCGTCGCCTTGAGTTCCGGATAAGACACCCGAATAAGTTCCAAGAACATCTAGCCAGAGCTTTCCCGAACCAGACTAACCTGCTAACCTCCTGGAACACCCATAACTTTTGATCCTTCTCAATAATAGTTTATTAATGAGAATCTCAGAGTTCTTTCTGCCTTTGCTGACAGGGAGAGCCTCCGAATAACTTCTGGTATATAGCACCTTCCGTGACACCGAAGGACGGAAGATATATACTAACCATGCATGATCTGTACGTGGCATCCTTCTGTGATTGTCACGTACACAGCATCTGGAAATACAAATAACACCAACCAATTGGTATGATCATACATGTAGCCAGCTGATCATGTGCAAGCTGAAAGGAGGGTGGAGAACCAAACAATTGTGGACAGCAGCAGTTTTTGGCTATATTTTGGGGTGGTTGGCTGGAAAGAAATGGGAGGACCTTTGCAAGAGTTCAAAATGGGGCTGAAGTGGTTTAGGGAAAGATTAAATTCTGGGTGGCCACCTGCTTATTTAAGTGAATGGTTTGAAAGGTTAGCATTTCAAGATTTGACTAGAGAATGGAGTCTCATTTTACACTAGGAAAACATAGTCAGCTGTAATTAAGATTCATGTTTGTATTTATTTATTATTTTTGTGTCTTATGCTTGTGTTGTAACCACAATTTTCATCCTCCATAAGCAAGACCCGAATAAAATTTGGGAGGGGGTCAATCTAACACAAGTGACTTCTTTTTCAGAAAAAAAAAAAAAAAAGTTTTCTTTACACACACAACAGAGTTGTTAGAGCTAAACAGATCTGTTACTGAAAGTCCTCTTTCTCTTTTATTGATAACTTGTTCTAAAGGAGAGAACAATCAAGAATTACAACTGAACATTTAGACTGATTAAAGGCAGTCAAACCTCTCTATACAGATGATCTCTTATGATACTTTTACAGAGTCTACAAGTCTCTTTTTACACAGTTAATAGGTCCTGATATGTCAATAAATTTTCTCTCTCCTTTCTTCTCTCTCCTCTGATTGAGAACTGAGCCATGCACACGAGGGGGTTCCATGGCCCTTCTGTCCATGGAATGCACCGAAACCCCACTGGTTTTGGGAAGAAAAAAGGTCACTACCCCACTGGTTTTGACTGGAAAAATAATACTGCTTCGACTTATAATCAGAATCTCCGAAAATATTGGAGTTTCCACACCAAACACAAGGTGTTCATGATTACTTTGACGTCCGATGGCGGCTCTGTCCGCATTTGTGAAAGAACTAGACATTTTGGGTATGAAGTTGCTATAAGGATTGATGTTGTGGATTGGATCATCGAGACCTTGAAGGAAGTCCAGCAGAAAGAGGAAAGGCGAAGAGTCAGCTTCAAAAGATCGTTTCAAAATAGTTCTGGTTGCTATCTCGTGGAGTGCTTTTCGAATACAAAAGGATGTTTTTTGAAAATTTCAGTGCTTAAGAACAACGTGATGAAAACAGTCATCATACCTGAAGAAGAGAAGGCGAAGGGGTGGTCTGATTTTTTAAGGTGTCTCAACAGCACTATGAAGAGAGAGCAAGCTATTGTTAACGGGAATAGGCTTCAGCAGAAAGCAGAGACAAACAATAGAAGATTATTGAATCAGCGATCGTGGGCGAATGTAGTGAAGGAGCCGTGGAAACCAACGATCAAACAGAACATTCAGGTGGAGAATGCTAATGCAAAAAAGTTTGTATCTGCTAAAGAGTTTGGCCGCAGGAAAGGAGATATTGAGTGGATGGAATTATTCCCAGCCATCAATCCTAGCTTCAAACCAAAAAATCCTTATCCAGAGAAGAGATTCCACCAACCAAAGTTTTATGAATACATGAGATCGAGGGCGCAAATCAGAAATTGGGAGCTGGCCACTATCCTTATCCGAGACAACAGCCATGCATCCTGGAGTGTCATATTCTATAATCTCTCTAGGGAGTTAGGGAGAAAATTGGTGGTTAGTCAATTATTTGATGACAGATGCATAGTTTGGTGTAAGGACAAGATGGATAGAGATGACTTAATCAAAATTCAAAAAATGAGTGTTCCAGGGGCACAAACTGTAGTGTCTTTTTGTCCATGGAGTTGGGAGTCACAAAAGGAAAATATTAAAGTGGAGTGCAGGGACTCTTGGATTGGAATACAAGGTTTGCCTCTGAACCTTTGGCATATGAAAATGTTCAGAAAAATTGGTGATTGTTGTGGTGGTCTCTTGGATGTGGATAAAGACACGGCTGAAGCAAGCATGCTCTCGCATATGAGACTTCAGTTGAGGGGTGATGATACTGGTTTTGTACCAGAATCTGTGGTCTTAGAGCACGAAGGTAAACGGGTGGAATTGAAAATGTTCAAACTTAATGATTTAAGTTATAGGTTTCATGGATATTTTGGTACTTGTTGGTATCAAGATTTTGATCACAACAAGGTCTTTGGGAATGGTAATGAGTCTGCCGTAGAAGGAAAAGATGGAGTAAATGGAGTGGAGGTAGTCGAAAAGGTTGGAGATGGTAGGGATGAAGAAGAAATATTGGCAGTGGCTGGCAGTGTTGAGAATCATGGTGGAGCCGAGCCTCCTGTTCACCAAGAGGCTGAGAACTGGTTCATGAACGAAGATGAGATCGATAGAGAATCTGCAACAACTTTTTCAGAGAAAATAGTGGAGTCGGCATCGGAGAACTCAGTAGCTCCGGGGATCATGGTGGCCGGTGCTCATTCAGGGAAGATTTTAACGGGCAGAAACAATTTTGTGACTATCGATACTGATTTTCATGCGAGGATTAATGGTGTGGAGGCGGTTGGTATTTTCAAAAAGAAATCACAGGAATCTAGGGAATAATAACTATTCATAGTATATTTAGGAGGCTGGTGAGGGACCTAGAAGGGCCACGTGTTAGGTGTTCCTTAATACCTAGTACTTTTATTAATTTAAAGTACATGTGGCAGATATATGAAGATGATACCTTTATTAAAATGGGCCAGGACAGTATTGTACCTGAGGTGGGCCGAATATATGTTGGGGAGAGGTCCGAGATTAATTACTTGGAAGGGGTAGGGCCAAAGGAATGTTTGGGCCAGATTGTAAGTGGGCCGGTTGGTGTGGCTGCTCCTTTATTGGGATTGGAGGTGCTGAGTAGTGACATGGGTCATCCTAATTACAAACATTTGGGCCTATATACAATTTTACTGGATAAAAGGTCAGTTCGGGTGCCCTTATCAGATCAATTAAAAGCTGCCTTGAATGAGCTAAATGTAATTTTTGAAGGCATTCTCAAGAAAGTTAGACCGAAGAGAAGAGAGGATTTTAAAAATACAACTATTAATTTATGGGAAGACTTCATGGCTACAGGAAGACTTATTTCAAACTCAGTATTACAAGCATCAGAAAAAGTTTTACTTGGGGAGGAAATTATTAGCAAAAAAATGCTGAAAGTATACATTAGCAAAAGAAAATTCATTTCTTCTGGCAGCGTTGATGTAATGGAGCAGATAGGTGGGGAAGATCACCTTGAGGAGTTGGACAAGGATGAAGACCCAAGTGTGGAAGCAATTAACAAATTCAGCTCAGAAGATGACAATTCGGAAGAGGAAGATGGTTCTTGTACTGAAGAGGAAGACGAAGAAGAAGAAGTAGAAGAAGAAGAAGCGGAAGAAAATGAAGATATTTTATGTCATATCAAGGAGCTTTGGCAAGAGGATGATAGATTTAAAGGTGATTCAGAGCCTCATGAGCTAGTTACTGAGCAAGCAAGAACGGAAATGGCCGATCCAGACGAGAGAGATAATTTGTTGTTTTCTGAATCGGAGCTAGTTGAATCCATGGCAGAATTGGGCATGAATCTAATACTTAAAGAGAAGGAAGAGAATCAAAAGAATCAGTGTCCCAAAGGTGGAAGGAAGAGCAATAGAGAGCTTAAAAACTTGACCTTTAACATAAATTATGAGAAAGGTCAGAAAACAGAGGGGCTTCCAAAAAGATCAATATGAGAATCCTAACTTGGAATGTTAGAGGAAGTGGAGACAAGATGAAGAGAAAGGCAATCAAGGCTACAATCAGTAAGGTGAATCCGGATTTGGTGGTGTTACAAGAAGTGAAGAAGGAATCTGTTGACAGAAAGTTCATTGGTAGTATTTGGAGATCCCGGTTTAAAGCATGGATTTTGATGCCTGCCATAGGAAGATCAAGAGGTACGTTGGTAGTATGGGATACTAGAAGTACCAATGTGTTGGAGTCCATGGTCGGTGAGTTTTCCATTTCAGTATTAATTGAAGCAGAAGGTCGAAGACCGTGGTGGTTCTCGGGGGTCTACGACCCATGTTCATATAAAGAAAGGTCAGTATTTTGGGATGAGATGGCGAGTCTAAGTGCAATTTGTGGTTATATGTGGTGTTTAGGAGGGGATTTTAATGTGGTTAGGAGAGTGCAAGAGAAACTTAATAGTAACTCTTGGACTAAGAGTATGAAGATGTTTGATCAATTGGTGCGAGAATTGAAGTTAATGGACCCGCAGTTGAATAATGGAAAATTTACTTGGTTGAATTTTCGAAACAAGCCTATTTGTCAGTACAGACAGATTTTTATTCACCAACAGCTGGAGTAATGCGTTCACTTTTGTGAGACAAGAGATGTTGGTCAGGATTGTTTCGGACCATAGTCCAGTTGTACTTGATTCTAATCCCCCTTCCTGGGGTCCTAGCCCTTTCGTTTTGATAATCAATGGCTAGAGCACAGTACGTTCTCCAAGAGTTTGAAAGTTGGTGGCAGAAGGCTGAAGGAGCTGGTTGGGAGGGCACTAAGTTTATGAGTAAATTGAGGGAAGTCAAAGGCAACATTAAGGAATGGAGCAAAAAGATATACGGTAATAAACACTTGACAAAAAATGCAATGGAAAGAAGACTGATGAAGCTAGACAGTTTGGAAGCCTCTGATGAGTGGAACCAATCATTAATGGAGGAAAGAAGGGCAATCAAAAAAGAATGGCAGCAACTGGTCTTCGAAGAGGAAAGAGGTGTATGGTTGAAATCAAAATGCAAATGGGCTAAGTAAGGCGATGCAAATTCAAGATTCTTTCATAATCTGCTGAATGCAAGGAAATCCAGGAACACAATATCACGACTTGAGAGAGAAGATGGATCAATTATTGAGGAGAAGGAAGAAATAGTCAAGGAGATAACTTCTTTTTTCTCAAGTCTGTATACTTCTGAAAGAAGAGTGGGTAGTAGTATTGAAGGAATTGATTAGCATGCAATACCAGATGACTCCGCTAGGCATTTAGAAAGACCGTTTGATGAAAGCGAAGTCAGAGAGGCAGTTTTCAGCTGTGAAGGCAGTAAAGCACCGGGGCCGGATGGTTTCAGTTTGGCTTTGTTTCAGTCTCAGTGGGAGGTAATCAAAGAAGATTTGATGAAAGTGGTTAAGTCGTTCGAAAGAGATGGTATTATTCAAGGAAGCATCAACGAAACATTCATTTGCTTAATTCCTAAGAAGCTTGGCAGTTGCAGGGTTAGAGATTACAGACCAATCAGTCTGATAACAAGCGTTTATAAGGTTATTGCTAAGATGCTCTCTATCAGACTCAGGGGCGTTTTGGGTGAGACTATCCTTGAAACTCAGTCGGCCTTTGTTGAGGGTCGACAAATACTGGACTCAGTTCTCATCGCTAACGAGACAGTAGAAGACTATAGAAGTAGAGGTCGAAGCGGTTTGGTCTTCAAAATTGATTTTGAAAAAGCTTATGACCGAGTCGAATGGGAATTCGTGGACTTAGTCTTGTGTAAGAAAGGTTTTGGAGAAATTTGGAGGAAGTGGATCAAAGGGTGTATATCATCTACCTCATTTTCAGTCTTCGTCAATGGAGCACCAAGGGGAAAGTTTTCTGGGTCGCGAGGACTCAGACAAGGTGACCCACTTTCGCCCTTCCTATTTACCCTGGTTGCAGATGTGCTGGGGAGAATGACGAATAAGGCTGTCAGCTCAGGTAATATTTCTGGATTCTTGGTAGGAAAGGAGAGAGTCCAAGTTAGTCACCTTCAGTTCGCAGATGATACGCTATTCTTTGTTGAGAATGAACAATCGTTACACAAGTTGTTGAGGGTAGTAGAAGCATTTTGTGCTTTATCTGGATTAAAGATTAACTTGAGCAAAAGCCAATTGTTGGGAATTTGTACGAATGAGGAAATGGTTTCAAGGCTTGCAAGGAGGATTGGATGTGAAGTAGGAAGCTGGCCATTGCAATATCCTGGGCCGCTCGGGGGTTCGCCTAGGAAATGGAGTTTTTGGGAACCAGTTCTGGACAAGTGCGCCAACAGACTCGATGGATGGAAATGTGCATTTTTATCTAAAGGGGGTAGGCTGACTCTCATTCAGTCAGTTCTATCTTCCCTTCCTTTATATTTCCTTTCATTATTTAAAGCACCTAAGTCAGTAACTAAAGCATTGGAGAAGATGATGAGAGATTTTTTGTGGGAAGGTAGTGAGTCAACAGGTGGGGAGCATTTAGTGGCTTGGGATGAGGTTTGTAGGCCTCGACATGAGGGAGGCCTAGGAATTGGGAGGTTAGAATTAAGAAACAGAAGTTTGCTTATGAAGTGGTTGTGGAGATTTCCCTTAGAGCAAAACTCGTTGTGGCATAGGGTGGTGGTCAGTAGATATGGTAGGGCTGATAATCTCTGGGACTCTAAGAAAGGTAGTCGTCTATCTCCTAAAGGTCCGTGGAGAGATATCTCAGATTTGTATGACGAGTTTCTGGGTTTGGTACATTTTAAAATAGGAAGAGATAGAATTCGGTTTTGGGAAGACGTCTGGATTGACGATCGTCCTTTGGTTAGTGCATTCCCTGATTTAGCAGTGATCTCAAAAGGAAGAAACGCTCCTATAAAGGAAATGTTAGTTGACGGGGGATTACCAGGTGGATGGGTGGAGAGTTGGAATTTCAAATTCAGAAGGAACTTAATGGATAGAGAGATACCAAGCCTTATTTCATTGATGCAAAAAGTGGAACATGTAAAAGTGCTGAGTATCTCGGAGGATAGCCGTATTTGGAGACCAGATCCCTCTGGTGTTTTCTCTTGTAAATCAGCTTTTTCCTGGCTGACATCAAATCCATCAGTTAGGGGCCTGGATTGGACAAAGTCCCTATGGAAAAGTTGTGTTCCATCAAAAGTTAAGGTGTTTGGCTGGCTTGTGGTTTTGAAAAAAGTAAATGTCCATGATAAGGTGCAAAAAAGGAAGCCTTTTCTTTGTATTTCCCCGGGGTGGTGTGTCTGCTGTAAAGGCAGCGGAGAAACTGTTGGCCACCTTTTCTTGGAATGCAAATATATTCGTCGAATATGGACATATGTGTTGGGAGAATTTGAATTATCATGGGCTATGCCAAGGTCTGTATCACATTTGATAGTGTCCAAGTTAAATGGAAGTAAACGCAAAACAAAGTTATGGAAAACAACGATATTAGCAACAATTTGGGCCGTATGGCTTGAAAGAAATGCCAGAATCTTTGAAGGGACTACTAAATCAGAAGAGGATGTGTGGGAGCAAGTCAAATTTTGGACAGCTACTTGGGTCTTTAAAACTAAATATTTTGAGGACCTATCTTTTTTAGATTTGTGTAGAGAATGGAAATCATTTGTATAGGGTCAGTATGTGGATGTATTTTCTTCTTTTTCTTCTGAGGCAAAGTGGGGGAATACTCTTGCCTTAGAATTTTTGTTTTGTTCTTATTTGTAATTATGGTTTTCTTCCACCATAAGGGAGGCTTTTAATATATATCGGGGAGGATCCTGTCAAAGACATAAGGATCTCTTCTCCTTTTTCAAAAAAAAAGTATCATAACTAACCAGCCCCCTCTTAAGCAAGCCACCTAAAGCCACCTAAGTATTTAGATCCCCTAACATAAGTATATGATAGGAAGTCTAACACAAGTAAATGACTAAATACACACTAAAAAGGTGAGACGTGTAAGCCCCAAAAAACACAAAAACAAGAGCAACATAATTACAAGTTCTGGTGTGTAGCTAAATCAGAAAACTAACAATTACAAAAAAGTAGAATGCAGTTTAAATTTACAACTGTCTTAACCTGATAAGCTGATGGGTTTTCTTCTTCTCCGCTTGGTCCCTTGAATGGAAGAAGCTTAGCCTTAGGCTTCTCCAAAGAAAACACAACAGGAATGCCACCCTCAATCCCATAAGTTTTCTTCAAACGATGTCTTACCTGTAATTAGTGCATATAAAAGAATGTGAAAATTGCCCTCAAATGTTTCATTTTCAGATTAAAGAAAGAATACTACTAATAAGTAAACTCTATCAGTAGCAAATTAAACTAATTACACAATAATAATTTCCCAAAGTTAAATATAAAATCACTGATCATTGAACTCAGACATAGAACTGTAGGTATCTTTGCTTTTACATAATGCACTGCCACTTCCTAACAAGATCAGAGCAACAAAAAATGAAATTAAAGCCAATTCAGTTTACCTTGCAAACCTTGCACTCCAATTCAGTTTACAAACATAAGAAAGCTCTCATTTATCCTTATCATTATACTAGACAGCCACTCAAGACAGAGCAACAAAAAACAAAATTAAATCAACCTTTGAAGGATATTACATACATGGTACTGTTCTCCCTAATAATACCTCTGAAAACCAAATAAAATCCATTAAAACAGAAAATGTTTAAGCAAGAAGAGAAAATAGCGGCAGAGACATTACAGAACGTGATAATGGATCATTTGTTGATTCCCTCAGATCAGCCACGCGTATTCTTGTAGGATCAGCTCTAGCACCAGCTCCCATTGCTGATAAGACTTTCAAACCCCGACGCACACATGCTGCAAGAAGTGCAACCTAAACATACACACATGAAGATATAAAAATTGATAGAGCAACTCAATTCATTTCTCTTTTATAGATCTGTGTAGAGAATGGTGGTAAAATATATAAAGCTAGTGTCATGTGACTCTACTTTTCATTTCCATACATCGTTTTGTATTTTATTTTTATTTTAATTTTTATACTTCGTATTTTCCCCAAATTTGAAATAATATTTTTCTCTGCCATAAGTGAGGAATTATAAATAACTTGGGAGGGGTCGGTCTAACACATATGACATCTATTTCTTCAAAAAAAAAAATCATTTTTCTTTAGAGGAGGAACAATTTTTTTTTTTTTGAAAAGAGAAAGAGGTCACTTAGATCGGTCCCCACTCAAATTTATTGACAACCTCACTTGTGGCGGAGAAAAATCGTGGTAACAATAATTTATAGCACAACTAGCTAAATACAAAAACTCAAAACAAACTTTGCACTTAATCCTAGTACGTCAAAATATTCCACTCTACATAAATCTAAGAATGAAAAATCCTCAAAATGTTTAGTCTTAAAAACCCAAGAAACTATCCAAAACCTGATTTTCTCTCAGAAATGTTTAGAGGAAACCATATAGACATACTAAAAGAAAAAGGAGTACAAAACTAGAAGGAAAATTCCCCACGCTAAATAAACAAAAATGTTCAAAAAAGGTTAATCTAAAAGTATATTACAAGCATAATACCCGTAATTTATTTTGCATCTTTCACTTTAATATGGAAATCTCACGTCCCATTTGAGCATGGTGGAAGGTTTGAGTCATTTTGCACCTTTTCTTTATTTGAAAAACTATGCCCTATCAAAGTGTTTGGGGTTGTTGGCATAGAGAAACCTTCATACTCAAAAAAATATCCAGCATAAGAAAGCTTTCCTGTATGTTAGAATATATTAGCCGAACAATAGTTGAAAATGAGCTAATTACTTAGTTTTCTATTCTCTTACTTAGTTTCCTAGTTTAGACTCCGTAATTTTGTATAAATACATATCATTTGCTTGAATAAAAGATACAATTTCATTTACCATTTTATACATGGTATCAGAGCATCTCTTAAAATTGAGATTCGAAATTCAAAATTAGAGTTCATCTCAAAATTAGAATTTTTTTTAGAGTTTGATATTTTTTAGGGTTTCTTTATCAAAGAGTGGTTCCTTGTTCTCACCGCCTGTCCACAGAAAAATCCCACCTACCACTCTGCCTGTCGTCGAACTTTGGTGCCCAAAAGCCCTGCAAGTGAGCCACATGCACCGCCGTCCTCCGCTATGAAAGCTCCCACACGCTGGCACGTGAGAGCAAGTGCTGATGACTCTAGTGGTCAGTTTTGGTTCGGTCGTTCACTTCTAGTTTTTCAGTCGTTCAGTGCTCATGTTTTTCAATCACTTTTCCAGATTTATGGCTCACAAGGTTTAGTTCTCCTAGTGTTGGGCTTTCAATCCTTTTGTTAATCTCTTTATTTTTTTGTTCTCTTATTGGATTTTGGTTGTGAGATTTTGATTGATGGCTCGCTATCTCAGTTTGTTCCCAACTTTTGTCTCAATTTGTTTGCTTCTTTATCGGATTTGGATGTTGGTTTGTTGTTTGAGTTAGTTTGGTGGGACGAACATAGTATTTATAATGGCTTCTAAAAGACTAGTTCTTGTTTTTGCAGATGAATATGCCAAATTCATACAGTATCAAGAGTATGTCTTTTAAATATTCACATCTCCTTCTATCACCACTATTGTTGATTCTGGTAAAACAAATGTATGTTTTCTTTCTTCAAGTTTCAAATGGGTCAATGATTCTGACAGACCATATGACAAATAATTCTAGCCTCTTTTCTAATCTTCAACCTCATGCTTCCACTTCTATTCTTACCTTTGCCGATGGATCACCATCTCGTGTATCTCGTGTTCTTGAGTCTGGGACAATTACTCCTACTCCAATGCTTCCTTTGTCATCAGTCTTACATATAAATAATTATTCTTTTAATTTATTTTTTCGTGATCTTAATTGTTGTATCTCTTTTTTATCTGATCTTTGCTTATTTCAAGATCTTATGACGAAGCAAAATATAGGTAAAAAACATGAATCTGGAGGCCTTTACATTCTTGATACACCAATACTTAAATCTGTTGCTAGTTCTGGTGTACAATCTCCCTTTGAGGCACATTGTAGGTTGGGCCACTCATCTCTTCCTTTGCTTAAAAAATTGTGTCCATAATGTAGTAAGTTGTCTATAATAGATTGTGAATCATTTCAGTTTTCCAAACATCATCGCACTAATTCAAGCCCTAGAGTCAATAAGCATGCTAATGTTTCATTTTTAGTCATTCTAATGTTTAGGGTCTTTCTCCTATCTTCTCTAAACCTAATTTATGTTATTTTGTTACTTTTGTGGATGATTATTCTCATGTCACTTAATTGTTTATGATGAAAAAGTGTTCTCTATTTTCTGTGCCTTTAGTGATGAAATTCAAAATCAATTTGATGTGTTTGTTTGTACTTTGAGAAGTGATAATGCCAAAGAGTACAAATCTGGTTTATTTCGCTTTTATATGGATCAAAATTGAATACTTCATGAAACTTCTTGTATTGATACTCCATCTCAAAATAGTGTAGCGGAACGAAAAAATAGGTATCTCCTTGAAACAATTAGAGCCCTCTTATTTCAAATGCATGTTCCTAAACTGTTTTGCCCCGTGTTATTTCTTCTGCATGTTTTTTGATTAACCACATGCCATCTTTTATTCTTCATGGTGAGATCTCTTACAAAATTATTTTTCCCAATAACCCACTATTTCCTATTGAGCTAAGGATTTATAGTAGCACTTGCTTTATTCGTAAAGTTCTTCCACAGGTAACCAAATTAGATCTCAAATCATTGAACTGTGTATTCCTTAGTTATTCTCGTCTTCAAAAAGAGCACAAGTGCTATTGTCCCATCTTAAGAAATATTATGTCTCCATTACTGTTACTTTCATGGAATACGCACCCTGTGTTATGTCTCTATCAATTCTTACTCATCATGGGCAAGATGATGATTTGTTGGTATATTCTATCACATTCCAAACGGGTAACCTATTCCTCACCCTGTATACTTCCTAAAAAGACTTCCATTACTTAACATATCTCAACCACAGCCCCTAACAGGCCTATGCCTCCTCCGCCTCTAACTCCTATTAAAGTGTACTCCAGGCGTCCACCTCCTGCTTCATATCCTGAACCTACTTCTTCGTCATCAGATCCAGAGCCCGGCGATGATGATCTTCCCATTACTCTATGTAAAGGTAAAAGTGTACTTATCCTATTTCTTCTTTCATTTCTTATACTCATTTGTCTTCTTCTTCTTGCTCTTTTATTGTTTCTCTTGATTCTATCTCAATTCCTAAAACTGCTCGTGAAGCCATATCTCATTCTGGTTGACTTGCTGCAATGATAGAATAAATGCCTTAAATACAAATGGTACTTGTGACTTGGTTGATTTTCCTTCAGGAAAACAAGTCATAGGGTGCAAACAGGTATTCACAGTTAAGGTCAATATAGACAAATCAATTGCTCGATTAAAGGCTCGTCTTGTTGCTAAGGGTCATGCTTAAACTTATGGAATGGACTATTGTGATACTCTTTCTTCTGTTGTTAAACTAACATTTGTTTGACTATTTATTTCCATGGCAACTAAAATCATTGGTCATTGTATTAGCTTGATATTAAAAATATTTTTCCTCATGGCGATCTTTAGGAAAAGGTGTATATGGAGCAACCCTCTAGGTTTGTTGCTCAGAGGGAGTTAAAGCGAGTTTGTCGTCTGACAAATATTTATATGGTTTGAAACAAAGTCCTCGAGCTTGGTTTAGTAAATTTAGTTAAGTTGTTGAGCAATTTGGCATGTTGAAAAGTAAGTCCGACCATTCTATATTCTATAAAAGATCAATTGTCGGTGTATTATGTTGGTTGTGTATGTGGATGACATTGTTATTACTAAAAGCGATACTAGGGGCATTTCTTCCCTTAAATCTTTCATTCATGCCCAGTTTCACACACAGGATTTGGAAGTGCTCAAGTATTTCATAGGAGTTGAAGTCACTTGAGGTAAACAAAGAATTTTTCTATCTCAAATGAAGTATGTACTTGATTTGTTAACTAAGACAAAAATTGGGAGCAAAACCTTATAGTACTCCAATGAATCCAGTTGTGCACCTTACAAGTGGGGAATCATTTGAAGATCCTAAGAAATTTTGCATATTGGTTGGAAAGTTGATTTATCTAACTCGTCCAGACATTACATTCACTGTTAGTGTTGTTAGTCAGTTTATGTCATCTCCAACAATTCATCATTAGGTAGCATTATTTTAGAAGAAATTTGTTAGACAGGGAAATCCCAAGTCTAATGGATCTAGTGCAGCGCTTGGAACACGTGAATTTGGCCCACTCCTCAATCAACCGTAGGTGTTGGAAGCCAGAATATGGAGGCTCTTTCTCTTGCAAATCTGCCTTCCATTGGCTTACCTCAAGTCACGGCTCAAGTGACTTAGTTTGGACTAAAATTTTTTGGAAATGTTGTGTACCGGTTAAAGTAAAAGTTTTTGGTTGGGTGGTGGCTCTAAGGAAAGCAAATGTCCACGAGGTGCTACAAAAGAGAAGACCATTCATGGCCTCATCTCCGAGCTGGTGTATCTGTTGCAAAGCCAGTTATGAAACGATCGAACATTTGTTCCTAGAATGCACATACACTCAAAAAATTTGGTCATTACTATTCAAAGAACTTAGCCTGCACTGGGTACTACCTTGTTTGGTGTCACAAGTCATACTAAGTAAACCGATGGGAAGCAAAAGGAGAGTTAAGCTTTGGAGGACGGCAATTTTAGCATTACTATGGGCTGTGTGGAACAAGAGAAATAGCAGAACTTTCGAAGGGGTGGAGAAATCAGCAGACCTTGTTTAAGAGAGAATTAAATTTTGGACAGCCACTTGGGTCTTTAAAACCAAACATTTTGAGGTTTTTTCTTTTCTAGACTTAAGCAGAGAATGGAGTGTTATGCTGTAAAATTCTAGGATCTTTTTGTTTTGATGGGTCACTCATAGTTGTATTACACTGTAACTGTTTTACATCCTGTATACCACGGTTTTCCTCCGCCATAAGTGAGGCTTTAATCTTTGCAAGGGAGACCTGTTAAGTGGTCTCCTCCTCCTTTTCAAAAAAAAAATCATTAGGTAGCATTAGGGCAAATTTTGTGTACTTGAAAGAAACACAGGACGAGGTATTGTTTACAAGGATTATGAGCACACCCAGATCCCAGGTTGAGTGTTTCTCAGATGCAGATTGAGCAGGTTCCAAGGTAGAAAGAAATTCCACTTCAAGTTATTGTGTCTTTGTTGGGGCAATCTAGTCTCTTGGAAGAGTAAGAAGCAGAATATTGTGTCTAAATCCAATGCAGAATAAGAATATAGAGCTATGGCACAGCCAGTGTGTGAGATAGTGTAGATTTATCAGATTGCTTTTGACTGAAGTCGGATTTAAAACTTCAGTACCAGCAAAATTGTGTGATAATCAAGTTGCTTTTCATATTGCCTCAAATCCCGTGTTCCATGAGCGAACTAAGCACATTGTGATTGATTGTCATTTTGTTCATAAAAAAATTCAACAAGATTTTATCTCCACAGGATATGTGAAGGTTGGAAAACAATTAATGGACATCTTCACAAAGGTTTTGAATGGGGAGCGAGTTGATTAATTTTGTAACAAGTTGGGCATGATTAAAATTTATGCTCTAGCTTAAGGGGAAGTGTTAGAATTTATTAGCTAGATATTAGTTGTAAATGAATTAATTACTTAGTTTTCGATTCTCTTTCCTAGTTTCTTAGTTTAGACTCCCTAATCTTGTCTAAATACATATTATTTGCTTAAATAAAAGATGTAAAATCATTCACCATTTTCTACTCAATACAATTCACATAGATGGTGTGATGTGCTATGTGAAAAAATAGTAGTGAACTAGCAACCATATCTATGTACACTACCATTCATTGGAATCGAAGTTTCTTTTTCATAAAAAATAATGTTACAGAAATTTAATCTATATTGGGTTGGCACTGGCAGGCTGGTTGCCAAGATTTAATGCACCCAAATGGATGGCCTCCATCTGGTTTACTTTCGTTTTGTAGTAAACGAAGCTTATCTTATTGTAACCCCGATTTTCCTTTGCCATAAGTGAGGGTTTCATATTTATATCAGGGAGAGGTCAGTCTAAGACAAGTGGCCTCTTTCTCTTTTCCAAAACAAAATGCACCCAAATGGATGGACTAGGTGGTTTTAAGGGTGCCATTATCTACAAAGATTACGTAAAATTTATACATAGATATTCTTTTCTTTTCTATACATGAGAATGCATTTTATGCAAATGATTCATGATTCCACGTATTAATTTAATTATTATTTCTAAAAATTCTTTGTTAGCAATAAAAAGTTATAGAAAATTAACTTGATTATTTGCAAAAATTACCTTTGTGTCGATGTTATCGATGCAGTCCAAAACAAAATCAGGGTGGCCGGAAAGAATTTCGTCTTCTGATGATGAATCATACAGCATGACTTTGGCCTCTATGTGGCATTCAGGAAAGATTGACAAAAAATGCTCTTTGAGACACGAGGCTTTTGGAGTACCAACATCTGATCTTGTTGCAACAGCATGTCTATTTAATGATGAAAGAGATACCTTCACACAATCATTAGCTAAGTATCACAAATTTATTTTAATTCTTAAAGAAAGGAAGTAAAAATGATTCCTTAGGCTTGAAAGAAAACAAAGGTAACAAGGTAACCCTTCTACTCATTTACGAATTTGTTTCACTTTTTTATAATAAAATAGATTTCCTAATATTTTGAATATGGATTCTCATTTTTGAATGGGGAAAATAAGAACTACCTTCGATTGAATAATACAAACGATTTCTCTTTTATTTATGGTATATTATACTATTTAAATGTTAAATATTTCTTAGACCAACATAAATTTGTAGCCACTACAAATACATGTATAGAATAAAATTCTATGGTGCGGGTAACACTTTTGTCCCTATTAATAGAGACATCTTCATCTTTAATACTTAGAAAAATTATAACTCAAATTTTATTATATAACTGTATGCATTCCACCTGTTTTCGAAACATTTTGAATAATTTAATGTGCCAAAAACAATATTCAAACATTAGTTGATGTGTGCTTCTTTTTTTTTATGCGTGCAATTAATTGTTTTGAGCTCTAATTTTGGTATCGTAAATTATTTAGAATTTTTCAAAAAAAGAAATGGATGAGATGCATGCGATAGACTGTCATTAAAAAAAAAACTAGGTTAAAAAATTTCCAAATGATGAAAACATAAATGACCCTACCGATAGAGACAAAAGTGATACCCCTACTATAGTTGCATCCCATATTTAATATACATAATTTGTACTCAAAAACTATTAAGTGGGAAAAAAATGTATGTCCACATTTCTATCAAATGTCGAAGAAATATCAAACAATATCTATAATGTACAATTGATATCATCAAAGTTTTGAAATCAAATATTCATTCTCAAAAATTCAACAAAAAATCTATATTTCACCAATATTTCAAATGTCTTTCATGTTGTTTAGAATTATAAATAAAATCATGTGAGGTTTGAAAATTTATTTCCAAAGAGATTGGAATCTCTGAAACTACCCATAACAACAATGAGAAAACAAACGTTCTTTTTCATTGGCACACTTGTTGCCTAATTAGCCTCATCCTAGGTTCGAACTTGGGCGTCACCACATTTCCCAAGCCGCTGTCAGTGTCACCCTAGACCAACATAGTGGTTTACAAATACATACATTTAAAAAAAAAAAATCATGTAATGTGTGTACGTATAAAAAAAATTTACTCAGCATTTTGACACTACAAATTAAGCCCCACATTTGGTTGAGAAAAGAAACCAAACAAGTAATTCTAGGATATCAAAATTCAAAGTATTTAGTAAAACTAAAAATAAAATACTATTTTAAGTGATGTCACCAATGTTTACTAAAGAAAAACTAAAAACATAGGCCAAATGTACCTGGTCAAAATCTACAAGTAGGAGTCTGCCAATTCCAGATCGCAAAAGCATAGATGCAGCATGACTCCCCACTCCTCCAAGGCCGATGACCACAACATATGATCCAATAACTTTGTGTTGAGACTCAAGACCAAGAAACTGAATATTCCTAAGTATACAAGAAAACACATACGTGACATTTAAAAGATGAATTTTATTGCTTCCATATTGAAAACCTTCACAAAGCAATTTGCTGTAAGGAAACCTGCTCAATTGTTCAGAAACGATGTCATCACTTAAAATGTCTGCACAAGCCATTCCATGATTTGAAGTTGGATCCTCACCAACTGCATGGCATTTAGTATTTGCTGAAGAAACCCAATTTTCTTTTAGACAAAAAAAAAACAAAACAAAAATAAAATTACAAGAAAAGACAATCACAAGTAGTCTATAATATGACCAAATCATATGAGATGATTCACATACAATTCAACTCAATTGCGTTTTCGCTGCGTTGGATTGCCACCTTTCTGTAACAATATAAAGCAAAACATCTTGGTCACTGTGAGCGTCTAACTAACCAATTATTCCAGTGCCCAAAAAAAAATACATAACACTAAAACTTCCACCATTTTTTAGGTATAGAAGATAATCTGATTTCTGGAGTCCGAACTGAAATTCCTTATTCTGCCAGGAAATAAAGGCATAACTAAGCCATGTCATGACTCGTGCAGATATGTAAGAAAGTATACATAAACATAAAATATTTGAGGAAAAAAATTGACAAAACAAGAGGCACACAATTGAATTTTGAAGGTTGTAAAAGATGTAGAATGGAAAACAATTATAATAGAATCAATGAATAAGGAAGTGAAGTGAATGGGAGTTGCCTTGAATTTATTTTTATTTTTTTTTCGTACATGAAAGTTGCCTTGGATTTTTGTCGGTGGTACAAAAAAGAATAAATAGGGAATTAGAATCAGTATTAAGAAGCTCAATTAGAAACGAAAGTGAATGGGAGTTACCTTGACATGAGTCTGAGAAGAAACAAGGTAGAAGCTGAGCCAAGAAGAATACCCGCACCCATCAATGCTAAGCTCTTAGCTCTCTCCCCCATCTTCCTATGTTGCGCAACTGGGAAGTCGCGGGTAGCAGAGCCGCCGAAAGTTGTTGTGGTCGGAAGTCACGGCAAAGAAAGCGAACGGCAGTTAGTCGGGGAGAGGAGTGCAGAGCAGGAATCTCGTGGTAGAGAAGCAGCGGGAGAATCAGGAAAAAGCGGGAAAAATGAAACGCAGAAGTGGCTTTTTGTGCCCTAATTTCCATAGCCGTACCTTTCAAATTTGGAATTATTTCAAATACAAATAAATAAAAAAAATTACAAAAATAAAATTGTACGACATTTTAAATATTTTTACGATTTTTATGCTTTTATTTATCGAAAATACAGTGTTTTTATATTGTACTCTGGTTAATTTATTGTTGATTTTTTATTATATGTATATTATTTTTTGTTGTTGCTTTTTGTTGTTGTTTTTTGTTGTTGTTTTGATATTGTTTGGATGTTATTTTCTTAATACTTTTATGTAATTTTCTTATTATTTTTGTTGTAGTTTTCTTGTTACTTTTTTGTTGTTTCTATAGAAAATCCTAAAAAATAAAAAAAAAAAAAAAAAAAAATCAGTAAACGTAAAAATATAATTTTTTTTACAAAAAAATGGTACTTTATGTAATTATTCCTTAAAATTTTATTATTTTTTTACTGAACAATGACATAAATATACATATGTGTACATGTCATATTAAAATTTCAAAAGTCAATATTAACGGTGAGATTTAACTAGCATCTCAAAATTTATAAGAAAAAATAAAATTAAAAGAGTTTTGCCACCAAAAAAAATTAGAGATTAAATGTATAAAATAAAAATATAAAAGAGTTTCACCGCCAATAACTCTTTTAAATACTTGTTTGTGTTATTTTTACAATTTTATTCTTTTATATTTTTACAAAATTAAATTTTAAAAAATATTATTTTAAAGTTATAAAAATATTGTACTTTAATTAAAAAAAAATAACTTAGAAAAAGTACTTTTTAGAAGCAAAAAAATCCATCTAGGCCCAATATGAAAAGTTGGGCACGAATGACAGCACCACAGTCACTGGACGCCCAAGTTGACATAGCCTCACTTTTGGTGGTTCCGTCGACCCGATTGTGATTCCGTCTTGAGCATTATTCTTGTTTTGCTCCAAAAACAAGATATGATTATTTGAATCAGGAGAAATTATCATTCAAGTAGTGAGTTAGCCCCCAAGCATCACCAGGCACTAATGTGCAAGCACACTGGGTGCCCAAGTTAACATTAGCTTGGGGCTCTGTGTTCTGTCCTTCAAACAGTAGTTTTGCTTCAGGCATCAGTCTTGTTTTGCTCCCAAAATAAGATTGGGATGCTTCCGCAAGTCAATATCTCATGTACATGTGTCATGCGCAAGTCCACCGACACCCATGTGCACTAGTGATCACCCAGGTGTCATCTATTCGTCATTAGTGATTCATTGGGCAGCACCCGTGCATATCAAGTAAAATTGCCAAGATAACTTCCCCAAGGTCAAAGAATGAACTAAGGATAGCTATCAAATAATTCAAGCATCTCAAAATATGCCTAAAGCCCAAGAAACCAAGTTTTAGGCGCCCAAGTTGATGTTCATGCAACCTGGCGCCAAAAAATCAGCCGGATCTCTTAGTCACTTTTCAGTAGAGCACACCACTCTGTAACATGGCCATAACTCTCTCTTTTTGTATTCAAATGACGCGATTTGAGTGGAAAATGAAAGATATTTTTAAGACGCATCTAAGTGTGCCTCGCACCCTTGCCGCAATTCCAAAGTTTCGTGCCTCAAAAATTGACTTGCGAGCTAGTGTAGGATTATTTTCCAACGAATATTGTGCGAATTTTCTATTATTTTATTGTAATTTAATTGGACATCGCTCCCTATAAAAGGATAGCTTCCTTAGCTCATTATTCATACATTCTATTATCTTTACAAGGTAAGAACTTCTCTCTATTTACACTTTCTCTCCCTAGAAATTGTAACGTGAAGCTAGACTTAGTCATTTTTTCTGAAGTTATCTTGTAAGGAAATTAGCTTTTTGTGATAGTAAAAGCTCTAAGTAGACGTAGCTTCATTACCATCGTGATATATGGAGTGAAGTACTATATATTGTAATGTTCTCTCTTTAATTCCTATTATTTTTTGTTTGTCATTATTGCTAATCAGAGGATACAGAGTTGACAATTTTTAGCGTCAACAAATATCATCAAGAATATTAATCTGCTGGAGCAACTCTTCACATTTTAACATGCACTTTTAATGAAAACACAATTCTTTGTGAGCCATGGGAAGTTGTTTGTAGAAGAAAGATTACAATGATAATATTATTCTAATTTTTGCACTCTGACGTGGCATCACAAGAATGGTGACACGTGGAGTCCACTTGGAACATCTGCTCAGGAATGATAGGCCGAGCAGGATGCCTCGCTGGCATGCCCAGAGCAAGGTATTTAGCGACCCGCGTAGGGCAACCAACACTTAGCAAATTCAGCTTTCGCATCATGAGTCATCAGCTCAATCCCTATAACTCAGGGATCAATTTACATGGATATGGCATACACACGATCCCACTATCAGTGTATTCAGCCTCAATCCCATGATCCTTGCATTTAGCATTGATCCCACGATATTTCTGTTTATACGCATTGTAACGAGAGAGGAAACTCTTCCTCCTCAAGCTTCCTAGCCCTATAAATAGTGATGTATATTCACTGGGCAGAGGGTCGGTTGAAAAGCAGCTAAGCGAAGACTATACTATTATCTAAGAATTATATATTCAGAGATACTGTTGTAAGAGCTATAAGAAAAGCAATCTTTCTCCTTGATCTTAAGTCAATACAAATAACGAGAATTAGGCTATTACCGAACTGCTCGGGGCTGAACCTCTATAAAATTCCTGTGTCTTATTATTGCTTTATCGTATATCTGTTACTACATATCGTGTATTGCTTATAAAATAAACTCATTGTCGTTGGCTAAAAGCGAAGTCAACATTTTGGTGCTTTCATTGAGAGAAGGATTAGAAATCGCTCTTTATTTGACATCCAACCGCCAATACGATGGTGCAAACTCGTAGAGGTCTGTCTGATCCGGAAAATTCACAGACGCTGGATCCTACATCACAGAACCCAGGGAGTTCAAGGGTTCTGCCTGGTCTTAATCTCGGACAGATGGGAAGTGCGGGGAATGGTGAAACAGTTCCTATTAATAGAATTGCGCCTGGTGTGCAAGAGACTGGGAATAACAGTTTTGCACCCAACTAGGGCATCCACAATACGACTGTTCCGCCTGGAACCAACGCCCAGACGACCATCGGAAATGCCACCGAACTACCAAATCTCTGTGACGCGCTCGGACTCATGCAGGGTCATAACAACACTCTGCATCATGATCAGGACAAACTGCGTGCTGCAGTAAATCTCGCGTTCGACGAACAAAGGCGTATGTTCGCTGAATTGAGAGATAAAGAGATGGAGGCATTAAGGGCTCACCATGCAGAGATTGAAGATCGTAGTCAGCAAGCCACCGTGCTAATACGAAGAGCCTACCAGATTGTAGGTCAGCAATCGCCGAACGTCGTTCCCGTGGGAGAAACGAAAAGATGGGACTCCAACTCAGGGATCTAACTGTTGGGTTTTGTGCCCTAAATAAAACCCATTACAATCTAATTAGTTATCAATTTAAGAGATTTGAAGTGATTTATGTTAACATGTACTTTACATGTTTATGGTTTAATATATATATTTAATATATGCACAAAATCAGTTAAGTCCAACATATATTTATTCACAATTACAGTATTGTCAACACAGTGGAATATGATTGTGATTATATGATTCAAAAGATTAAGTCCCTGTTTCATCAGTGTTTTGGATTTACACTGATGTGATAATCAACGATAAAGTATACTTACGCTTGGAGTAAGTGTTATGTTCTTTCCAGGACATTGGTAAAGTATACTAGTTTCGAATGTATGGAGTATACATTGGACTGAACCGATATTGAACTTAGACAAGATATTATAAACTTACTGTTGTATCTTTCCAAGTCAATATCACTAGTTGATCTTAGATTAAAAGAATCTAAATCCTGATATGCTTAGGCTAAATCTCAGGAGTGCTATTCATGTTCTTTGATTTATTAGTTAAGCCTACTTTTGGGTTAGGGTGATACGTATATTTTGGGAACATAATAGTATGACTGAGTGGGAGCGCTAAACATAAATATGGAATCTATAGCTTCTACTGGTGTATAGAAGTCAAGTGATGATTCCCTTCGAGCTTAGCTAAATAAAAGTAAATGGATGAGCTCTTGCTTCAGTGACTATATCTTAGATCACTAAAACATCATTTACAGGTAGCTAAGTGTTTTAAGGGGCCAAATACATTGAGGGGTGAAAACGGTAAATTTTATCCCTTCTCGATGTAAATCATCTATATAGAGGATCTTTGATCACATTAAGATTATAACGATGGTTAAATGAGATAGCGTATCTATATCGTGGAACATATAGAACGCTCTATATAAGTCTGAGAGTGCAATTCCAAGTTCTAAGAATGGATTCAACAAGGAATTAATAAGTTAGGGAATTTACTTGGTAAATTCGGTTCGGCTTATTGGAAGCTCAGTAATATAGATCCATGGTCCCCATTCTAGTTGAGACCATACTTCTTGTAAGACTCAATAATTGATTTATGATTAATCAATTATAATTCTAAATTTAGACTGTGTCTAATTTGTGAATTTTCACTAAGCAGGGGTGAAATTGTAAAGAAAAGAGATTCTAGGTTTATTTATTAATTAAGGGGCTCTATATGTCTAATTAATAATTATATTAAATGACAATATTATTTAATAATCTATTTTAGTTATTAAATAATTAGTTTTGGCATTTAAATGGTTAGAATTGGAAAATTGGCGTTTGTGAGAAAATAGAAATGAAAATTGTGAAAACTGCAAAATCCAAGTGAGGCCCATGAACACCATGACCGGCCACTTATTCAAGATTTTTCCAATTATTATTTTCATTATTTTAATGCCAATTAATTACTAACCTAATCTAGCAGTTGTCTATAAATAGAAAGTGATGGCTCACACCAAATGAAGCAGTTAAGCAATTATTCAGCAATTCAGGAAACTGCCTCTTTTAGAAAATTGAGCCTTTCCTTTTCTCTCTATAGCCGAACCCTATATCTCTTCTCTTCCTCTTCCAATTTCGAGATACCCTAGTGAAAGAGTAGTGCCCATACACAGCAAGTGGTACCTCAATCATAGCTTGGAAGATCGTGAAGGGTCCAAATCAAAGAGAAGGACATTCGGACTCAGATCTTGATAATACTCTGCAACAGAAAGGATACAAGGGTTAGAGATCTGAGTGGAAGGAGACATATGTTGGAAATTATTTTACCAGGATCTTAGATCTACTCACAAGTATGTTTATTAACATCCTAAATAAGAACTTTCTAAAACGATAAATTAAACACATATAAAGTTTAAGAAACCTTACATTGGGTGCAGCGGAATAATATGACTCCTTCCGTTCAGATATCTAGCCCTTGATTCCTTTCTGTAGCAGAGCATTATCAATATCTGAACCTGGATCTCTTTCTCTGAATCTTTGATGCTGAAACTCCTTTGCTGATGATCTTTCTTCACGATCTTCCTCACTATGATTGAGGTATCACTTGATGTGTGTGGGCACTACTCTAATCACTAAGGATTTCGAAATATTGAAGAAGAAGAGAGAGAGTGGTCAGCTAAAGATAGGGAGAGAGAAGGCTCAGTTTTTCTGATTCAGAAAGTCTGAAGAAAAGTGTAATTTTCCTGAAGCCTTCACTATCTATTTATAGCATTCCACTAGGGTTAGATTTGAATTATATGGCATTAAAATAATGAAAAAATCAACTTAAAATACTACAATAGGTGGCCGGCCATACCTTTAATGGATTGGGCCTTACTTTTTGCAATTTTGCAATTTTAACACCTTTTGTATCTGATTTTCTCAAAAATGCCAATTTCCTAATTCAACCATTTAAATGCCAATTCTAACTATTTAATAACTATAAATAATTATTAAATAATATTGTCATTAATCATATTTATTAATTGAACCATACAAAGTATCATAATTAATAAATATGCCCCTATAAACTCTTTCTTTACAATTTCGCCCTTACTTAGTGAAAAATTCACAAATAGACATAGTCTAATTTGAGAATTATAATTGATTAATCAAAACCAATTACATGAGTCTTACAAGCAATATTATCTCAACTAGTGGGGGGACCATGGGTCTATATAACCGAGCTTCCAATAAGTAGATCAAGAATTTAGCACTAAAATTCACTAACTTATTAATTCTTCGTTGAATCCACGCATAGAACTTAGAATTGCACTCTCAGTATATAGAATGCTCTATATGTTCCACCATATAGACACATCATTAGTTATCCATTATTATAATCCTAATGTGATCAATTATCCTCTATATGAATGATCTACACAGTAAAGGGATTAAATTACCGTAACACCCTACTATGTATTTTATCCTTAAAACACTTGACCCCGTATAAATGATATTTCAGCTTATGTGAAATGAGATATCCACCATTTATTTTCGTTTGGTCAAGCTCGAAGGAGATCATCCTTTGCTTACTATTCGCCAGATAAAAGCTATAGATTCCATGTTTATGCTAGCGCTCCCACTCAATTGCACTACCGTGTTCCCAAAAAGTATGTATCACCCTGACCTTAAAGTAGGCTTAACTAACAATTCAAGGAACACGAATAGCCTTTCAAGATTGAGCCTAATCATAACAGGATTAAGATCATTTGATCTAGGATCAACTAGGCGATATTGACTTGAATAGATTTTACGGTAAGTTTAATTAAATCTAAGTCAAAGTTCAATATCGGTCCCTTCCGATGCATACTCCATGCATCCAACCTGAGCTTTACTTTAACCAATGCTCTGGAAAGAACATAGCACTTCTCCAAATGCAAGTAAACTCTGTTGTAGATTATCATATCAGTAAAACCCTGTGTCTGATAAATCTAGGAAACTTTATTCACATAGTCATGTTTACTTTCCAATGTGTTGACGGCACAATAAACAGGATCAAGTATGTGAAAAGGGTTTCAGATGAATTTATACATTATGTACATATAATCATGAAATAAAATCATGTGAACCATGCAACATTAAATGTTATTTCTGATCTATATTAATAAGTAAATCTGATTATATTGAAATGAGTTTTATTTAGGGCATAAAACCCAACATTAATAACTATAAATAATTATAAAATAATATTGTCATTTATCATATTTATTAATTGAACCATACAAAGTATCATAATTAACAAATATGACCCTAAAACTCTTTCTTTACAATTTCGCCCTTACTTAGTGAAAAAATCACAAATAGACATAGTTTAATTTGAGAATTATAATTGATTATTCAAAACCAATTATATGAGTCTTACAAGCAATATTATCTCAACTAGTGCGGGGACCATGGGTCTATATAACTGAGCTTCCAATAAGCAGATCAAGAATTTATAACCTAAATTCACTGACTTATTAATTCTTCGTTGAATCCACGCATAGAACTTAGAATTGCACTCTCAGTATATAGAATGCTCTATATGTTCCACCATATAGACACATCATAAGTTATCCATTGTTATAATCCTAATTTGATTAATGATCCTCTATATGAATGATCTACATTGTAAAAGGGATTAGATTACCGTTACACCCTACAATGTATTTTATCCTTAAAACACTTAACCCCGTATAAATGATATTTCAGCTTATGTGAAATGAGATCTCCACCATTTATTTTCGTTTGGTCAAGCTCGAAGGAGATCATCCTTTACTTACTATTCGCCAGATAAAAGCTATAGATTCCATGTTTATGTTAGCGCTCCCACTCAATTGCACTACCGTGTTCCCAAAATGTACGTATCACCCTGACCTAAAAGTAGGCTTAACTAACAAATCAAAGAACACGAATAGCCTCCTGAGATTGAGCCTAATCATAACAGGATTAAGATCATTTGATCTAGGATCAACTAGGCGATATTGACTTGAATAGATATTACGGTAAGTTTAATAAATCTAAGTCAAAGTTCAATATCGGTCCCTTCCGATGCATACTCCATGAATCCAACCTGAGATTTACTTTAACCAATGCTCTGGAAAGAACATAGCATTTTGTCCAAATGCAAGTAAACTCTGCTGTAGAGTATCATATCAGTAAAACCCTATGTCTGATAAATCTAGGAATCTTTATTCACATAGTCATGTTTACTTTCCAATGTGTTGAGAGCACAATAAACAGGATCAAGTATGTGAAAAGGGTTTCAGATGAATTCATACATTATATACATATAATCATGAAATAAATCATGCGAACCATGCAACATTAAATGTTATTTCTGATCTATATTAATAAGTAAATCTGATTATATTGAAATGAGTTTTATTTAGGGCATAAAACCCAACAAGAATTGTATGGCATTAAAATAATGGAAACTATAAATGGTATTTCTTATGCATGTGGCCGGCCATACAAAAGGAATTGGGCCTCACTTTGTAACTTTCCCATTTTGTTATTTTCCATTCCTATTTTCTCAAAAATGCCAATTTTCAAATTTAACCTTTTAAATGCCAATTCTAATTATTTAATAACTTAAAAATAATTATTAAAATAATATTGCCATTTAATATATTTATTAATTTAGAAATATAAAGTCTCTTAATCAATAAATAAACCTAGAATCTCTTTTCTTTACAAATTCTCCCTCCCTTGCTTAGTGAAAATTCATAAAGTAGACATAGTCTAACTTTTAGAATTATAATTGATTAATTAAAATCAATTAACTGAGTCTTACAAGCAGTATGGTCTCAACTAGTATGTGGACCATGGGTCTATATAACCGAGCTTCCAATTAGTCGAACTGAATTTACCAAGTAAATTCCCTAACTTATTAATTCCTTGTTGAATCCACACTTAGAACTTGGAATTTCACTCTCAGTCATATAGAACGCTCTATATGTTCCATGATATAGACACGTCATTAGTTATCCATTGTTATAACCCTAATGTGATCAATGACCCTCTAATAGATGATCTACATTGAAAAGACACTAAGTTACCGTTACACCTTCAATGTATTTTATCCTTAAAACACTTAGCTCCGTATAAATGATATTTCAGCAAAGTGAAATGAGATCTCCACCATTTATCTATGTTTAGCCAAGCTCGAAGGATATCATCGTTTCACTTCTAAGTTCCTATAGAAGTTATAGATTCCATATTTATGGTAGCGCTCCCACTCAATTATACTATCATGTTCCAAAAATGTACGTATCACCCTGACCCAAAAGTAGGCTTAACTAACAAATCAAAGAACATGTATAGTACCCTTGAGATCGAACCTAACCATATCAGGATTAAGGTCGATTGATCTAGATCAACAGGTGATATTGAATTGAATAGACATTACGGTAAGTTTTAATATATCTAATCAAAGTTCAATATCGGTCCCTTCCGATGTATATTCCATACATCCGATACTAGTAAACTTTGCCAATGTCCTAGAAAGGACATAAAACTTTTCCAAGGTGTAAGAATACCTATCGCTAATTATACCATGTCAGTCTAAATCCAGTGTTCTGACAAATCAGGAAATAAACTTTTGAACATATAATTAAGATTATATTCCACTGTGCTGACAACACTATAATCTTTAACAAATTCATATGTTATGGACTTAAAAAAGAATTCATACATTATATACATATAATCATGAAATAAATCATGTGAACCATGCAACATAAAATGTTATTTCTGATCTTTATTAATAAGTAAATCTGATTATATTGAAATGAGTTTTATTTAGGGCACAAAACCCAACAAACTCCCACTTGCACTAATATAAAACAAAATGTGCATTTCAAATAATCATTAACACATTGATATACAAATCAAGTGTAGTAGTAGTAAACTCCTTGTAATAGGATCTGATAGGTTGAATTAACAACAACCTTTTCTCCACCATTACTTTCCCTTAATCACAAAATCCTTGATATTGTGAAATTCCTCTCTATATGTCTACTCTTTTGGGATACTGGATTCTATACCTTTGGCAACTACTTTTGGTTATTCAGGAAATAACTCTAGTAGTTAAGACAGGTTGGAACAGTGCCGCAATTATATAGAACTTTCCTTAGACTGAATAAGTATCTTTCCTGAAACTTTAGCATTCAGTCTCTCTCTGGTAGACTAAGAGATTTCAGATAGGTTTTTACACTTCTCCAAAATCACTACTCCACCCCAGAGTAATCACCATCTTATCAGCAGACTTTCTAGCACAAAAGCAAGTCTCGAAATCTGATGTGGTGTAGTCTAAGAGTTTTAAACACACCCTTATTGACTAACATATAGTTCCTCTTCATAATCTTAAGATTTACTTGATTGTCTTCCATTGTTCCTCTCCTGGATTAATCTGATACCTACTCATTACTCCCACTCAACAACAGGTGTCTGGTCTAAGGCATACTAAAGCATATCTGAGACCTCTCACTGTTGATTTAAGAAATTCTTTCATGGCTTTATCTTCTCTGGAATAGTTGAGACTTTTCCTTATATAAATAAAATCTATGCTTAGAAGTTGTGAAGCTTCTATAGATTGCCATTGGAAAAAAAAAATGCTTCAGCATCTTACTAAAGTAAGTTGCTTGCATTAGAGTAAGTAATTACCAGGTATACCACAAGCCATAGGTTTAGATAAACTCAAACCTATAATACTAGGAACAGGAAGTTTTGTTAAGTCCATTGAATAGACTTATGAACGAAAATTTCCTTTCATGTCCTTGTAATAGAAAACTTTAGGTTACTCCATGTGAATGGATCAAACCATAGTTCTATTGGCTTTCTTCTTAGTTTCTTATCTTGACAATCCATTACTTGTTTAAACTTACGATGGATTTTAATCACTAGTATCTTCCAAGTCATGAGAAGGTAAAGTTCCTTGAAACTCTCCCACTACGACAAGGTACCGTGAATTATGTCTAAGAAAACTAAATGGTATTGACCTCTTCGGTTGTGTTAAGATAACAGAGGCAGTGGGATCATCTTGTAACGAATAAGATGATAGAACACTTATGGAATCAAGAAAAAATATCTCCTTTATTTGCTACTTTATTTTCAGACTTAGTCATTTTCTTAGAAAAGTAGTATTTGTTTAAACAAACACTTTCTTATCTAATGACTATGGGATGATCCACCCCTAATCACTTAGAATAGCTAACAAACATGCAAACTAGGGTTAGCAGTTCTAGCTTTTCTTAAGATTTCGATTAGGTCATCCATGAGTCTAGTAATGATTTACATTAAGTATACAACCATTGCATCATTCTGAAATTATATTACCATAGAAGGATTTAGGCAACGACTAGTAACTACTCATCAATTTGTAACTCGAATTTCTGGGGAGGTAAGTTTGGATATAATTCAAAATCAAATTAATGATCTTTGAACTGCATATCTACTAACTTTTTCTCCACCCCTATCAGTTCACAAGATCTTTAACCACTTACCATTGCTAGAAATTCATGAAAATTTTCAAACATTTCATATTTCTTTTGCATAAGGTAAAATCTAGAGTGATCGTTTTAAGAATGCAACGAAAACTCATATCCACCCCTGAATGTACATCCATCTGCGAATGCGATGAACTTAATGTTGGGTTTTGTGCCCTAAATAAAACCCATTACAATCTGATTAGTTATCAATTTAGAATTTTGAAGTGATTTATGATTACATGTATATTACATGTTTATGGTTTAATATATATATATATATATTTGATATATGCACAAAATCAGTTAAATCCAGAACATATAGTTATTCACAATTACAGTATTGTCAATACAGTGGAATGTGATTGTGATTATATGATTCAAAAGATTAGGTCCCTGTTCATCAGTGTTTTGGATTTACACTGATGTGATAATCAGCGATGAAGTATACTTACACTTGGAGTAAGTGTTATGTTCTTTCCAGAACATTGGCAAAGTATACTAGTTTCGAATGTATGGAGTATACATTGGACTGGACCGATATTGAACTTGGTCAAAGATATTGTAAACTTACCATTGTGTCTTTCCAAGTCAATGTCAGAAGTTGATCTTAGATTAAGAGAATCTAAATCCTGATATGCTTAGGCTCAATCTCAGGAGTGCTATTCATGTTCTTTGATTTATTAGCTAAGCCTACTTTTGGGTCAGGGTGATACGTATATTTTGGGAACATGATAACATGACTGAGTGGGAGTGCTGAACATAAATATGGAAATCTATAGCTTCTACTGGTGTATAGAAGTAAAGTGATGATTCCCTTCGAGCTTAGTTAAATAGAAGTAAATGGATGAGCTCTTGTTTCAGTGACTATATATTAGGTCACTAAAACATCATTTACAGGTAACTTAGTGTTCAAAGGGGCAAAATACATTGAGGGGTGTAAACGGTAAATTGGTCCCATATCGATGTAAATCATCTATATAGAGGATCTCTAAATCACATTAAGATTATAACAATGGTTAAATGAGATAGCATATTGATATCGTGAAACATATGATATGCTTTATATAAGTCTGAGAGTGCAATTCCAAGTTCTAAGAGTGGATTCAACAAGGAATTAATAAGTTAGGGATTTACTTGGTAAAGCGGTTCAACTTATTGGAAGCTCAGCATATAGATCCATGGTCCTCATTCTAGTTGAGACTATACTGTTTGTAAGACTCTATAATTGATTTATGATTAATCAATTATAATTCTAAAAGTTAGACTATGTCTAATTTGTGAATTCTCACAGTTTAAGGATGATATTGTGAATAAAAGGGTTTCTAGGTTTAATTATTAATTAAGAGACTTTGCATGTCTAATTAATAATTATTTTAAATGGCAATATTATTTAATAATCTATTTTAGTTATTAAATAATTAGTTTTGGCATTTAAATGATTAGAATTGGAAAAATTACATTTTTGGAGAAATAGAAATAAAATTGAGGAAACTGCAAAAATCCATGTGAGGCCCATACACACCATGGCCGGCCACATGCTTGCATGTTTTCCAATTATTATTTTCAATTTAAATTGCCATGTAATTGCTAATCAAAGCCTAGCAAAAATAGGAAAGTGGTGGATCACACTAAATAAGGCAGTTATTCAATTACACAGTAAAAGAGGAAACTGTTTATTTGGAAAGTTGTGCTCTTCCCTTTTCCTATTTATAGCCGCCCCTCTCTTCTCTTGAGGCATGGTCTTTGTGTGCAATCACTATACACGAAATCAAGAGAGAAAAACAAGAGAGAAAAACAAGAGAGAATTTCGAAAATCCTAGTAAGAGAGAAGTGCCCACACACATCACTCAGTGCCTCAATCATAGTTTGAAAGACTGTGAAGGATCACATCCAACTGAAGAACTTTCGGGCTCAGATCTTGATTATACTCTGCTACAGACAGGAATCAAGGGTTAGAGATCTGAGTGGAAGGAGACACTTAATTCCGCTGCCATCACTGTAAGTTATTCTTAACTTTTATGTGTTTAGTTCATCGTTTTAGAAGTTCAATTTTTGGTTGTTAAATCAACATACTTGTGAGTAGATCTAAGTTCCTGGTAAAATATAATTCCAACAACTGGCACCAGAGCCATGGTAATTGATTTGCTTGCAAGAAATTTGGACTTAAAACGATTTGTTTGTGATTTGGATGGTTTCATGGTGTGTCATATTGATGTTTGATTGATGTTTGTGAATTCTGGGAAAAATAATTGATTATCTGTATCTGGAATTATTTTTATTGGATAGTTTGGAAAATTCTAAACAATTTACTTTTTTACAGAACTCGATTTCGATTTTATTTGAATTAGTTATGAATTTTTGAAAATCGAGAAAAATCGAGGTGCTGATCACCCACCCCACGCGCGCGGAAGGGCTGCTGGCAGCCTCCCAGCGCCGAGGTTTCTCGGTTGTCCCCCTTCATTACGCGCGCGGACAGCATGCTTTGCATGCTGTCCGTACCACCTGCAATTTTTCTTCGTTTTCTTCGATTTTTCATGCTATTTCATGGAATTGACTTCCAATTTTTTGTATAGTTTTGTATTTTGATTTTTGTTTTTTCAATTTTCAAATCTAATTATCAGAAATAAATTAATTTTAGATATTAGTGTAATTTGAATTTAAAAATAGGATAAAATCAAGTATTGCTTACCTCTTTTCTTATTTCTTTTAAATTTTGATTATTTTATCTTATTTTGAATAAAAGGTCAGAAATTAAATTTTTTTTATAAAAATATTTTTTTTGGTAAATTGACCTTATTTGGAATAAGATTACTACAATCATGGTATTTTAAAAGGGGAAATAAGATTATTTTTGTTAACTTTTTTTATTTTGTTATTTTACCTAAATTAGATTGTAAAATCAGAAAAGGGTATGTATTTACCATTTTCTATTTTATTGAATATTTAATTTATTAAATAACATGAAATTTAAAAGGAAAGTTAGCAAATTTATTTTGAAATGATATTTAGGTTACTCAAAACCTAATTTTTCAAAATTGTAGGTTTAATTTTAAATATTATTTTATTTATTCTTTAAGAACCGAATTTTTTTTAATTTCGAAATAAAGATTAATATTTTAAAATTAAATAAATCCTACATCCAACTATCCAAATCTAACCTTGTTGCAGGAGTATGTGTTTTAGATTGTTTGTAAGTTTTCTAAAACCTATTGTTGCTTGATCTAAATTGCCAGGGTTAACTTGTTGACAAATCCAATGATCTGATTTTAACCCATGGTTCAATTGATGATAGATCAAGTGAATAATTTGTAACAGGTATATTTTTACATTCTTCTTTCATCTGTGTATGACCTAGTAACATGATAGGATCCATCCAAATCTGTGTGCCTGTGTGAGCCTATATGTTTAAATTCTGTTATAGACACATATAGGTTGTTGTTGCTAAATAAAATGTCATATCTTGATAGATTTTATTTAGGCTCATTTAGTTAATAGGCCTATTCAATTAATAACAGTTGTTCATTTTAAGGTTAAATTCCTCTCTTTTGGGCCTTGTGTGAGAGTTGGGAGCCTTAGAAGTGGGTACGACATACTGGACCCAACCCCCCTCACATGAACAACCCCAATTGTGAAGGCCCATTTGCCTGATTTGGATAACTGTGCTAGGTTAATTAAACTAGTTTGACCTAATAAAATTGAATAGCACATAATTAATTTCTTCGAAATTAATTTAAGAAAAACATAGTTTAATGAATTTTATTTCTAGATAAACTATTTGTATTTTTCTTGTATTTAATTAAATAAAGAATTTTAACTAACTAGATTCTTTCTGAAACTTACTTTCATTATTTCATTAAATATTCCTATTTAAGTTATGAATTAGTTATTACTAATTTTCCCTTTTAACTTAAATTTGAATATATTTTGAATTTAATAATTAAGTTGAGGAATTCTAGGAATTAGTTATTGAAGATTCTTAAAAGATATTTTTTAAGTTGGTTTTAAACTTAAAAGGGAATATCTTTAAATTAGGTAGTTACCACCTAATTTTGATATTTAATTAAATTTTTGTTTGGAAAATTTTAAGTTGTAAATTATAGATTCTTTGTATAATAACTTAAATCAGATATTTTCCAAATCTTGAAAAGATGCTTAGTTGAATTGAGATATTTTCTATATAGTTATTTCTATACTAATTATTATTTCTAATATAGGAAAATATCATTGATTGTGAAATTAATTGTTTAATAATTAATTTTGGTACAATTCGATTAATGATATTTTTCCTTGTATTAAATTGGAAATTAATGATTAAGCCTTCTCTATACTTAATTATTTATTTCTTGAATTTAATACATTTAATTAAATTGAAAATTAAATATCGAAGTTGATTTTCATAATGATACTTAGGTATTGTTATTTTCATGATATTTAATTAAATAAGAAAATTATTTTAAGTTGGGTATTTCCATAACAACTTAAATTTGAATAATTTTCAAAATATATTTTATTTATTTTATTAATCATTTTCTTCAAAATTGCATTTAATTATGCAAGATGATTTTGAATTTATCTTGAAAGATGGATTAAAGTTGTAAATTAATTATTTTAATTAGTTTTGAATCAACTTAAATCAATGATCTTTACATTTAATGATTAATTTAAAATAAAAGAACTAAAATATATTATTAGAAATTGGATTAATTAGTCAAGAAAATCTAGATAGATAATTTTTTTGCTTGAAGTATTTTTTCTAAGTAAAGTTTGATTTATTTTAATGTATTTCGAAATTTGATATTTTTGGAAATACAATATATATATTAGTAGAAAATTTTAATTTGAGTTGCAAATTAATTTAAATTAATACAACTTAAATTAAGTAATTTTCTTAATATTTGTTGGAAAATTAATACTAAGATGGAAATAATTCATTTTATTTTCTTAACCATCTAAGTTTAATTTTACAAATATTAAATTAAATTTTATTTAGAATTTTATTCTAAATTTAAAATTTAATAAATATATATAGATTTAAAATAAATAAATAATAGAAGAAAATACATTTTTTTTTTAAATAATGAGCTTTATTATTTTAAGATATTCGATCTCCATTGTTGGTTTTACATAGCTATTGTTTTAGTGAGTAATCCTCCCTAATGGAGGAACGTTCATTAGCAAGTTAGCGCCGTTTAATCTCAAAAGATAAGTATATTTGTAAGTTATTTATATTAGTATTGATCACCCTAATGGTAGCTACTGTATAAGACTTACAAACGTATGAAACAATAGTGGAAGCTCATGAAATAGGAATGACCTTGACTCTCGCCTAAACGGGACAACGTCGGATTCTCTTTTCGATCGAATAAAAGGTTGCTAGAATGTTTATCATTTTAGATGAGCTGACAACTCTATTCAATGGATGATAGCTTTGACTCTCGCCTAAACGGGACACTGATATCAGTTTATTGAAAACCTTGGAAATTATTTAGGATTGCATTGTTTTTAGTATTTTCTCTAGTCATTCCTACATGCTATGTGCTAATAATTTCTGAATAAGATTTTGTGTTAAACCATAATTGATATCTATTTATTATCTTGTAGTATCCTGAATTGCAATGTCGAATCTCATGTTGTCACTATTAACTGAAAATAAGCTAAATGGGTCTAACTTCCCAAAGTGGAGAGAGAACATTAACATTGCTCTCATAGGTGAAAGTGCCTCGTTTGTGTTGACTGAGCCGTCCCCTGAGCAGCCAGGTGACAATGCAACCAAAACTGTGAAAGAGAAGTTCGAGCGTTGGCAGAATGCTAACAATAAAGCTCGTTACTTCATGCTTTCCAGCATGGTTGACACCTTGAAAACAAGGTTTGCTAACACTGTCACGCCGCGAAATCATGACGCAGTTAACTGAGCTATTCGGTATGGCATCTATCCAGTCTCGTTTTGACGCGACTAAGAAATTCATCAACGCACGGATGGAACCCCATCAGAATGTGCGTGATCACCTTCTCCAAATGGCTAGTTATTTTCAGGAAGCCCAGAATCATGGTGCTGAAATGGATCAGACTACTCAAGTGAGTCTCATCTTGAATAGTCGAACTCCAGATTTTCTGCCCTACACATCAAATTATGTCATGAATAAGAAGGAACAAGACTTTCATACTTTAGTCAACGACCTTCAGACATATGAAAGTTTGATTGGAGGTCCCAAGAAAAGAGGGAATAAACCTCAGAATTCTGGAAATGGTAATAAGACGAGTAATCCTGAGGCACATGTTGCTTCTACTTCCAAATCCAATCATAAGAAGAAGTGGAAAAATGCCAAGAAGCGAGCTCAAGCTGCGAAAGCAGCTTAGAACAAAAAGGCTGGAGCTTTTGGTGATACACCAAAAGGAAAGTGTTTCTACTGCAATGAGAAAGGCCATTGGAAATCCCAATGTCCTAAGCTTCTTGCAAAGAAACAAGGTATTCCTTTATAAACGATGTGTTTTAGTGAATTATTATCCTTTTGGATTATTAATTCTGGACTACTAACCTTGTTTATTATTCTTCTTATAGCTCAAGCTTCTTAAACTCGGATGCTGTCTTAGCGAGTTGGATTAGATAGCTGGATGGTGGATGGAGGTCATATACGATAAAGAAGAAGCTCTTTTTTTTTAATTAATTGTTTAGTTTTTTAAACAATTTGGATTTCAAGTTTTTGGATTTTATTCCCTGTTTGGTTCTCATAATATTGCAAACAGTTTTTTGGTTTATAATAAAGTTTTTTTTTATAAATTGCAATTTATGAGTTGAGCTTCAGTACTTTATCTTATCTATTACCAATTGTTATGTTTATTATGTTTTTATGTGTATATTTTTTTTTTTATTATTGATACAAATTCTATAGGTATTTAAACTCTTTACAGAGTTATTACTACATAAACACTAGAAATTATTTATATGTTTATGAATAATTGTTAATTCTAAAACAATTATTGAGAATTTGTTTAATAAAAAGATCTTTTAATCTGATAGGGGTGGAGAAAAGTTAAGAATAATATGTAGTTCAACGATCTTTTATATCTAATGAACTCTGGATTATATTCAACTCCACAGACTCTCTATCACACTTAGAGATTTACAACCTTTAGGGGTGGATCATAATCTCTATAAACTTAGGGGTGGACTTTATTCCACAGTACCCTTTGTGACACATAATTTTAAACATGGAAATAATGTAATAAATTAGCTATTATCAGAATAAATCCTTGATCTTAATTATATGTTCCAGTTTAGATTTACTGTTGTAATAGTTAATGATACCATTAAAGTTCTTTGATAATGTATCACATTACCTTAGTTGAGTGGGAGAATATTAAAATTCCTTACCCATCTTCGTTTGGTTGATAATTGTGATAGGAACTTAAGAGCAGCTCTAATAAAAACAAGTCTAACCATTCACATGGATAGAGATAACCTATCAGAATTATGAGAATAAGATAGAAGAATTCTTGCATAGTCTATTCGAAAGACTTGATTCAAGATTTCTAATCCTCATAAGATTTTATGGTATCTTGATTTGATTGCTTAATCTCTAGCAGGTATTTTTCACTTCAAATACTAGACTGCTATGTTGTTGACCTAGTCTTAGAGAAACTTACAGTTTCAGACTAAGATAATAAGTCACAGTGAGATGTTCCCAGAAACAATAGTAAAAGGTTAAAAGTTTCTAACCAGACATCTACTATTGAGTGGGAGCCATCTGAGATGTAATCAAATGGGGAACATTAGTGGACAATCAAGAAAGATTTATGTAAGTGACCTATATGTTAGATATTAAGGAACTATGCATTAGTGATCCCAATATCCACACCGACTCATTAAGAATTTTGAGATGGTGGTTACTCTGGGGGTGGAGGAATTATTGTAGAAGAGTGTAAAAACCCATCTATAATAATTCAAGCTTCATCAGAGAAGATATAACTTTGTAAATTCAAAATTACCAGAAAGTTATTTTAATGAAGAAATTCTACACTGCATTATCTCAATTCCAAATTTTAAAATTTGAGAGATATGTCTTCTGTTTGTTCAGATGTACTTAATGGGCAGTAAGGATTTCAGTATCCCTTGATGAGTAAAGCATATAGTTAAGAAGGTTTCATAAGTTTTATGAACCTGGTTCCAGAAATATGGGTGGATTCAAATATACTACACTTGATCAGAGGATCCAGGCAAAAGATTAATTGTAATGCACAACTAGTTTTATGTTAGTGCAAGTGGGAGTTTGTTGGGTTTTGTGCCCTAAATAAAACCCATTACAATCTGATTAGTTATCAATTTAGAATTTTGAAGTGATTTATGATTACATGTATATTACATGTTTATGGTTTAATATATATATTTGATATATGCACAAAATCAGTTAAATCCAGAACATATAGTTATTCACAATTACAGTATTGTCAATACAGTGGAATGTGATTGTGATTATATGATTCAAAAGATTTGGTCCCTGTTCATCAGTGTTTTGGATTTACACTGATGTGATAATCAACGATGAAGTATACTTACACTTGGAGTAAGTGTTATGTTCTTTCCAGAACATTGGCAAAGTATACTAGTTTCAAATGTATGGAGTATACATTGGACTGGACCGATATTGAACTTGGTCAAAGATATTGTAAACTTACCGTTGTGTCTTTCCAAGTCAATGTCAGAAGTTGATCTTATATTGAGAGAATCTAAATCCTGATATGCTTAGGCTCAATCTCAGGAGTGTTATTCATGTTCTTTGATTTATTACTTAAGCCTACTTTTGGGTCAGGGTGATACGTATATTTTGGGAACATGATAACATGACTGAGTGGGAGTGCTGAACATAAATATGGAAATCTATAGCTTTTACTGGTGTATAGAAGTAAAGTGATGATTCCCTTCGAGCTTAGTTAAATAGAAGTAAATGCATGAGCTCTTGTTTCAGTGACTATATATTAGATCACTAAAACATCATTTACAGGTAACTAAGTGTTCAAAGGGGCAAAATACATTGAGGGGTGTAAACGGTAAATTGGTCCCATCTCGATGTAAATCATCTATATAGAGGATCTCTAAATCACATTAAGATTATAACAATGGTTAAATGAGATAGCATATTGATATCGTTAAACATATGATATGCTCTATATAAGTCTGAGAGTGCAATTCCAAGTTCTAAGAGTGGATTTAACAAGGAATTAATAAGTTAGGGATTTACTTGGTAAATTGGTTCAACTTATTGGAAGCTCAACATATAGATCCATGGTCCCCATTCTAGTTGAGACTATACTGTTTGTAAGACTCTATAATTGATTTATGATTAATCAATTATAATTCTAAAAGTTAGACTATGTCTAATTTGTGAATTCTCACAGTTTAAGGATGAAATTGTGAATAAAAGGGTTTTTAGGTTTAATTATTAATTAAGAGATTTTGCATGTCTAATTAATAATATTTTAAATGACAATATTATTTAATAATCTATTTTAGTTATTAAATAATTAGTTTTGGCATTTAAATGATTAATATTGGAAAAATGATATTTTTGGAGAAATAGAAATAAAATTGAGGAAACTGCAAAAATCCATGTGAGGCCCATACACACCATGGCCGGCCACATGCTTGCATGTTTCCCAATTATTATTTTCAATTTAAATTGCCATGTAATTGCTAATCAAAGCCTAGAAAAAATAAGAAAGTGGTGGATCACACTAAATAAGGCAGTTATTCAATTACACAGTAAAAGAGGAAAGTGTTTATTTGGAAAGTTGTGCTCTTCCCTTTTCCTATTTATAGCCGCCCCTCTCTTCTCTTGAGGCATGGTCTTTATGTGCAATCACTATACAGGAAATCAAGAGAGAAAAACAAGAGAGAATTTCAAAAATCCTAGTGAGAGAGAAGTTCCCACACACATCACTCAGTGCCTCAATCATAGTTTGGAAGACTGTGAAGGATCACATCCAACTGAAGAACTTTCGGGCTCAGATCTTGATTATACTCTGCTACAGACAGGAATCAAGGGTTAGAGATCTGAGTGGAAGGAGACACTTAATTCTGCTGCCATCACTGTAAGTTATTCTTAACTTTTATGTGTTTAGTTCATCGTTTTAAAAGTTCAATTTTAGGTTGTTAAATCAACATACTTGTGAGTAGATCTAAGTTCCTGGTAAAATATAATTCCAACACTTAATTTCAGTGGATATAGGCATATTAACTCTTTACAGAGAATGATCTTGTCAAAACCACTATGGACAAGATACAAATGCCATAGATTTATAAAATGTGGTTGTATCTTTTAGTTACAACAAAGAGTTCTTAGAATAGTGCAAGTGGATTCTAGTCACAGAATACTAAACTCATACAATTTAAATCCATTGAAAGAAAATGGTTATTAAACACATGTGAAAGTGTAACTGTATAATGAGTAATTCTTTGGACCACCACTACTAATCTAACTCTAAGTTTGCCTATACAAGTAGGAGATTTCTAAGATTGAGGATTTATATCATTTTGGGATAAAATTTCGGGAATATAATCATATGCGTCATTTAATTTCTTAAGAGAAAATATACAATGACTTTATATGATTTATAGACTATTCATCCAATGATATGTCATTAAGCTAATTCGAAATGAATAAGCTAAGAGGAATTAGGATAATTTCGTTTTAAATAAGAATCCAACGATGCTCCGATTAGCGAGAGTCAAAGTAATCTTATTTATACAATCTTCTTGTTTCATATTCTAAAATACTAGTCTGAGGTGTCATCAATTGATGAACAGCTAGATGTTGCATATACAATATTTATCTTTCGAGATCTAACACTATTATGTTAGTCTAATGGTGAAAATCCATTAGGGATTTATCTCATTAGAAAAACAAACCAAGTTAGACCAACAATGAAGATTCGAAATTAAACTACAATTTAATAACAGAAAATAACATGGTTCAGTATAAATTCATACACAGTTCGGAAATTATTAATCACATAGAAAGTAGGAATGACAAGTGAAAATACTAAAACATACAATCCTAAATAATTTCCAAGGTCTTCAACAAACTGATATCAGTGTCCCGTTTAGGCGAGAGTCAAAGCTACCATCCATTGAATAGAGTTGTCAGCTCATCTAAAATGATAAACATTCTAGCAACCTTTTATTCGATCCGCGTTGTCCCGTTTAGGCGAGAGTCAAGGCAATTCTATCTTATGAGCTTCCACCATTGTTTTATATTCTTGCAAGTCTTATACAGTCGCCACCATTAGGGTGATCAATACTATATAAAAGACTTACAAGATTACTTATCTTTCGAGATTAAACGATGCTAACTTGCTAATGAACGTTCCTCCATTAGGGAGGATTACTCACTAAAACAATAGCTATGTAAAACCAACAATGGAGATCCAATATCTTAATAATAAAGCTCATTATTTAATGAAGGTTGTATTTTCCTCTAATATTTATTTTAATCAATTTATTTTAAAAATATATATATTTATTTAATTAAAATTTCTAATTTAGAATAAAAAATTCTAAATATAAATTTTAATGTAATATTTATAAATTATACTTAGATGGATATGAAAATAACGTGAATTATTTCCATCTTAGTAATAATTTCCATAAATATTTAGAAAATTATTCAATTTAAGTTGTTTCAAAATTAATTTAAATTAATTTACAACTCAAATTTAATTTTCTATAAATATATATTGCATTTCGAAAAATGAAGTGTATAGGAATACTACTTTCGAAAATGCTTTAAAATAAAATAAAATAAATCCTGGAAAAATTATCTTAATTTTATGTTGGCCCAAAATTAATAAAAATTAATTTTCAACAAAAAATATAATTTTCCTATTTAATTAAATATCTAAGAAAAATTTCAAATATTTAAGTATCATGATTAAAAATCGCTTAAATATTAATTTTCTATTTAATTAAATACACTAGAAAAATATTTCAAGCAAAACAGATAATATCTATCTAGACTTTCACTGACTAATTAATTCAATTTCTAATAATAATATATTTTAGTTCATTTATTTTAATTAATCATTAAATGAAAAAATCATTGATTTAAGTTGGTCCAAAATAAATAATTTTCAACTTTAATCTATTTTTCAAATAAAATTCGAAATTTTTGCATTAAAGAAATACAATTTCGAAGTTTTTGGGAAAATGATTAATAAAATATATTTTGAAAATTATTCAGCTTTAAGTTATTCTGAAATAAGATTCCAAACTTAAGATAATTTTCAACTTTAATTAAATAACATGAAAATAACAATATTTAAGTATCATGATGAAAATCAACTTAGATATTGAAATTTTCAATTTAATTAAATGTATTAAATTCAAGAAATAAATAATTAAGTATAGAGGAAACTTAATTATTAATTCTAGTTTTACATTAGGAAAATATACTAAACTTAGATTGTACCAAAATTAACTATGAAACAATTAATTTCACAATCAATGATATTTTCCTATTTAATATTAGAAATAATAACTAGTACTAAAAATAACTATAGAATAAATATCATTAACTAAGTGTTTTTCTAAAATTAACTTTAAAATATTAAAATGAAAAATAAATTTCATATATTTTGAAAGTTAATTATGTTGCTAATTCAATTTTAATTAGGTTAGACTAATATAATTAACCTAATACAATTATTTAAATAAGGCAAATGGGCCTTCACAATTGGGGTAGTTCATGTGAGGGGGAGCTGGGTTCAGTATGTCGTACCCACTTCTATTGGCCCTAAACTCTCACACAAGACCCAAAAGAGAGGAATTTAACCTTTAAATAAACAATTGTTATTCATTGAATAAGCCCAAATCTAATTGGGCCTAAATAAAATTACTTATGTCAAATTTTATTTTAGCAACCTAGTCCATTTACTTAGTAAAAACTTAAATGGGCTTCCTATAAGCATCTAAGCCCAATAGCAAACATATAGGCTCACACAGGTCAAATGATTTGGATGGGCCCTATCATGTTACTAGGTTTACACAGATGAAAGAAGTACAAAATTTACCTGTTACAAATTATTTATAAGATCTATTGACAATTGGACTACGATTAAAATCAGATCATTGGATCTGTCAACAAGTTAATCATAGCAATTTAGATCAAATAAATAATAGGTTTGTAAAAAAAATTTTGAATAAACAATATAAAATTAAACAAACATTGTCCATGTAACAGATGTGAAATAAGATATTAATATAATTAAATTATTATTCTTAAACTAACCAACTTGTTTTTGAAAATTTAGGGTTGTTAAAACAAACCCTAAAAATTTCAAAATAAAGGAAACTAATTTTAAAATATCTAGGTTTATTTGAATGAAATTAAATTAAATATCTAATAAGATCAATGATTTGAAAGGAAAGAATCTTTAATATCACTTTCAGATCTTATAATTTAATAAAATAAACTAATTTTAAAATAAATTTGGTTAGATAATTATTATTTTAGGAATAAAATAATAAATGAATAATAATTACTATAATTATATGTCAAAATATCTCAAATTAAGCAATATTCAAATTTCTACAAAAATATCTAAGTTATTTAATATTTAAGATATGATTTATGAATTTCCAATAAGAAAAAAAAATGATATATATAGAAAAAATATCATTTTTAAACTTATAATTTATAAATAATTAAATATTTAACAAAATAACAAATTTGAATTTGAAAATATTATGGTAAGTATATCTATAAAAATATCTATGTTAATTTCAAATTTATTAATTATTTAATTTGTCATATAAGATAATTTTAATATAATATTTTAAATAAAAAGACAAAGTTATCTTTTAATTTAAAATATGTTAAATATCAAAATATCTAGTCTTATAATTAAATAATATATAAATATTAAAGAAGTTAACAAATTTTTAAATCTTACCATAATAGGAAATATTTAAAATTAGAAATATTCCAAAATGGAAATATTTAAAATTGGAAAAATGCCAAATTGAAAATATTTTAAAATTGGAAATATTTCAATTTAGAAATATTTAAAAATGGAAAAATGAATTTTGGGAAACAATCCCATGAAAAAATTGGATTTTTGGGGAAAAAACCCCAAAAATCGCAATTTTGGGTTAGCAGCCCAGTAGGCTGCATTTGCAGCCCAAGAGAGGCTGCTAGCAGCCTGTTACGTGCGCGGACACAGGGCAACCAAGCGAGGAACCTCGGCAGGTGCAGGGTGCATTGGCGGCAAACGTGGGCGGATGCAGGATTTTCATGGGCGGACAGCAGGGTGCTCGCGTGCACAGATGGGGCTTGTCCGAAGCACCTGATGCGTGCGATTGAGCACCCATGCATACCCGAAATCCCGATTTTCCAAAATTCATAACTTTCTCAATTTTTATCAGAATCGAGTTCCGTAAAAACAAAATTTGCTTAATTTTTTACAAGGAATCCAAATAAAATATTTTCAAAAATCGAAAAAATATTTTTCATGAAAAAAAGGTACAGTACAACATATACATTCATAAACTAACACATAAACCACATGAAACCATCCAAATCAACACAAAAACATATGAAACATTGTTTTAATTCATATTTCATGAAAGTAAATCATTACCATGGCTCTGGTGCTAGTTGTTGGAAATTTTTACCAGGATCTAGATTTATTACCAAGTATGTTTGATTAACATCCTAATATGAATTCTAAAACAATGAAATAAACACATAAGAGTTTAAGAAAACCTTACAGTGGGTGCAGCGGAATATTATGACTCCTTCCATTCAGATCTCTAGCCCTTGATTCCTTTCTGTAGCAGAGCATAATCAAGATCTGAATCTAGATCTTCTTTTCTCCTTCTTTGATGCAAATTTTCCATAGTCTTACATACTATGATTGAGGTACCACTTGATGTGTGTGGGCACTACTCATTCACTCAAGTGTTTCGAAATTTAGAGAGAAGAAAAGAGAGAGAGGGGTGTGTGGCTTTTCTGAAAGAAACCAATGTTCAAAGTTGTGTGTTTCCTGAAGCCAACACTTTCTATTTATAGAATACCCTCTAGGTTTAGGTTAGAATTGTATGACATTAAAATAATGGAAACTATAAATGGTATTTCTTATGCATGTGGCCGGCCATACAAAAGGAATTGGGCCTCACTTTGCAACTTTTCCATTTTGTTATTTTCCATTCCCATTTTCTCAAAAATGCCAATTTTCAAATTTAACATTTTAAATGCCAATTCTAATTATTTAATAACTTAAAAATAATTATTAAATAATGTTTCCATTTAATATATTTATTAATTTAGACATATAAAGTCTCTTAATCAATAAATAAACCTAGAATCTCTTTTCTATACAATTTCGCCCTTGCTTAGTGAAAATTCATAAAGTAGACATAGTCTAACTTTTAGAATTATAATTGATTAATTAAAATCAATTAACTGAGTCTTACAAGCAGTATGGTCTCAACGAGTATGTGGACCATAGGTCTATATAACCGAGCTTCCAATAAGTCGAACTGAATTTACCAAGTAAATTCCCTAACTTATTAATTCCTTGTTGAATCCACACTTAGAATTTGGAATTGCACTCTCAGTCATATAGAACGCTCTATATGTTCCATGATATAGACACGTCATTAGTTATCCATTGTTATAACCCTAATGTGATCAATGACCCTCTAATAGATGATCTACATTGAAAAGGCACTAAGTTACCGTTACACCTTCAATGTATTTTATCCTTAAAACACTTAGCTCCGTATAAATGATATTTCAGCAAAGTGAAATGAGATCTCCACCATTTATCTATGTTTAGCCAAGCTCGAAGGATATCATCGTTTCACTTCTAAGTTCCTATAGAAGTTATAGATTCCATATTTATGGTAGCGCTCCCACTCAATTATACTATCATGTTCCCAAAATGTACGTATCACCCTGACCCAAAAGTAGGCTTAACCTAACAAATCAAAGAACATGTATAGTACCCTTGAGATCAAACCTAACCATATCAGGATTAAGGTCATTTGATCTAGGATCAGCAACTGATATTGAATTGAATAGATATTACGGTAGGTTTTAATATATCTAATCAAAGTTCAATATCGGTCCCTTTTGATGTATACTCCATACATCCGATACTGGTAAACTTTGCCAATGTCATAGAAAGGACATAACACTTTTCCAAGGTGTAAGAATACCTATCGCTGATTATACCATGTCAGTCTAAATCCAGTGTTCTGACAAATCAGGGAATAAACTTTTGAACATATAATTAAGATTATATTCCACTGTGCTGACAACACTATAATCTTTAACAAATTCATATGTTCTGGACTTAAAAAAGAATTCATACATTATATACATATAATCATAAAATAAATCATGTGAACCATGCAACATAAAATGTTATTTCTGATCTTTATTAATAAGTAAATCTGATTATATTGAAATGAGTTTTATTTAGGGCACAAAACCCAACAATATCCTCCAGCCAAAGCCCAGACAAGGGGAAAAACATTTCCAAGTAGGAAACTTCACAAGGCGAGGATGAAGATGGGGATCCTCGACTTGGGGACCCAAGCAGCAATGTTGGACCTGTGGAAGAACTAGAAGAGATCGAGATTGATCCAGATATCCCGACCAGAAAGCTAAAAATTGGAAAGGGTTTGTTGCTCGAACTAAAATCAGAGTTGATAAAATTTTTGAGAGCAAACCTAGATGTTTTTGCCTGGTCACATGCGGATATGGTCGGAATCAACCCTTCTATTATTTCACATGTTCTGAATATCGATCCCAACTTCCGGCCAGTACAACAAAAACGAAGGCTGTTGACAAAGAACAAGCAGTAGCCTTAAAAGATGAAGGTGAAAAGCTGCGCAACAACAACTTCATAATTGAAGCTTTTTACCCGGCTTGGGTCGCGAATCCCGTACTAGTGCCCAAGCCGAACAAGAAATGGCGAGTTTGTATTGATTTCACAGACCTCAACAAAGCATGCCCTAAAGACTGTTTTTCACTTCCAAGAATCGATCAGCTCGTAGACGCAACAGCAGGGCACGAAATATTAAGCTTCATGGACGCTTATTCAGGCTACAATCAAATCAAAATGCATCCACTAGACCAAGAACATACAAGTTTCCGAACAGATTTGGGTCTCTATTGCTACAAAGTCATGCCGTTTGGTCTAAAAAACGCTGGGGCTACGTACCAAAGATTGGTAAACAAAATGTTTAAAGACCAGATCGGGCGAAATATGGAAGTATACGTGGATGACATGCTCGTCAAATCCAGAAAGGCTGGGGGCACATAGACGACCTGGACGAATGCTTCAAAGTCCTCAGAAAATACAACATGAAACTAAATCCCTTAAAGTGCTCCTTTGGAGTTAGCTCGAGAAAGTTTCTAGGCTTCATTGTCAATGCCCGAGGAATTGAAGCCAATCCAGAATAGATTAAAGCCCTACTGGATATGAACTCGCCAACAAAAGCCAAAGAAGTGCAAAGCTTAACTGGACGAATCGCCGCACTCAACAGATTCGTGTCAAAATCAACGGACAAATGTGTCCCATTCTTCAACATCCTGCGAGGAAACAAACAGTTCGAGAGGACAGAAGAATGTGAAAGAGCTTTTCAAGAGCTAAAGGCACAACTTGAAAAACCTCCCGTACTTTCTAAACCTCTGGACGGTGAGGAACTGGGAATATACCTAGCTGTCACGAAACATGCCGTGAGTGCAGTGCTGATCAGAGAAGAGAACAGCGTACAACACCCAATTTATTACATTAGTAAAAGACTCATTGAGGCCGAGGGCCGATATCTGTTGATAGAATAACTCGCCTATTGCCTCATTCTAGCAACAAGGAAGTTGAGGCCTTATTTCCAAGCTCATCCTGTTTGGGTATATACTGACCAGCCACTACGACAAATACTGCAAAAGCCAGATGCTTCTGGACGGTTACTCAAGTGGGCGGTAGAGTTGGGTCAGTACGAAATCACCTTCCAACCCCGAACAGCAATCAAAGGCCAAGCCTTGGCCGACTTTATGGTAGAATGCACAGGCAAAAAAGAAAGCATACCGGAAAGCAACCCCGAGCCAGCACCTCAGCCAAATAACAATGAAGACAAACCGACCTGGAAACTACATGTGGATGGGTCGGCTACAGATCAACTATCTGGCGCAGGTATTGCCCTCATCACGCCTGGGGGGCAACACCTGCACGCTGCAGTCAAGTTTGGATTCAAGGCATCTAACAACGAAGCCGAGTACGAAGCTCTAATCGCTGGACTAAAACTAGCCCGAGAGATGAAGGCCGAACACATTGAAATCTGTAGTGATTCACAGCTGGTGGTAAATCATGTATCCAGAGAATACAAAGCTCAGGGAGAAAAGATGATAGCATATCTGAGAAAAATACACAATCTGCTCGCATAATTCAAAAGCTACAGTCTCAGATAAATTCCAAGAGAAGAAAATACAACTGTAGACGCGCTAGCTCGATTGGCAAGCAGCAATGTAAGTGACAAGGCAAACTTGGTCCCTATCCAGTTACTTGAAGAGCCTAGCATCACTGGCACGGAAGAAATCAAAATGATTGATACATCCCTAAACTGGATGACGCCAATAGCAGCCTACGTCAACTCTGGGAACTCCCAGATAACCGAAATGAAGCTCGGAAAATGAGAAGGAAGGCAGCACGGTATATCATTGTAGAGGGAGTCATGTACAAAAGAGGATTCTCGATGCCATTACTCAGATGTGTCACTCAAGACGAAGCTGCACGACTCCTATCTGAACTTCACGACGGATTCTGTGGAAATCACGTCGCCGGATAGAGCTTATCCAAGAAAATTCTAAGGCAAGGTTACTTCTGGCCAACGATGTTTGAAGATTCGAGAGCCTATGTTAAGAAGTACAACAAATGCCAGAGATTTTCAAAGATACCAAGAGCTCCGCCCAACGAGCTGACACAGATGCAAAGTCCGTGGCCCTTTGCCATTTGGGGAATTGACTTGATCGGGCAATTACCTAAAGGTAAAGGCGGAGTGCAGTACGCAATGGTAGCAGTTGACTACTTTACTAAGTGGAATAAAGCCGAACCACTTGCAACCATTACATCAAAGAAAGTTCAAGACTTTATTGTGAAGAACATCATATGCCGGTTCGGACTACCGTACAAAATAGTCTCAGACAATGGCAAACAGTTCGACAGCCAATCCTTCATTGATTTCTGTGCGAACCATGGTATCATCAAAAGTTTTTCTGCAGTGGCACATCCTCAAGCAAATGGTCAAGTTGAAGCAGTCAACAAAACCTTGAAGGATACACTAAAGAAGAAACTCGAAGATGCCAAAGGAAACTGGCCAGAAGAACTTCCCAAAGTTCTATGGTCATACTGTACAACAGAAAAAACAGCAACCGGTCAGACACCATTTGCAATGGCGTACGGTTATGAAGCTACGCTGTCCGTATAACTCAAGCCACCTTCCCACAGAAGATTGACGTACGATCAAGGTACCAATCACATACTCTTTGCAGAATCACTTGATGAAATCGAAGAAAGACGAGGAACTGCAAACTTAAAGTTGATGGCCCATCAACAAAAAGTAGCTCGGTATTTCAACAAACAAGTGAAAGCTCAGAAATTCTTCGTGGGAGATATGGTCCTGAGAAAGGTATTCCTAAACACCAAAGACAGCACGGCAGGTGTACTAGGACCTAACTGGGAAGGACCATATCAAGTGGTCGAAGTTCTCGACTCCGGAGCATACAAATTAGGTAAATATGACGAAAAAATGCAACTCATTCTAGTACCACGGTACTGGAATGGAGAATATTTAAGAAAATACTACCAATAAAGTACCAGGTCGGGTGACCACTTTAAGTACTAAATAAACATTTGCTTTTAAGTGAATGGCATTTTGGGCGGACTACGCCCAAAGGTTTCGATAAAAGAAATAAAGTGCAGTTTCTTATGTCTGCAATTTGTTTTATTTCATGTTAAGCTAAAAGATCAGATTAGATCAAATAGCTCTGATGTAAGTTACTACGGTAACAATAGTATTTCAAAATTCAATTGAGTCAAAAAAATCACCATGTTTATAATTTACCATACAATGCCTACAAAAGGTTTGGTCAAACCCAAAATACAGAACAGATAAGCAATATATTTGTAAAAGACAAGTGACCAAGAGTCATACGTCTGCTCCGTCACTTGGGGGCACCTATACTTGTACAAAGCATTTGGTAAAAATAAAACAATCACAATTGCATGACAATTATATACAGAGAATGAAATTCATTAAGGATGACAAAAGCACGTAATACCAGGATTAAAAGCTGCCCGGTCAGCCCATTGTCCAAAAAATGAAAAATAATTCCAAGTTTAAAGACCGCTTGGCCGGTCGTGATGTCTTAGAAAAGGCCCTAAGGCCGAATAAGATATATATATAAAAAAAAGGAGATAAAAAGAAGTGTTTAAACAGCTGGAGTCCCAGGCTCTTGGTTCGGTTCTTCTGGGCCAACTGGAGCAGGAGGATCTGTTGTTTGAACGGGAGGAGCATCAGGAATCTGACTGGAAGTTGAAGCAGCCGCCTTGGTTCTGCCATAAGCCACTTGGGCCGCGCAGTACTCAAGGTACATGTCCTTAGCGTCGCCCAAGTAGTCGAAGTTGGCCCGGGGATTAGCCTTCCAAAATTCAAAGAAGAGCTTGAGACCGACTGTCTCCAAGGCATTGACCTTCTCCTTCAACCTGTCCACCTCGGTTTAAAGCTCCCCCTCTTTAGCATCCTTCTCCTCCTTCATCCGATGAAAAACTGCTCGTAGAGAAGTCCTCTCATCTTTAAGATTGTATACCTCAGCAGATAAGATCTCGATGGTCTCCTCAAAACGGTCAGCAACCTCGAGATCCTTAGTCAGCACGGTGATTTTCTTCTCAGCAGCAAACAGCTTCTTGTTGGCTTCACCCAACTCCAACCGAACAGCTTCGACTTCCGCCCTGGCTTCTTCAGCTTCCTTCTTGGCCAACTCCGCCTCCGCCTTCAAGGTGTCGGACAGAGCCGCGTACTTGGAAGAAGCGGACTTAGCCCGGGAGTAAGTGTAGGCCAACTTCAGACCGACCTACACAGAGGAGAAACTTTAGCATATTGAGCTAAGTGTGGAAAATTAAAGGGAAGTATCAAAAAAGACTTACCCTAGTGAACTCCTTCAAGACTCTGCCCACTAGCACAACCAAAGAAGAGTCATTGTCAGCACCAGCCAGTTGCTCACTGACCTCAGGAACCAGCCGGTTCATGTAATGGGCCAGCATCTCCTTGCCCTTTTTTGCCTTTGGAAGAACTGGCAAAGGTGGAGTTGGTGCCTGCACCCGTTTAGGATCACTCCTGACCAGTTCAGACCCAGCCGTTGGTGGTCCAGACTCCTTGGACTTGGCAGCTTTGGGGTAGAGGGGTTTGCAGTAGTCAGCTCCTCGGAAAGATCAATAACCTCCCCGAAAGGTCTCTTTTCCTTTAAAGAGGACCCCTCACCGCCCTTAGACTTCTTGGCAGGAGGAGAGGCGCTAGAGCTTTCGCCCATTCTCTTCCTTAAAGTGTCGATCATCTGCCGAGACATGTCTGCACAGAACAAAAACAGTATGGTTAGAAGACAACCATCAGAAACACAAGGCATGAAAATCAAGAAGCTCAAGAACAAGATAAAGTAAAATGCAAGGTGACCGCCCGCACAAGACTTAAAAGTCCATCATCACCTGACATCGATCTTATCTCAGACATGATAGATTTCCCTTTTCCGAACACGGAAGGAGATGGCCGAGCAGGTGAAATGGGCTCCCTTCTGCAAATTGCATGTTCAATAGGCCTGGGCAAGGCCGGGAGTTTCTTCTTCCTCTTCAGTGGAGTCACCTGCTCTTCCTCAGCTTCATCTTCAGGATTCAAAGGCTCCTGAGCATATTGCTTGGCCCATGCATCTCCCTTCAACTTAGCCTCGCGCTTGAGTTGAATGAGTTCATCCTCCTTATGAGCTTGTTCGGTCTGGCCAACATCAGTATTTCCTCTTCTTCCCCGCCATGGACTTAGGAGTAAAGTCCTCGGGATAGAGCCTGTACTTCACAAGGTTATCATCGGAGGTCAACTGGATAATATTCCGGTCTTCCCCCGGCAACCGAGCAAGTATTTGAGCTCTATCCCTAAGAGCAAGAGTGAGGGGAGGATGGTGATATGTCGGAATCTGCTAAAACCGAGTCCGGGTAATGCTCGCATCCTTCACCATGAAGTACTCATCAACAAAACGCCCTATTTTGCTGATAGCCTTGTCATCCGTGGCGGTCAACCACTTGAAGCCTGGTTGAGAGAAATAGAAGTACCCCGACCTACCTTGTTTGGGGGTGGACTTCAAATCGAAGAACCAGACAACTTCGTGAGGAGAAGGAGTACCCCACCCCTGGGAAGCATAAAGGACGAAGAGGCAGACAAATACTTAATGCCCTTAGGAGTAAACTAGGCCGGGCAGAGACCGAAGAAGTCCGCCACATCCTTGAAGTACGCAAGGGCATCAACGCTCCTTGCTGACCATGGGCTCCCGACCAGGCGCACATCCCCTTGTCAGGGTTTGTGGCAGGATTATTGTGGGTGGGAATGTAGCAGTCCAGCTCGCCCAGGTATCCGCCCTGGTCAAGAGTTCGAAGGCGGGCCTCTATAATCTTGGACAGAGGACTTACCCACCTGGCGCCCGAGGCACCCTGCCTTTTATGAGGAACCGCCGCAGCAAGCTCCTCACTAACGTAGTCCACGCCCTCAACCAAGACGTCTTTGTCAGCATCAGCTGGCTCCCCAACCTTGTTGTACCCCCCGTAATTTGGGGGTTCGACCTCTTCCTCTTCCTCCGCCTCGGAGGGAATGCCAGGACGCACATCATCCAGCTCCTCGATCTCCTAGACCTCAGCGTCCCCTTCGCGATCCTCCTCCATCTGGATGGTCGGATCCTGTTCGGCACTGGGCAAAATGGCAAGCTAAGCCACTTGAGGATCAGTTGCGTCAGCCAGACGCGTGGTTTTCTTTGTAAGAGCCATCATCCTATGGCTGGGTACAGGGCTAGAAGAATGTCCTTCACTAGAAGAAGGAGGACTAGAACGAAGACGAGGATGATCCTCGTGCAGAAGTTGAAGCAAATCCAGGTCGATCCGATGTCCGAGTTCCCAAGATTCACCTGAGTTCATCTACAAAAGACAACACACGAGATGAGTGTTGGTCGGAATATCGAACAATAAACAAGAAAATATGTCGACCAGGAGTACTCAACAGATTAAAGAACGACTATGTTTAAAGAAAAGTCACGACTCAAGAAGTCAAAAAAATTTCTTGAGTTAGGGCAAAAAAGTTCACGAAGCTTAGAATAAGCTAGATGAAAGACGGACGTTATGCAGTTCAGAAACAAGCATTATAGCTGTAAACCCGCATGAAGACATGATAAAGAAGAATCCCGAGGTTTCTAAGCCTAGGGTTTCCTAAGCATTTTTCTACAGCACAGTAGAAGTTGCATTTGAAATGTAAACATGCAAAGATAAGCATAAAGGAAATCAGAAACTTACTCAAGATTCAAGTGTCTGGGTTCAAGCAACGTCTATCCAGCCAACAGTTGTACGAAGGCACTTCGGCGACTTTGAAGCCAAGAAATTTTCTTTTCGCTCCGAGGCTTACTTAGAAAAGAAGGGTGATGAAATGAGTTTATGTGCTAATGCTGTGGATATTTATAGGCAAGTCACGAAAAGAGGTAATTGTCTCAAAGAAACCTCAGAGGCCTCAACTTCCCGCCTTAAAAACGAATATGGGAAATCAAAAGTAATCGAGTGCAACCGTCGGCCGTGGAAAGAGAAAGTCAGATTTCGAAATATTAATTGTGTGAGCATTTATTAGCCAAAAACCGAAGGGACACCCAGTCAGCTTCACATCGAGTCTCGAACGGTCACGCTCGGCACGTGTCCCCATCCAAAGGCAGAATCAGCTCGGATGAAGTCTACACGCAACTTCGGAAGTCCCGTACAGACTTGGGGGGCAAATGTTATCCCAATTTTTGCACTCTGACGTGACATCACAAGAATGGTGACACGTGGTGTCAACTTGGAACATCTGCTCTGGAATGATAGGCCGAGCAGGATGCCTCGCTGGCATGCCCAGAGCAGGGTATTCAGCCACCCGCGCAGGGAAACCAACACTTAGCGAATTCAACTTTCATATCATGAGTCATCAGCTCAATCCCTATAACTCAGGGATCAATTTTCGTTGATATGGCATACACACGATCCCACTATCAGTGTATTCAACCTTAATCCCACGATCCTTGCATTCAACATTGATCCCACGATCTTTCTGTTTATACGTATTGTAACAAGAGAGAAAACTCTTCCTCCTCAAGCTTCGTAGTCCTATAAATAGTGATGTATATTCACTGGGCAGAGGGTCGGTCGAAAAGCAGCTAAGCGAAGACTATACTATTATCTAAGAATTATATATTTAGAGATACTGTTGTGAGAGCTATAATGTAAAGACCGCTTAGTTTAATTTGGAAATTAGCAATTAATCACATTTAATTATGAAAATTATTTATAGCTATTTAAATAATTATTATACTGTTATTATTGAATTCAGAGATGCATTTTTATGTCATTTAGTAGTTTTCATAATTTTGCATTTCCGGTGCCCGGTATTTTGGAACTCGGCGTTTGGCTCAGTAAAATCACAACTTAGTATGTTAGTAGTTTGGGACGGTTTATTAGACATTGGGAATGTCGGGAATGGCCGGGAATTTAGAATTTCCCAAAAATACCCCTTTCGTGTTATTTATGTGATTTTAATGTGGAGGGGCAAAATGGTCTTTTTGCCCCAATGATATTTTGTCCTTTAGTGGACTTAGAAAATAAGTTTATTATGTGTTTTTAATTATTTGTTGGCTGAAATAAAGGATGTGTTTGTTTGCATGTTTCTCATTTATTCAAAGTTAGAAAAAATTACAAATTTCTCAAAAAACACTCTCTCTTTTCCTCTCTCTTTTTCGGCCCCTTGAGCAGCAAGAAAAGGGGATTTCCTCTTGGATTTCAAGCTGAGTTTTGCATTGATTTTGACCTCTTGTTGTTGGAGCCTGTAATCCGCCGCGCAGATAGTTCCAATCAGGTTGACCGGCACACCTGAATTCGGAATCCAGCTAAGATTAGTATAACAGTATGCATATGTAGATTACATGTTTAGCGTGCATGTAGGAAGCCTGTCAGATTACATTAGATATATATGATGGCTTCGAACCATCCAACTGTGTCACGTCGGAACAGGCTGGAGTATGACCAGCAGCTGGAGTATGACCGGTTCGACCGATTAGGCTGACACTGTATCACGTCGGTACAGGCTGGAGTATGACCAGCAGCCGGAGTATGACCGGTTCGACCGATTAGGCTGATACTTAGGTTGGTGGTTCCGTACTATTTGACGTATCACGTCGGTACAGGCTGGAGTATGACCAGCAGTCGGAGTATGATCGGTTCGACCGATCACGTTGATACTGTAACACGTCGGTACAGGATGGAGTATGACTAGCAGCCGGAGTATGACCGGTTCGACCGATCAGGCTGTTACTTGTCAATAGTACCGTCCCTATGAACGTTCAGAACTCAGTACCGTGTTGGACACAATAGTTAGGGGGACTCAGTATCGTGTTGGACACGGCAGTTAGGGTGATGATCAGGGGTATGGGCGTCTGATCATGACCGGGATTTATGTATGAGTATTATTATGCTTTTCTTACTGAGTCTGTCGACTCACAGTGCTATGTTTATGTGTAGATAAAGGCAAGGCTAGAGCTGATGGACCGTGAAGGAGCCTATGAAGATTGTACATGTCAGGGCGGTTAGGCTTGGAGCGTACGATCATCGGGACAGCGAGGCTATTTTTGTAACTAGTCGCTAGGCGACAAATATTTTGTATAAACAGTAAACTTTTGTAAATGGTTTTATAATCGAGATCACGAGTCTTTTGTATAAATATTTTACAAGTTTAATTAAAAAGCAAAAATTTTAAATAATCACGTTTTCCATAAACCTCGTTGATTAGCGACGAGCTGCACAGCATGTTTAAAAATCACGTAATACGCCTATGCTAGTTAGGGTGTTACAATTTGGTATCAGAGCCGCCAGGTTGTCTTCCGAAGATCGTCACGACATGTACAATCATCATCAGCAGTTAGCTCGTTCCACGGTTCAGTAAGCCTTTATTGCCTTAGTAGTTATTTATTTATTTTATGAATAAGAAAAGCCTGATAGGAAGCATGTTAGTAGCCTGATAGTAGAATAGGCGCATGTTTCGTTTTTAAATTTCCAAATTAAGCGGCATTAGTAAGCTCTCCTTGAATACGACCTGATATGCCAACTCTTGGTTTCGCAGGCGGTTCTGACTAGATGGACGCCAAGCGGACTACCAGGAGCCAAGGCAATTCGGTAGGGTCGAATAAGGGTTAGGGAGGGGCCGAGGTAGAGGTCCTTGGGGCAGGGCTCGTGGTCGGGGTGATGAGAACCCGCCACAGGCTGCCCAGGCTCCCCAAGCAGATCAGGGAGCCCAGAATTTGGAGGTTAGGTTTGCTGAGATGCAAGCCCGAATTGAAGAGCAAGACCTCAAGATACAGAGATTAAGGCAGCAGGGGGCTCCTGCAGTGCCTGTGCCAGTAGTTCCAGTGGCACCTGCCCCTGCTGCTCAGGCCGAAATAGTGGTGGCGGCCAACAGATTGGAACCTTTGTATGAACGGTTCCGGAAGCAAGCACCTCCGGTCTTTCTGGGAGGTCCAGATGTAATGAAGGCCGAACAGTGGCTGACGGTGATCACCAAAATTCTGAACTTTATGGGTGTCACCAGTAATGAAAGAGTGGTGTGTGCCACTTTCCAGTTCCAGGAAGACGCTCTTGTCTGGTGGGACATGGTGTCTCAGATTCACGACGTCACCACCATGACCTGGGAAAGGTTCCAGGAACTCTTCAACGCCAAGTATTATAATGAGGCGGTCAGAAGCGCCAAGAGGAAAGAGTTCGCTCACCTGACTCAGCGTGAGAATATGAGCGTGACCGAGTATACTACTCAGTTCGACCGGTTGGCGAGGTTAGCCTCGGGAATAGTGCCAACCGACTTCAACAAGAAAGAGAAATACCTGGACGGGTTAAATGCGAAGATTAAGCATGACTTGATGATCACCACTGATGACAAGACCACCTATGCTGAGATTGTGGAGAAGGCACTGCGAGCTGAGGGTGCAGTTGGGTGTATGTCGGAGTCGGCTAGTACTCCGGCGAGTGGCGGGGCTCCTACCCCTCCTGCATCAGGCTTTAGCAGGGGGAGTAGTGGTTCGGCCATGGACCAGAAGAGAAGAGCATCCACTGCATCCGGAGGCTCGAGTCAGAACAAGAGGTTCCGGGGGAACCAGAATAGAGGTAGTCGTCCTGGTGGTGCAGAGACCCGGTTCTCCTATCCCGAGTGCCGCAGCTGCAAAAGGCACCATCGGGGTGAATGCAAAGGTCAGGGATGCTTTCACTGTGGCATGCCCGGATACTTCAAGAGGGATTGTCCCCAGCTCCGCTCAGAGGCACCGAGAGCTCCGGCGATACCCACTCCAGCTAGGGTGTTCGCCATCACTCAGGCTGATGCAGATGCCAGCCCATCAGTTGTAACAGGTCAGCTTTTTGTTAATAACTCGCTTTACTCAGTACTGTTTGATTCTGGGGCTACACATTCGTATGTGGCAGCCAGAGTCTTTAGTAAATTGGATAGACCGTATGATAGATATGAATCAGGGTTTGGAACCCTATTACCTGGCGGAGAGTTAGTTATCTCCAAAAGGTGGATTAGGTCTATACCGATCAGAATAGATGGTAGAGAGTTAAGTTCTGACTTGATAGAGATGAGCCTAGTAGAGTTCGATATTATTTTAGGAATGGATTTCCTATCTAAATATTCGGCGAGCATTGATTGCAAAAGGAAGATGGTGATCTTCCAACCGGAGAATGAAGAACCATTCGTGTTTGTTGGTTCAGTTCGGGGATCTCGTATCCCGGTGATTTCGGCCATGTCAACTAGAGAATTATTGCATGGTGGATGCTTAGGGTTTCTGGCCGTGGTGGTGGACACCACTCGGCCAGATTCCATTCGGCCAGAGGACATCAAGGTTGTTCGGGAATTTTTAAATGTTTTTCCCGAAGAACTTCCAGGGTTACCACCTCAGCGGGAGATTGACTTCGTGATAGATTTGGCACCAGGGGTGGAACCGGTTTCCAAAGCCCCATATAGAATGGCTCCAGCTGAACTTAAGGAGTTAAAGATTCAGCTCCAAGGGTTGCTTGACATAGGGTTTATTCGGCCTAGTGTGTCACCCTGGGGAGCCCCGGTTTTATTCGTCAAGAAGAAAGATGGAACTATGAGGATGTGCATCGATTACAGAGAATTGAACAAGCTGACAGTGAAGAATAAATATCCATTACCTAGGATTGATGATTTGTTCGATCAGCTTCAGGGGAAAATGGTCTTTTCTAAGATTGATCTCCGTTCGGGCTATCATCAGTTGAGAATCCGAGAGGAGGACATTCCGAAGACGGCTTTCCGTACTAGGTATGGACATTATGAATTCCTGGTTATGTCGTTCGGACTAACCAATGCTCCTGCAGCATTCATGGACTTGATGAATAGAGTATTCAAGGATTTTCTCGATAGCTGCGGGATTGTGTTTATCGACGACATCCTCGTGTACTCTCAATCAGAAGAGGAGCATGAATTACATCTTCAGATGGTACTGCAACGACTTCGGGAACACAAGCTTTATGCCAAGTTCAAGAAATGCGAATTTTGGCTATCTCAGGTGTCCTTCTTGGTATAATATCAGGAGCAAAGATGGGATCAAGGTGGATCCCGGGAAGATCGAATCTGTCAGGGATTGGCCGAGACCGAAGACTGTGACAGAGATCAGAAGTTTCTTGGGTTTAGCTGGGTACTACCGTAGGTTCGTGGAAGGACTTTCAAAATTTTCAATGCCCCTAACCGAACTTACAAAGAATAATCAGCGGTTTGTCTGGTCAGACAAGTGCGAAGCAAGTTTTCAGGAGCTGAAGCAGAGGTTGATTACCGCTCCAGTGCTAGCTTTGCCTTCAGACAACGAGAAATTTGTTGTTTATTGCGATGCATCCAGACAGGGTCTGGGGTGTGTGTTGATGCAAGCCGATTGGGTCATCGCTTATGCCTCCCGTCAGTTAAAGGATTACGAACAGCGATACCCGACTCATGACCTAGAGTTGGCCGCAGTGGTTTTTGCATTGAAGATTTGGCGGCATTACCTTTACGGAGAAAGGTGTGAAATCTATACCGACCATAAAAGTCTCAAGTATTTCTTTACTCAGAAAGATTTGAACATGAGACAGAGACGTTGGTTGGAATTAGTAAAAGATTACGACTGTGAGATTCTCTATCACCCTGGGAAGGCCAATGTAGTGGCGGATGCCCTGAGCAGAAAGGGTCCCGGGCAGGTAGCTAGCATGGTTCAGATTTCACCTCAGCTAGCAGAGGATATGGTTAGATCCAGCATTGAGATTGTGGTAGGTCAGCTTCACAACTTAACGCTGCAATCTGATCTGTTGGAAAGAATTAAAGCCGCTCAGATGACGGATCCAGAGTTAATGAAGATCATGTTGGAAATTATTTTACCAGGATCTAGATTTACTAACAAGTATGTTGGATTAACAATCTAATATGAATTCTAAAACAATGAAAATAAACACATATAAAGTTAGAAAACCTTACAGTGGGTGCAGCGGAATAATATGACTCCTTCCGTTCAGATCTCTAGCCCTTGATTCCTTTCTGTAGCAGAGCATCACCAAGATCTCGAACTCGGATCTTCTTTTCTCCTTCTTTGATGCAGAAATTCCATAGTCTTACATACTATGATTGAGATACCACTTGATGTGTGTGGGCACTACTCATCTCACAAGGATTTCGAAATTTTCTCTCTTTTTCTCTCTTGAATTTCGTGGCTTATGGCTTACTAGAGAAAAGAACAAAGGGTTGCTTTATATAGGGAGAAGGGAGAGCACAACTTTCCAAATAAAATAGTTTCCTTAATTACTGTGTAATCAATTAACTGCCTTATTTACTGTGATCAACCACTTTCCTATTTTTGCTAGGCTTTGATTAGCAATTACATGGCAATTAAAATTGAAAATAATAATTGGGAAACACACAAAGAGGTGCCGGCCATAGGGTGATATGGGCCTCACTTGGATTTTGCAGTTTCCTCAATTTTATTTCAATTTCTCCAAAAATGCCATTTTTCCAATTCTAATAATTTAAATGCCAAAACTAATTATTTAATAACTAAAATAGATTATTAAATAATATTTTCATTTAAAATAATTATTAATTAGACATACAAAGTCTCTTAATTAATAATTAAACCTAGAAACCCTTTTCTTTACGATTTCATCCTTAAACTGTGAGAATTCATAAAGTAGACATAGTCTAACTTTTAGAATTATAATTGATTAATTAAAATCAATTAACTGAGTCTTACAAGCAGTATGGTCTCAACTAGTATGGGGACCATGGGTCTATATAACCGAGCTTCCAATAAGTCGAACCGAATTTACCAAGTAAATTCCCTAACTTATTAATTCCTCATTGAATCCACACTTAGAACTTGGAATTGCACTCTCAGTCATATAGAAACGCTCTATATGTTCCACGATATAGACACGTCATTAGTTATCCATTGTTATAACCCTAATGTGATCAATGATCCTCTATATAGATGATTTACACTGTACAGGATTAAATTACCGTAACACCCTACAATGTATTTTATCCTTAAAACACTTAACCCTGTATAAATGATATTTCACCTAAGTGAAATGAGATCTCCACCATTTATCTTCGTTTGGTTAAGCTCGAATGAAATCATCCTTTACTTCTATTTGCCAAATAGAAGCTATAGATTCCATATTTATGTTAGCGCTCCCACTCAATTGCATTACCGTGTTCCCAAAATGTATGTATTGCCCCGACTCAAAAGAGGGCTTAACTAACAAATCAAAGAACACGAATAACACTCTTGAGACTGAGCCTAACCATATTAGGATTTCGATCATTTGATCTAGGATCAACAGGTGATATTGAATTGAATAGATATTACGGTAAATTTTAACATATCTAATCAAAGTTCAATATCGGTCCCTTCCGATGTATACTCCATACATCTGATACTGGTAAACTTTGCCAATGTCCTGGAAAGGACATAACACTTTTCCAAGGTGTAAGAATACCTATCGCTGATTATACCATGTCAGTCTAAATCCGTTGTTCGACAAATCGTGAATAAACTTTTGAACATATGATTAAGATTATATTCCACTGTGCTGACAACACTATAATCTTTAACCAACTCATATGTTCTGGACTTAAAAAGAATTCATACATTATATAAATATAATCATGAAATAAATCATGTGAACCATGCAACATAAAATGTTATTTCTGATCTTTATTAATAAGTAAATTTGATTATATGAAATGAGTTTTATTTAGGGCATAAAACCCAACAAACTCCCACTTGCACTAATATAAAACAAAAAGTGCATTTCAAATAATCATTAACACCTTGATATACCAATCAAGTGTAATAGTAGTAAACTCCTCGTAATAGGATCTAATAGGTTGAATTAAACACAACCTCTTCTCCACTATTACTCTTCCTTAATCACAAAATCCTTGATAATGTGAAATTCCTCTCTATATGTCTACTCTCATGGGATACTGGATTCGATACTTTTGGGCAACTACTCTTTGGTTATTCAGGAAGTAACCCTAGTAGTTAAGGCAAGTTGGAACAGTGCCACAAATGTATAGAACTTTCCTTAGACTGAATAAGTATCTTTCCTGCAACTTTTAACATTCAGTCTCTCTCTGGTGGACTAAGAGATTTCAGATAGGTTTTTACACTTCTCCAAAATCACTACTCCACCCCCAAAGTAATCACCATCTCATCAGCAGACTTTCTAGCACAAAGGCAAGTCTCGAAATCTGATGTGGTGTAGTGTAACAGTTTTAAACACACCCTTATTGACTAACATATAGTTCCTCTTCTTAATCTTAAGATTTACTTGATTGTCTTCCAATGTTCTTCTCCTGGATTAATCTGATACCTACTCATTACTCCCACTCAAAAGCAGGTGTCTGGTCTAAGGCATACTAAAGCATATCTGAGACCTCTCACTGTTGATTTAAGAAAATCCTTCATGGCTTTATCTTCTCTGGAATAGTTGAGACTTTTCCTTAGATAAATAAAATCTATATCTAAGAAGTTGTGAAGCTTCTATAGATTTCCATTAGAAAGAAAATGCTCCAGCATCTTACTAAAGTAAGTTGCTTCCATTAGAGTAAGTAATTACCAGGTATACCACAAGCCATAGGTTTAGATAAACTCAAACCTATAATACTAGGAACAGGAAGTTTTGTTAAGTCCATTGAATAGACTTATTAACGAAAATTTCCTTTCATGTCCTTGTAATAGAAAACTTTAGGTTACTCCATGTGAATGGATCAAACCATAGTTCTATTGGCTTTCTTCTTAGTTTCTTATCTTGACAATCCATTACTTGTTTAAACTCACAATGGATTTTAATCACTAGTGTCTTCCAAGTCATGAGAAGAGTGAGTTCCTAGAAACTCTCCCACTACAACAAGGTACCGTGAACTATGTCAAAGAAAACTAAATGGTATTGACCTCTTCGGTTGTGTTAAGACAACAGAGGCAGTGGGATCATCTTGTAAAATAAGATGATAGAACACTTTTGGAATCAAGAAAAAATATCTCCTTTATTTGCTAGTTTACTTTCAGACTTAGTCATTTTCTTAGAAAAAGTGGTATTTGTTTAAACAAACACTTTCTTATCTAATGACTATGGGATGCTCCACCCCTAATCACTTAGAATAGCTAACAAACATGCAAACCAGGGTTAGCAGTTCTAGCTTTTCTTAAGATTTTGATTAGGTCATCCATGAATCTAGTAATGATTTACATTAAGTATACAACCATTACATCATTCTGAAATTTTATTACCATAGAAGGATTTAGGCAACGACTAGTAACTAATCATCAATATGCAACTCAAATTTCTGGGGAGGTAAGTTAAAAAATTAATGATCTTTGAACTGCATATCTACTAACTTTTTCTCCACCCCTATCAGTTCGCAAGATCTTTAACCACTTACCTTCACCATTGTTAGAAATTCATGAAATTTTTCAAACATTTCAAATTTCTTTTACATAAGGTAAAATCTAGAGTGATCGTTTTAAGAATACAACGAAAACTCATATCCACCCCTGAATGTACATCCATCTGCGAATGAGATGAAATTACTTTCAGTGGATATAGGCATATTAACTCTTTGCAGAGAATGATCTTGTCAAAACCACTATGAACAAGATACAAATGCCTTAGATTTATAAAATATGTGGTTGTATCTTTTGATGACTTAAGTTTAGTTACATCAAAGAGTTCTTAGAATAGTGCAAGTGGATTCTGGTCACAGAATACTAAACTCATACAGTTTAAATCCATTGAAAGAAAATGGTTATTAAACATTTGTGAAAGTGTAACTGTATAATTAGTAACTCTTTCTTGGACCACCACTACTAATCTAACTCTATGATTTGCCTATACAAGTAGGAGATATCTAAGATTGAGGATTTATATCATTTTGGGATAGAATTCTGGAAATATAATCATATGCGTCATCTAATTTCTTAAGAGAAAATAAGACTTTATATGATTTATAGACCATTCATCCAATGATATGTCTTTAAGCTAATTCGAAATGAATAAGCTAAGAGGAATTAGGATAATTTCGTTTTAAATAAGAATCCAACGATGCTCCGATTAGCGAGAGTCAAAGTAATCTTATTTATACAATCTTCTTGTTTCATATTGTAAAACACTAGTCTAAGGTGTCATCAATTGATGAACAACTAGATGTTGCATATACAATATTTATCTTTCGAGATCTAACACTATTATGTTAGTCTAATGGTGAAAATCCATTAGGGATTTATCTCATTAGAAAAACAAATCAAGTTAGACCAACAATGAAGATTCGAAATTAAACTACAATTTAATAATAGAAAATAACATGGTTCAATACAAATTCATACACAATTCAGAAAATATGAAGCACATAGCAAGTAGGAATGACAAGTGAAAATACTAAAACATACAATCCTAAATAATTTCCAAGGTTTTCAACAAACTGATATCAGTGTCCCGTTTAGGCGAGAGTCAAAGCTACCATCCATTGAATAGAGTTGTCAGCTCATCTAAAATGATCAACATTCTAGCAACCTTTTATTCGATCAAGATTGGAATCCGCGTTGTCCCGTTTAGGCGAGAGTCAAGGCTATTCTATCTTATGAGCTTCCACCATTGTTTCATATTCTTGCAAGTCTTATACAGTCGCCACCATTAGGGTGGTCATAAACTATATAAAAAACTTACAAGATTACTTATCTTTCGAGATTAAACGGTGCTAACTTGCTAATGAACGTTCCTCCATTAGGGAGGATTACTCACTAAAACAATAGCTATGTAAAACCAACAATGGAGATCGAATATCCTAATAATAATAAAGCTCATTATTTTAATGAAGGGTTGTATTTTCTTCTAATATTTATTTTAATCAATTTATTTTAAATATATATTTATTAATTAAAATTTCCAATTTAGAATGAAAAATTTCAAATATAAATTTTAATTTAATATTTATAAACTATACTTAGATGGATACGAAAATAATATGAATTATTTCCATCTTAGTAATAATTTCCATAAATATTTAGAAAATTATTCAATTCAAGTTGTTTCAAAATTAATTTAAATTAATTTACAACTCAAATTTAATTTTCTATAAATATATATTGCATTTCGAAAATGCTTTAAAATAAAATAAATCCTCGAAAATTACTCTAATTTTATGTTGGCCCAAAATTAATTAATATCTAAGAAAAATTTCAAATATTTAAGTATCATGATTAAAAAATCAACTTAAATATTAATTTTCTATTTAATTAAATATCACTAGAAAAATACTTCAAGCAAAACAGATAATATCTATCTAGACTTTCATGGACTAATTAACCCAATTTCTAATTATAATATATTTTAGTTCATTTATTTTAATTAATCATTAAATGAAAAAATCATTGATTTAAGTTGGTCCAAAATTAAATAAATAATTTTCAACTTTAATCTATTTTTCAAATAAAATTCGAAATTTCTACATTAAAGAAATGTAATTTCGAAATTTTGCGAAATAATTAATAAAATAAAATAAAATATATTCTGAAAATTATTCAAACTTAAGTTATTCTGAAATAAGATTCCAAACTTAAAATAATTTTCAACTTTAATTAAATAACATGAAAATAACAATATTAAAGTATCATAATAAAAATCAACTTAGATATTGAAATTCTCAATTTAATTAAATGTATTAAATTCAAGAAATAAATAATTAAGTAAAGAGGAAACTTAATTATTGATTCTAGTTTAATACTAGGAAAATATTCTAAACTTAGATTGTACCAAAATTAATTATGAGACAATTAATTTCACAATCAATGATATTTTCCTATTTAATATTAGAAATAATAACTAGTACTAGAAATAACTATCTAGAATATATCATTGACTAAGTGTTTTTCTAAAATTAACTTTAAAATATTACATGAAAAAAAAATTTCATATATTTTAAAAGTTAATTATGTTGCTAATTCAATTTTAATTAGGTTAGACTAATATAATTAACCTAATACAATCATTTAAATAAGGCAAATGGGCCTTCACAATTGGGGTAGTTCATGTGAAGGGGAGCTGGGTTCAGTATGTCGTACCCACTTCTAAGGCCCCCAACTCTCACACAAAGCCCAAAAGAGAGGAATTTAACCTTAAAATAAACAATTGTTATTCATTGAATAAGCCCAAATATAATTGGGCCTAAATAAATTTCCTTATGTCAAAATTTATTTTAGCAACCTAGTCCATTTACTTAGTAAAAACTTAAATGGGCTTCCTATATGCATCTAAGCCCAAAAGCAAACATATAGGCTCACACATGTCAAATGATTTGGATGGGCCCTATCATGTTACTAGGTTTACATAGATGAAAGAAGTACAAAATTTACCTGTTACAAATTATTTATAAGATCTATCGTCAATTGGACTATGATTAAAATCAGATCATTGGATCATGATCTGTCAACAAGTTAATCATAGCAATTTAGATCAGATAAATAATAAGTTTGTTAAAAAGTTTTGAATAAACAATATTAATAAACAAACATTGTCCATGTAACAGATGTGAATCAAGATATTAATATAATTAAATTATTATTCTTAAACCAACCAAATAAAGGAAACTAATTTTAAAATATCTAGGTTTATTTGAATCAAATTAAATTAAATATCTAATAAGATCAATGATTTGAAAGGAAAGAATCTCCAATATCACTTTCAGATCTTATAATTTAATAAAACAAACCAATTTTAAAATAGATTTGGTTAGATAATTATTATTTTAGGAATAAAATAATAAATGAATAATAATTACCATAATTATATGTCAAAATATCTCAAATTAAGCAATATTCAAATCTCTACAAAAATATATATGTTATTTAAATATTTAAGATATGATTTATAAATTTCTAATAAGGAAAAAAATGATATATATAGAAAAAATATCATTTTTAAACTTATAATTTATAAATAATTAAATATTCAACAAAATAACAAATTTTTGAATTTGAAAACATTATGGTAAGTATATCTATAAAAATATCTATGTTAATTTCAAATTTATTAATTATTTAATTTGTCATATAAGATAATTTTAATATAATATTTTAAATAAAAAGACAAAGTTATCTTTTAATTTAAAATATCTTAAATATCAAAATATCTAATCTTATAATTAAATAATAAATAAATATTAAAGAACTTAACAAATTTTTAAATCTGATCATAATAGGAAATATTTAAAAATTAGAAACAATCCAAAATAGAAATATTTAAAATTGGAAAAATTCCAAATTGAAAATATTTAAAATTGGAAACATTTCAATTTAGAAATATTTAAAATTGGAAAAATAAATTTTGGAAAACAATCACTTGAAAAAATTGGATTTTTGGGGAAAAAACCTCAAAAATTCGCAATTTGTGGGGAACTGCCAGGATAGGTTGCATGCAGCATCCATGATTTCCAATCTTCCAAAATTCATATCTTTCTCAATTTTTATCGAAATCGAATTCTGTAAAAATGAAAATTGCTCAATTTTTCACAAGGAATCCAAATAAAATATTTTCAAAAATTGAAAAAAATACATTTCATGGAGAAATTTCGTACAACACATACATTCATCACATAAGCACATAAACCAACATGAAACCATCCAAATCAACACAGAAACATGCAATCATCGTTTTAATTCATATTACATGAAAGTAAATCATTACCATGGCTCTGGTGCCAGTTGTTGGAAATTATTTTACCAGGATCTAGATTTATTAACAAGTATGTTGGATTAACAACCTAATATGAATTCTAAAACAATGAAAATAAACACATATAAAGTTAGAAAACCTTACAGTGGGTGCAGCGGAATAATATGACTCCTTCCATTCAGATCTCTAGCCCTTGATTCCTTTCTGTAGCAGAGCATCACCAAGATCTGAACCTGGATCTTCTTTTCTCCTTCTTTGATGCAGAAATTCCATAGTCTTACATACTATGATTGAGATACCACTTGATGTGTGTGGGCACTACTCATCTCACAAGGATTTCGAAATTTTCTCTCTTTCTCTCTCTTGAATTTCGTGGCTTTTGGCTTACTAGAGAAAAGAACAAAGGGTTGTTTATATAGGGAGAAGGGAGAGCACAACTTTCCAAATAAAACAGTTTCCTTAATTAGTGTGTAATCAATTAATTGCCTTAGTGTGATCAACCACTTTCCTATTTTTGCTAGGCTTTGATTAGCAATTACATGGCAATTAAAATTGAAAATAATAATTGGGAAACACACAAAGAGGTGCCGACCATAGGGTGATATGGGCCTCACTTGGATTTTGCAGTTTCCTCAATTTTATTTCAATTTCTCCAAAAATGCCATTTTCCAATTCTAATCATTTAAATGCCAAAACTAATTATTTAATAACTAAAATAGATTATTAAATAATATTGTCATTTAAAATAATTGTTAATTAGACATACAAAGTCTCTTAATTAATAATTAAACCTAGAAACCCTTTTCTTTACGATTTCATCCTTAAACTGTGAGAATTCATAAAGTAGACATAGTCTAACTTTTAGAATTATAATTGATTAATTAAAATCAATTAACTGAGTCTTACAAGCAGTATGGTCTCAACTAGTATGGGGACCATGGGTCTATATAACCAAGCTTCCAATAAGTCGAACCGAATTTACCAAGTAAATTCCCTAACTTATTAATTCCTCATTGAATGCACACTTAGAACTTGGAATTGCACTCTCAGTCATATAGAAACGCTCTATATGTTCCACGATATAGACACGTCATTAGTTATCCATTGTTATAACCCTAATGTGATCAATGATCCTCTATATAAATGATTTACACTGTACATGGATTAAATTACCGTAACACCCTACAATGTATTTTATCCTTAAAACACTTAACCCTGTATAAATGATATTTCACCTAAGTGAAATGAGATCTCCACCATTTATCTTCGTTTGGTTAAGCTCGAAGGAAATCATCCTTTACTTCTATTTGCCAAATAGAAGCTATAGATTCCATATTTATGTTAGCGCTCCCACTCAATTGCACTACCGTGTTCCCAAAATGTATGTATTGCCCTGACTCAAAAGAGGGCTTAACTAACAAATCAAAGAACACGAATAACACTCTTGAGACTGAGCCTAACCATATCAGGATTTCGATTATTTGATCTAGGATCAACAGGTGATATTGAATTGAATAGATATTACGGTAAATTTTAACATATCTAATCAAAGTTCAATATCGGTCCCTTCCGATGTATACTCCATACATCCGATACTGGTAAACTTTGCCAATGTCCTGGAAAGGACATAACACTTTTCCAAGGTGTAAGAATACCTATCGCTGATTATACCATGTCAGTCTAAATCCAGTGTTCTGACAAATCAGGGAATAAACTTTTGAACATATGATTAAGATTATATTCCACTGTGCTGACAACACTATAATCTTTAACCAACTCATATGTTCTAGACTTAAAAAGAATTCATACATTATATACATATAATCATGAAATAAATCATGTGAACCATGAAACATAAAATGTTATTTCTGATCTTTATTAATAAGTAAATCTGATTATATGAAATGAGTTTTATTTAGGGCATAAAACCCAACAGATCAGAGATGAGGTTTTGGCTGGTCAAGCCAAGGACTTTTCAGTGTCAGACAACGGGATGCTTCTGTATAAAGCTAGGGTTTGTGTTCCGAATAGTGTGGAACTCAGGAATGAGATCTTTGAGGAGGCTCATTCTACCCCGTATTCTTTGCATCCCGGCACCACTAAGATGTACCAAGATCTTAAACCGTACTTCTGGTGGAGCGGTATGAAGAAGAATTTGGTAGAATTCGTCGAGATGCCTCACTTGTCAGCAGATTAAGGCTGAACATCAGAGACCAGCAGGGTTGTTGCAGCCTCTAACCCTACCAGAATGGAAGTGGGAAGATATCACGATGGATTTTGTGGTCGGGTTACCTAGGACCACGGGTTTGTTTGATTCCATCTGGGTAGTGGTGGATCGATTCACGAAATCTGCTCATTTTCTACCGGTTAGAACAACATTTACAGTGGATCAGTTGGCAGAATTGTATGTCAGAGAGATTGTAAGACTTCACGGGGTATAGAAGTCTATAGTTTCGGATAGGGATCCGAAGTTCACCTCCAAATTTTGGCAGAGTTTGCAGCGAGCAATGGGTACAAAGCTGAAATTCAGTACAGCATTCCATCCTCAGACAGATGGTCAGTCCGAAAGGACAATTCAGATATTGGAGGACATGTTGCGAGCCTGTGTTATGGATTTTGAAGGCTCATGGAATAAATATCTACCGTTAATAGAATTTTCTTACAATAACAGTTATCAGAGTACAATAGGGATGGCTCCCTATGAACTGTTATACGGTAGGAAGTGTAGGTCTCCCATTCACTGGGATGAGACAGGGGAGAGAAAGTACTTAGGTTCGGAGTCAGTGCAATGATGCAATAGAGAAGATAAAAGCTAGAATGCTTGCCTCACAGAGTAGACAGAAAAGTTATGCAGATCCGAAACGCAGAGATGTTGAGTTCCAAGTAGGGGACCATGTGTTTTTACGGGTATCTCCAATGAAGGGGATCAAATGTTTCGGGAAAAGAGGCAAGTTATGACCTATCTTCTCGAGATTCTCGAGAAGATAGGTCAAGTGGCATACCGGTTAGCGTTGCCTCCAGCTTTATCAGCAGTTCACAACGTATTCCATGTCTCGATGTTGAGAAAATACGTTTTTGATCCCTCTCATATACTTAGTTATGAGAGCCTAGAACTGCAGCCAGATATGACTTATGAAGAACAGCCAGTGCAGATCCTGGATAGAAAGGATAAAGTCCTTCGGAATAAGACCATAGCATTCGTCAAAGTTCTCTGGAGAAACAGCAAAGTGGAGGAAGCCACCTGGGAGCTAGAGTCAGATATGAGAGCTCAATATCCAGAGTTATTCAGGTTAGATTTCGGGGACGAAATCCTTTTAAGGGGGGAATAGTTGTAAAGACCGCTTAGTTTAATTTGGAAATTAGCAGTTAATCACGTTTAATTATGAAAATTATTTATAGCTATTTAAATAATTATTATACTGTTATTATTGAATTCAGAGATGCATTTTTATGTCATTTAGTAGTTTTCATAATTTTGTGCCCGGTATTTTGGAACTCGGCGTTTGGCTCAGTAAAATCACAACTTAGTATGTTAGTAGTTTGGGACGGTTTATTAGACATTGGGAATGTCGGGAATGGCCGGGAATTTAGAATTTCCCAAAAATACCCCTTTAGTGTTATTTATGTGATTTTAATGTGGAGGGGCAAAATGGTCTTTTTGCCCCAATGATATTTTGTCCTTTAGTGGACTTAGAAAATAAGTTTATTATGTGTTTTTAATTATTTGTTGGCTGAAATAAAGGATGTGTTTGTTTGCATGTTTCTCATTTATTCAAAGTTAGAAAAAATTACAAATTTCTCGAAAAACACTCTCTCTTTTTTGGCCCCTTGAGCAGCAAGAAAAGAGGATTTCCTCTTGGATTTCAAGCTGAGTTTTGCATTGATTTTGACCTCTTGTTGTTGGAGCCTGTAATCCGCCGCGCAGATAGTTCCAGTCAGGTTGACCGGCACACCTGAATTCGGAATCCAGGTAAGATTAGTATAACAGTATGCATATGTAGATTACATGTTTAGCGTGCATGTAGGAAGCTGTTGGGTTTTATGCCCTAAATAAAACTCATTTCAATATAATCAGATTTACTTATTAATATAGATCAGAAATAACATTTAATGTTGCATGGTTCACATGATTTATTTCATGATTATATGTACATAATGTATTAATTCATCTGAAACCCTTTTCACATACTTGATCCTGTTTATTGTGCCGTCAACACATTGGAAAGTAAACATGATTATGTGAATAAAGTTTCCTAGATTTATCAGACATAGGGTTTTACTGATATGATAATCTACAACAGAGTTTACTTGTATTTGGAGAAGTGCTATGTTCTTTCCAGAGCATTGGTTAAAGTAAAGCTCAGGTTGGATGCATGGAGTATGCATCGGAAGGGACCGATATTGAACTTTGACTTAGATTTATTAAACTTATCGTAATATCTATTCAAGTCAATATCGCCTAGTTGATCCTAGATCAAATGTTCTTAATCCTGTTATGATTAGGCTCAATCTCGAGAGGCTATTCATGTTCTTTGATTTGTTAGTTAAGCCTACTTTTAGGTCAGGGTGATACGTACATTTTGGGAACACGGTAGTGCAATTGAGTGGGAGCGCTATCATAAACATGGAATCTATAGCTTCTATCTGGCGAATAGTAAGCAAAGGATGATCTCCTTCGAGCTTGACCAAACGAACATAAATGGTGGAGTACTCATTTCACATAAGCTGAAATATCATTTATACGGGGTCAAGTGTTTTAAGGATAAAATACATAGTAGGGTGTTACGGTAATCTAATCCCTTTACATTGTAGATCATTCATATAGAGGATCATTGATCAAATTAGGATTATAACAATGGATAACTAATGATGTGTCTATATGGTGGAACATATAGAGCATTCTATATACTGAGAGTGCAATTCTAAGTTCTATGCGTGGATTCAACGAAGAATTAATAAGTTAGTGAATTTTAGTGCTAAATTCTTGATCTACTTATTGGAAGCTCGGTTATATAGACCCATGGTCCCCCCACTAGTTGAGATAATATTGCTTGTAAGACTCATATAATTGGTTTTGATTAATCAATTATAATTCTCAAATTAGACTATGTCTATTTGTGAATTTTTCACTAAGTAAGGGCGAAATTGTAAAGAAAGAGTTTATAGGGGCATATTTGTTAATTATGATACTTTGTATGGTTCAATTAATAAATATGATAAATGACAATATTATTTAATAATTATTTATAGTTATTAAATAGTTAGAATTGGCATTTAAATGGTTGAATTAGAAAATTGGCGTTTTTGAGAAAATCAAATGCAGAAAAGCTAAAACTGCAAAATTGCAAAAAGTGAGGCGCAAATCCACCATGTAGGGCCGACCACTTTTGTAGGGTTTTTCCCTCTGATATTTTCATTATTTTAATGCCAAATAATTCAAACCTAACCCTAGTGGAATGCTATAAATAGATAGTTAAGGCTTCAGGAAAATTACACTTAAATTTTCTATTTTTCCTTCAGAGAAAAACCTGAGCCTTCTCTCTCCCTATCTTTGGCTGAACCCACTCTCTCTCTCTTCCTCATTGAGATTTCGAAATACTTAGTGTATGAGTAGTGCCCACACACAGCAAGTGATACCTCAATCATAGTGAGGAAGATCGTGAAGAAAGACTTTCAGCAAGAAGGAGTTTCAGCATCAAAGATTCAGAGAAAGAGATCCAGGTTCAGATATTGATAATGCTCTGCTACAGAAAGGAATCAAGGGCTAGATATCTGAACGGAAGGAGTCATATTATTCCTCTGCACCCAATGTAAGGTTTCCTAAACTTTATATGTGTTTATTTCATCGTTTTAGAAAGTTCATATTTAGGGTGTTAATAAACATACTTGTGAGTAGATCTAAGATCCTGGTAAAATAATTTCCAACAACTGGTATCAGAACCATTGTAATTGATTTACTTGCAAGAAATTTGGACTTTAAAACGATTGTTTGTTTGTTTTTGGATGGTATCATGTTGTATTGAGTGTTATTTGATGATTGATTGATGTTTGTAAATTTTCGTGAAAAATAATTACGATTCTATTTCTGGAATTATTTTTATTGGATAGTATGGAAATAATTAAGCAAGTTAGCCTTTTACAGAACTCAATTTCGATTTTATTTGAATTAGTTATGATTTTTTGAAGATTCGAAAAAAATCGGAGCTGTGCTGAAATTTTCCTGCGATCGCGAAAACTGTCCGTACAGCTCACAATTTTTTCGTTTTTCTTCGATTTTTCATGCTTTTTCATGGAATTAACTTCCGATTTTTTGTATAGTTTTGTATATATACTATTACTATTCCTAATTCAATTCTAATTATCATTTTGAATTAATTTAATATTTTTTAAATTTAATATTTTTTAAATTTAATTCAAGATATTAGTGTAATTTGAATTTGAATAGAATTAGTATCTATCTTCTTGCTTAAAAATCTATCTTATTTTTAAATTTGATTATATCTTATCTTATTTTTAAATTTAAGGTCAGATTTTATATATATTTTTAAATTAAATCTTTTTTAGATATTTTGACCTTATTTAAATTTAAAATAAGATAATTATAATCATGTAATTTTAAATAGATGTAAGCTATTTTGCAAACTTTTAAATTTTGTTATTTTATTTATTTAAATTAAATTGAAAATCTGAAAAAGATATTTAACTTATCTTTTCTAATTTTTATTTATAAAATAACATTTAAATTTTAAAAGTAGTTAGCAAATTTTGAAATGATATTTAGGTTGGTTGAAACCTAATTTTTCAAAATTGTAGGTTTAATTTTAAATTTATTTTTTTTTTTAAAATTTCGAATGATTCAATTTTTTTTTAAATTTTTCGAAAAATTATTTTTTAATTAATTAATTATTTTGAAATTAATTATTTAATTTAAAATTAAATAAATCCTACATCCAACTATCCAGCTAACCTTGTTGCAGGAGTATGTGTTTTAGCTTGTTTGTAAGTTTTCAAAACCCATTATTACTTGATTGCAAATAGCCATGGTTACTTTTTGCCAGATCTAATGATCTGATGGCTCCCTTGGTCAAGTTAATAATTTGTAACAGGTATATTTACAATCTTCTTTCATCTGTGTATGACCTAGCAACATGATAGGACCCATCCAAAGTGTGCCTGTGTGAGCCTATGTGTTTAATTTTATTATAGATGCATATAGGTTGCTGTTGCTAAAATAAATTATTATAGTTCTTGATAGAATTTATTTAGGCCCATTTAGTTATTAGGCCTATTCAATTAATAACAGTTGTTCTTATTAAGGTTAAATTCCTCTCTTTTGGGCCTTGTGTGAGAGTTGGGAGCCATAGTAGTGGGTACGACATACTGAACCCAGCACCCCATCACATGAACCACCCCAATTGTGAAGGCCCATTTGCCTGATTTGAATAACTGTACTAGGTTAATTAAACTAGTTTAACCTAATAAAATTGATTAGCAACATAATTAACTTCATTTATTTTGAAATTAATTTAAGAAAATTATAGTTTAAAGAATTTTTTATTCTAAGCTAAACTATATGTATTTTCTTGTATTTAATTAAATATAGAATTATAACCATCTAGATTCTTTCTGAAGCTTAATTTAAATTTTCATTAAATATTCCTATTTAAGTTGATATTTAGTTATCTACAACTAATCAACTTAAATCTGAATATCTTTTGGATTTAAAATTTCAAAATTAAGTTGAGGAATTTTAGGCATTGGTTATTAAGATTCTTTAGATATTTTTTAAGTTAATATCTTTTCGAATATTAACTTAAAATGGAATATTTTAGATATTTTTTAAGTTAATATCTTTTCAAATATTAACTTAAATGGAATATTTTCAAATTAAGTGGTTACAACTTAATTTTTGATATTTAATTAAATTTAAATTTGAAAATATTTAAGTTCTAGATTTTTTCTAATACAACTTAAATTAGATTTTTTTCAAATTTTGTGGAAAAGATACTTAGTCAAATAAGATATTTTCTAGATAGTTATTTCTAGACTACTTATTATTTCTAATATTAAATAGGAAATATTATACATTGTGAAATTAATTATTTATTAATTAATTTTGGTACAATTTATTTTAAGTATATTTTTCCTAGTATTAAACTAGAGATTAATAATTAAGCCTTCTCTACACTTAATTATTTATTTCTTGAATTTAATACATTTAATTAATTTGAAAATTAAATATCTAAGTTGATTTTTATCATCATACTTAGAAATATCTTTTTCATGACATTTAATTAAATAGAAAATTATTTTTAGTTGAAATTTATTTTTTCAACTAAATTTAAATAATTTTCAAAATATATTTTTTCTTTATTTTATTAATCAAATTTCGAAATTGCATTTCTTAAATGCTGGAATTTCAAATTTTATTTGAAAAATAGATTAAGTTGTAAATTAATTATTTATTTTAATTAATTCTTGGATCAACTTAAATCAATGATTTTTTTCATTTATTGATTAATTTAAAATAAATTGAATTAAAGTATATTATTAGAAATTGAATTAATTAGTCAAAGGAAAATCTAGATAGGTGATATTTTTGCTTGAAGTATTTTTCTAGTGTATTTAATTAAATAGAAAATTAATATTTAAGTTGATTTTCATCATCATACTTAAATATTTAAAATTTTTCTTATATATATTTAATTAAATAGGAAAATTATATTTTTTGTTGTAAATTAATTTTATTAATTAATTTTGGGCCAACATTAAATTAGAATAATTTTTCCAGGATTTATTTTTTATTTTAACATGCATTTTTTGAAAATTGTATTCTTAAATACTTTAATTTTTCGAAATGCAATATATATATTTATAGAAAATAAAATTTGAGTTGTAAATTAATTTAAATTAATTTTGTAACAACTTAAATTGAATATTTTTCTAAATATTTATTGGAAATTATTACTAAGATGGAAATAATTCATGTTATTTTCATAACCATCTAAGTAAAATTTATAAATATTAAATTAAAATTTATATTTAGTATTTTTCATTCTAAATTGGAAATTTTAATTAAATAAATATATATTTAAAATAAATAGAATAAATAAAGAGAATCAAAGAAAATACAACTCTCTTTAAATAATGAGCTTTATTATTAAGACATTCGATCTCCATTGTGGGTTTTACACCGCGTTTGTTTTAGTGAGTAATCCTCCCTAATGGAGGAACGTTCATTAGCAATTTTGCACCGTTCAACCTCGCATGATAGGTAGTTTGTAAGTGTTTTGTATGGTATGGATCACCCTAATGGTGGCGACCATACTTGACTTGCAAATTGCGAAACAATGGTGGAAGCTCATAAGATAGAATTGCCTTGACTCTCGCCTAAACGGGACAACGCTGAATTCCAATCTTGATCGAATAAAAGGTTGCTAGAATGTTTAACATTTTAGACGAGCTGACAACTCTATTCAATGAATGGTAGCTTTGACTCTCGCCTAAACGGGACACTGATATCAGTTTGTTGAAAACCTTGGAAATTATTTAGGATTGTAAGTTTTAGTATTTTCACTTGTCATTCCTACTTGCTATATGCTTATAATTTCTGAATTGTGTATGAATTTATATTGAACCATGTTATTTTCTGTTATTAAGTTGTAGTTTAATTTCGAATCTTCATTGTTGGTCTAACTTGATTTGTTTTTCTAATGAGATAAATCCCTAATGGATTTTCACCATTAGACATACATAATAGTGTAAGATCTCGAAAGATAAATATTGTATATGCAACATCTAGCTGTTCATCAATTGATGACACCTTAGACTAGTATTTTTACAATATGAAACAAGAAGATTACATAAATAAGATTACTTTGTCTTTCGCTAATCGAAGCATCGTTGGATTCTTATTTATAAACGAAATTATCCTAATTCCTCTTAGCTTATTCATTTCGAATTAGCTCAATAATATATCATTGGATGAATGGTCTATAAATCATTTCATGTCATTATATTTTCTCTTAAGAAATTAAATGACGCATATGATTATAATCCCGAAATTCTATTCCCAATTGATATAAATCCTCAATCTTAGAAATCTCCTACTTGTATGGGCAAATCTGACTTAGAGTTTGTATTAGTAGTGCTGGTCCAAGATAGAATTACTCATTATATTTGGTATAAATTTAAGTCTTTGACTTTAATTTTAGATTCCAAATAGAAATTTTCTTATATTTCTAATTCCAGAATACAATACAGTTACACTTTCTCAAGTGTTTAATATCCATCTTCTATTAATGGATTCAAACTGTATGGAATATGAGTTAGGTATTCTGTGACCAGGATCCACTTGCAGTATTCTAAGAACTCTTTGATGTAACTAAACCTAAGTCATCAAAAGACACTACCACATTTTTTTTAATCTATGGCATTTGTATCTTGTTCATAGTGGATTTGACAAGATCAATCTCTGCAAAGAATTAATATGCCTATATCCACTGAAAGTAGTTCATCTCATTCGCAGATGGATGTACATTCAGGGGTGGATATGAGTTTTTCGTTGTATTCTTAAAACGATAACTCTAGATTATACCTTTTAGCAAAGAAATTTGAAATGTTTGAAAAATTTCATTAATTTCTAGCAATGGTTAAAACCATTAAGGTAAGTGGTTAAAGATCTTGCGAACTGATAGGGGTGGAGAAATAGTTAGTAGATATGCAGTTCAAAGATCATTAAATTGATTTTTGAATTATATCCAAACTTACCTCCCCAGAAATTTCGAGTTGCATATTGATGATTAGTTACTAATCGTTGCCTAAATCCTTCTATGGTAATACAATTTCAGAATGATGTAGTGGTTGGGTACTTAATGTAAATCATTACTAGATTCATGGATGACCTAGTCAAAATCTTAAGAAAAGCTAGAACTGTTAACCATGGTTTGTTAGCTATTCTAAGTGATTAGGGGTGGACCATCCCATTGTCAATAGATAAGAAAGTGTTTGTTCAAACAAATACTACTTTTCTAAGATAATGACTAAGTCTGAAAACAAGTAGCAAATAAAGGAGATATTTAATTCTTGATTCCAAAAGTGTTCTATCATCTTATTTGATATATGATGATTCCACTGCCTCTGTTGTCTTGTCACAACCGAAGAGATCAATACCATTTAGTTTTCTTAGACATAATTCACGGTACCTCGTCGTAGTGGGAGAGTTTCTAGGAACTCACCTTCTTATGACTTGGGAGACACTAGTGATTAAAATCCATTGTGAGTTTAAACAAGTAATGGATTGTCAAGATAAGAAACTAAGAAGAAAAGCCAATAGAACTATGGTTTAATCCATTCACATGGAGTAACCTAAAGTTTTCTATTACAAGGACATAAAAGGAAATTTTTGTTTATAAGTCTATTCAATGGACTTAACAAAACATCCTGTTCCTAGTATTATAGGTTTGAGTTTATCTAAACCTATGGCTTATGGTATACCTGGTAATTACTTACTCTAATGCAAGCAACTTACTTTAGTAAGATGCTGAAGCATTTTCTTTCTAATGGAAATCTATAGAAGCTTCACAATTTCTTAGGATTATCTAAGGAAAAGTCTCAACTATCCAGAAAAGATAAAGCCATGAAAGAATTTCTTATGTCAACAGTGAGAGGTCTTAGATATGCTTTTGTATGCCTTAGACCAGACACCTGCTGTTGAGTGGGAGTAATGAGTAGGTATCAGATTAATCCAGGAGAAGAACATTGGAAGACAATCAAGTAAATCTTAAGATAAAAAAGAGGAACTATATGTTAGTCTATAAGGATGTATTTAAAACTCTTAGACTACACCATATCAGATTTCGAAATTTGCCTTTGTGCTAGTAGATCTTTCTAATAAGATGGTGGTTACTCTGGGGGTGGAATAGTGATTTTGGAGAAGTGTAAAAACCTATCTAAAGTCTCTAGGTCTACCAGAGAGGGACTGAGTGTTAAGGTTGCAGGAAAGGTACTTATTCAGTCTAAGGAAAGTTCTATACATTTTTGGCATCATTCCAAATTGCCTTAAACTACTAGTGTTAATTTCCTGATTAACCAAAAGTAGTTGCCAAAGATATAGAATCCAGTATCCCAAGAGAGTAAACATATAGAGAGGAATTTCACATTATCAATGATTTTGTGATTAAAGGAAGAGTAATGGTGGAGAAAAGGTTGTGTTTAATTCAACCTTTCAGATCCTATTACGAGGAGTTTACTACTACTACACTTGATTTGTATATCAAGGTGTTGAGATTATTTGAAATGCACTTTTTGTTTTATATTAGTGCAAGTGGGAGTTTGTTGGGTTTTATGCGCTAAATAAAACTCATTTCAATATAATCAGATTTACTTATTAATATAGATCAGAAGTAACATTTAATGTTGCATGGTTCACATGATTTATTTCATGATTATATGTACATAATGAATTAATTCATCTGAAACCCTTTTCACATACTTGATCCTGTTTATTGTGCCGTCAACACATTGGAAAGTAAACATGATTATGTGAATAAAGTTTCCTAGATTTATCAGACATAGGGTTTTACTGATATGATAATCTACAGCAGAGTTTACTTGTATTTGGAGAAGTGCTATGTTCTTTCCAGAGCATTGGTTAAAGTAAAGCTCAGGTTGGATGCATGGAGTATGCATCGGAAGGGACCGATATTGAACTTTGACTTAGATTTATTAAACTTACCGTAATATCCATTCAAGTCAATATCGCCTAGTTGATCCTAGATCAAATGTTCTTAATCCTGTTATGATTAGGCTCAATCTCGAGAGGCTATTCGTCTTCTTTGATTTGTTAGTTAAGCCTACTTTTAGGTCAGGGTGATACGTACATTTTGGGAACACGGTAGTGCAATTGAGTGGGAGCGCTATCATAAACATGGAATCTATAGCTTCTATCTGGCGAATAGTAAGCAAAGGATGATCTCCTTCGAGCTTGACCAAACGAACATAAATGGTGGAGTACTCATTTCACATAAGCTGAAATATCATTTATACGGGGTCAAGTGTTTTAAGGATAAAATACATAGTAGGGTGTTACGGTAATCTAATCCCTTTACATTGTAGATCATTCATATAGAGGATCATTGATCAAATTAGGATTATAACAATGGATAACTAATGATGTGTCTATATGGTGGAACATATAGAGCATTCTATATACTGAGAGTGCAATTCTAAGTTCTATGCGTGGATTCAACGAAGAATTAATAAGTTAGTGAATTTTAGTGCTAATTCTTGATCTACTTATTGGAAGCTCGGTTATATAGACCCATGGTCCCCCCACTAGTTGAGATAATATTGCTTGTAAGACTCATATAATTGGTTTTGATTAATCAATTATAATTCTCAAATTAGACTATGTCTATTTGTGAATTTTTCACTAAGTAAGGGCGAAAATGTAAAGAAAGAGTTTATAGGGGCATATTTGTTAATTATGATACTTTGTATGGTTCAATTAATAAATATGATAAATGACAATATTATTTAATAATTATTTATAGTTATTAAATAGTTAGAATTGGCATTTAAATGGTTGAATTAGAAAATTGGCGTTTTTGAGAAAATCAGATGCAGAAAAGCTAAAACTGCAAAATTGCAAAAAGTGAGGCCCAAATCCACCATGTAGGGCCGACCACTTTTGTAGGGTTTTTCCCTCTGATATTTTCATTATTTTAATGCCAAATAATTCAAACCTAACCCTAGTGGAATGCTATAAATAGATAGTGAAGGCTTCAGGAAAATTACACTTAAATTTTCTATTTTTCCTTCAGAGAAAAACCTGAGCCTTCTCTCTCCCTATCTTTGGCTGAACCCACTCTCTCTCTCTTCCTCATTGAGATTTCGAAATACTTAGTGTATGAGTAGTGCCCACACACATCAAGTGATACCTCAATCATAGTGAGGAAGATCGTGAAGAAAGACTTTCAGCAAGAAGGAGTTTCAGCATCAAAGATTCAGAGAAAGAGATCCAGGTTCAGATATTGATAATGCTCTGCTACCGAAAGGAATCAAGGGCTAGATATCTGAACGGAAGGAGTCATATTATTCCGCTGCACCCAATGTAAGGTTTCCTAAACTTTATATGTGTTTATTTCATCGTTTTAGAAAGTTCATATTTAGGGTGTTAATAAACATACTTGTGAGTAGATCTAAGATCCTGGTAAAATAATTTCCAACAGAAGCCTGTTAGATTACATTAGATATGTATGTTGGCTTCGAACCATCCAACTGTGTCACGTCGGTACAGGCTGGAGTATGACCAGCAGCCGGAGTATGACCGGTTCGACCGATTAGGCTGACACTGTATCACGTCGGTACAGGCTAGAGTATGACCAGCAGCCGGAGTATGACCGGTTCGACCGATTAGGCTGATACTTAGGTTGTTGGTTCCGTACTATTTGATGTATCATGTCGGTACAGGCTGGAGTATGACCAACAGCCGGAGTATGACCGGTTCGACCGATCAGGCTGATACTGTAACACGTCGGTACAGGCTGGAGTATGACCAGCAGCCGAAGTATGACCGGTTCGACCGATCAGGCTGTTACTTGTCAATAGTACCGTCCCTATGAACGTTCAGAATTCAGTACCGTGTTGGACACGGCAGTTAGGGGGACTCAGTATCGTGTTGGACACGGCAGTTAGGGTTATGATCAGGGGTATGGGCGTCTGATCATGACCGAGATTTATGTATGAGTATTATTATGCTTTTCTTACTGAGTCTGTCGACTCACAGTGCTATGTTTATGTGTAGGTAAAGGCAAGGCTAGAGCTGATGGACCGTGAACGAGCCTATGAAGATTGTACATGTCGGGGCGGTTAGGCCTGGAGCGTACGAATTACTCCTGGATGTCGAGGCTATTTTTGTAACTAGTCGCTAGGCGACAAATATTTTGTATAAACAGTAAACTTTTGTAAATGCTTTTGTAATCGGGATCCCGAGTCTTTTGTATAAATATTTTACAAGTTTAATTAAAAAGCAAAAATTTTAATTAATCACGTTTTCCATAAACCTCGTTGATTAGCGACGAGCTGCACAGCATGTTTAAAAATCACGTAATACGCCTATGCTAGTTAGGGTGTTACATATAAGAAAAGGAATCTTTCTCCTTGATCTTAAGTCAATACAAATAACGAGGATTAGACTATTACCGAACTGCTCGAGGCTGAACCTCTATAAAATTCCTGTGTATTATTATTGCTTTATCGTATATTTGTTACTATATATCGTTTATCGCTTATAAAATAGACTCATTGTCGTTGGCTAAAAGCGAAGTCAACAAATAAATTGCTATATCAATTAAGAAAAGGAAAGGCAACTAAAAAGGACTAATGATATTTTTTTTGAGGGGTGAACGCAAACGATTGAAATCCTAAATATAATAAGGAAGCAAAAAATGTAGTTCCAAAGAAATGTTTTCAAGATTTGTGGATCGTCTAATTATACTCCACAAGACCTTTCTAGAAAAGCACTCCAAGTGCGTGTGAGTGGAAAACTTGGGAAAAAGGAAGACTTCAAACAATAAAAAGAAGAAGGGCTTTAACACATGGCCCAAAAAATATGCTTTGAGCTCTGAGACTTCGAAGCAAGATTGATGAGTCCATATTTGTTTTCTAAGTATAACTAATTTATATATTAATATTTTTAAATTAATTGTTTAAATTATTCATTAGTGTGATTATAATTTTTTAGGCTATTTTAAAGACTAATTATGCATTTAGAGTCATTTGGAGGGATGTCAGCACATTTTAGTAGAAAATAGTGGAAGTCAGCGAACTCGGTTTTACAAGACAAAACTTAATTATAAATTTTGAAGACCTTGGAAGTAGAATTGGATTTGGAGCTAAACATGAAATTTGTAGATCTCGTTCTCATCTTTTTGGAACATCTTGAATCGTCCATTTTCAAGTTGTATTAAAGAAGTTATGGACAAAATACTAATCACGTAACATAAATTTTTCGATAGCGAGTCATGGGCGCAGCGAGCAACCTCGTGGTCGCGCCGAGGAGGTGATTTTTGGGCAAAATTCAAATTTTATCTTTTTTTAAGTGAGATATTTTTAAGGATTATAACTTCTAGAGTACGGATTTTAGTACTTTTGAACTGTATTTTGAAGGAGATAACTCAAGAGAAGAGGAGAATCTACATCTACATCTAGTTTTTCTTCTTAAACTCATTTAGTTTTTATTTATAATTATGTTTATGATTATGTTTGAGATTATGGAGTAGTTTTATTTTAGTTAAGGGTTATTTCAAAACCCGAGACGTGAGTTTTTAATATCATTATTGAATGTTAATTTGTAGTTTCTATTATATCAAATTGTTTCTATTCTTATATGTTCAATGTCATGATTATCATTTTAATCTTATTTAGATGATCACTAAATTAGGTTTTACTTTAATCTATCGTCATCTTAGGATTACTCTTCACTTAATAGTCTAGAATTCTACGTGTTTGTGATAAATTGCAATTTCTAATATTGTTAAAGGTATTTTTAATTGTGAAGAAGAATAGAATTTAAGTTAAGTAAATTATATGCTTCATAATTTATTGCTAGATTAGTCTATCTCCATAAATCTTAAGGGGAATTTTTAGTTATATACCTAAATTTAAAATTATTAACAAATATAACAGTACACATTTAAATGATAGAGCTAAGGGTAGTTGTACCGCATATAAACAACTATATACATTTTTTTCTCTTACTGCCAGTACTAATATCAAATTGAGTGCCATATTTTTACATGTTGAGGAATTTTTATTTTGACTTTTTATTTATTTATTTTTACATATCTTTATTTTCTTTTCTATAATTATATAAAAAATAATAATTATATTATTACTTGTTTGATTATTTTAATATTTAGAAAATATATATTTGAAATAAAAAATGATCTTTTATTTTATTTTATATGTCGTTAACAAAAAAAATTAACAGATGTTATTAAAAAATAAGACATGTAGATACTAATTAGGTTATATTTGTATTACTTTTTAAGGTGGTCATTTTAAGATGTGTGGAAAGCATATATTCTTTTGGTATGAAAAAAATAACCATACTTAAAAGCAACATTTTAGTTTTTTTTATATATTTTATTAACATATAAGTAACTAAATTTTAACTTAAACAAAATTTAGTATATTGTTAATTTTATGGTGGATTTCTATAAATATCTTATTATTTCATATTTAAAAGTAGTCCAATAATATCTAAATAAGTTTATTTTAACGTGTAATATTTTGATAATTATTTTTTTAAAAAAATTGTAAAGAAATAAAATCGTATCTTAAGCATCGCGGAATTAGTAATATTACAAAAACTATTATTTTAAGTAACATTATATTACTTATTGTTTAAAATACTTTTACGTTACTTTTACTATAGTATAATAAGTTTATACTTTCAAAACTTAGTTGCGAATTTAATGATAATGTATAATAAACTAGAAGTATTTACTCAGTTACTCTATAGCTTATTAATAAAATTAGTAGATGTAATATGATGTTTAAGATTCTATTTGATTACTTATAGATACATATTAAATAAATTTATTGTAATTATATCATTTAGTAACTTTAACATAAAATAACAAAAAAAAAAAAAAATAGATTAATCTATGATGCTAGTTTGTATATTAATTTCTTCTTAATTATAAATTTAGGTTACCTTTTGTTAACATATTTTTATAAAAAAAATTATAGCAACTTATTTTAAAATATATTTTTTAGTAACTCATGAAATTGATTGGTATATTAAATTTTGTTTGAGTTAATAAAAAGAAATCAAAAAGTAACATTTATTTGAAATGGTTTAATATTAATTTACTTATTTAGAATTACTATATATATATTTTAAATATGAATAATACAATATTTTTTTTAAATAATATATTAAAATCAAATTACATATCTAACTTTATTGATTTTATAATTTTCTTAATTGAATAAAAAAAGAATAAAAAACTAACAGTTATTTTTTTATTTGTATATCAAAATAGTCATTTTAAATAATAGATTATATAACTAATAATTTTTTAGTTGGTAAAACTGGAAAATGTTTATATAGTTTTTTCATAAAAATAAAATAAAATAAAATAAAAAGAGATATTTAAATGTTATTCTATTTAGAGAAAAAGCCAAAAAAAAAATTAAGAGAAATAACAAATTAAGAAAAAAAAAATCAATAATAAATGAAGAAGATTGTCATGTCAGAAAAAAAAAGATGGAGAATTTTTTTTTTTTTTTAAAAAAGAGTGATTGACACTTGATAGTTAGCAAAAGAAAATGTTAGTAGTCTTGGTATACGTGCACACCAATTTAAATAAAAAAATCGACATTTACAGTGTATTAAAATATTAAGGCACATTTTGATAAATATTTTAAAAAAAGTATGTATATTGAGGTAATTGTCTCAAATCTTAAAGCTTTATCTAAGTTAAATAAATTGCATGTTTCGTGGATTTTCTGCTTAGGTAAAAGAGTTAATTGCTGAGCGCTTCACCTTCATTACATGTAATAGGGAGATTGAGATAATTTGACTGCTTGAGCTTTATCCGCGAGATTAATAGTTTGATTAGAAAATTAAAATTGCATTCATTAATAAAAGTTAAGAATGATTGTTGAGGGTGGACCTTTAACTATTTATCTTATATTGTAGTATCACATTTAATTCGTTTTTGTTTTTATTTATATTATTTTATTCTCATAATCAAAACCTCCTTTTTCTAATTCTTGTCACTAATTCTCATAATCATTCTCTTACTGATCTGCTCAACACTTTGGTGGCTTCTACTACTCGAACGCAACAAAATAATGCACAATTTCAACAACCTACTCATGTTGCACCATATAGTGAAAAGCCAACTACTACAGAGCTAATTGACATGATAGAAGCTAATACCTTGCAGTTTCAGCAAAGCTTTCATGTTGCACCATATCTTGAGGAGTCAATGGAAACATCTATGACTGGGTATGAAATTCAAAGTTCAAATACTTTACATGTACAAATAGAAAGCAACCCAATGGAGAATGTCAAGGCCATAACACTTTAAAGTGGTACAGAACTTGAATCACCACCACACCAAGAAGTACATAAGTTGATTTCAACTAAAGGAGTCAACAATTTATCCCTTGAAGGATCATCACCACCAAATGTTTAATCTCTTACTTTAGTTGGTCCACCATCACTGAAAAAGCCATACAAACCAATTGTACCAACTTATGTCACTCCACCTTTCCAAGTAGATTAAAAAATCCAAGAAAGAGGAGCCCATCAAGGAGATCCCAAAAACTCTTCCTAAAGTTGAGGTAAAAATTCCATGTCTTGAGGTAATGAAAGAAGAGCCTCATCGTGCTAACATTCTTAAGGAGTTGTGTCCAAAAGAGAAAAAGTTGAATGGAGGTGAGAAAATAAGTGTGGGGGAGAATGTTTCTGTTGTTCTCCAAAGAAAGTTGTTGCCTAAGACAAGTACAATTCAATGCACAATTGGTAAAACCATGTTTGATCATTGCATGATAGATTTAGGAGCAATTTTTAATATTATGTGTTATTCTAATTTTGCTTCTTTAAATCTTGGTTCGTTAAAAGAAACTCAGGTTAAAAATGAGAGACCCATCAATGTGGAAAGTAGGCCTTTTGAAAATGTCATTATTAAAAATGGCAAAGAAATAGTGGTGGACCGTGGCTTGTTTCTAGAGTTGAGGAGGGGCTTGTGCAAGTGGACTCTGATGCATGCATGGAGATAAATAATGGTATTTTTCCAAAAAACGATCTATTGGCGGGTACTCATTTTGGGTCCCGCCAGCCATTATGAGTCTTTTAAGCTGGAATTGCCGAGGGCTTGGGAACCCGAGGGTGGTTCAATTCCTTAAGGAAATTATTTTCCAAAAGAAACCCAAAGTTATTTTTTTGTGTGAGACAATTTGTAAAACTGAAAAAGTTAATATGCTGAAAAGGATGTTGGGCTTTGAGGGTAGTTTTGTGGTGGAGGCCCGGGGGCATAGTGGTGGCTTAGCAATGTTGTGGAGTAAGGAGGAGGAGGGTAAATTACTAAGCTTCAGTCATAACCATATTGATTTGGAGGTCACCATTGAAGGCTATCCTCAATTTCGAGCAACTGGATTCTATGGAGAGCCCCAAAGAAGTCTTCGGCCAAATTCATGGCAAGCTATTCGACAACTTTCGGGTGAGTCTTCTTTGCCTTGGTGTTTGTTAGGAGACTTGAATAATACATTGAACCATAGTGATAAGAGGGGAGGTCGCCCTTACCCGAATTGGTTACTTACTGGCTTCCAAGATGTTGTTTCGGAATGCCATCTAATTGACATGGAGCTTCGTGGTCATCCCTACACTTGGGAGAAAGGGAGAGGTACGGATCAATGGGTCGAGGTAAGGTTGGATCGAGCTCTTATTTCTCATGATTGGCAAACATTATTTCCTTCGGCTTTTCTTGAAAATTTGGAGGTTACAGTGTCGGATCATTGTCCTATATGGGTTAATCTTTCCAAGTCAAAACCGGTGCAAGTTCATAAAAAATTCCGTTATGAGAACGCGTGGTCTCGTGAACCGATGTGCAGACAGATTGTACAAGCTAATTGGGAGGATAGTTCACTTCAGTCTTTACATGTCAAGTTGACTTCGTGTAGTAGTGCTCTTGCTGAGTGGGGTAGAGACATCACAGGGAATTTTAATAAACAAATTCGTCAATGCAATAAGGCTTTGAAGCTTTTGAAAGGGAGAAGAGATCTTGTGTCTGTATCGCGCTACAAGGAAATTCAAGCTCAGTTATCTGAAGTTTTGTCAAAGAAGGAAGTTTTCTGGAGGCAACGGTCTAAGCAATTGTGGTTACAAGCTGGGGACCAAAACACTAAGTATTTTCATGCTTGTGCTAGTAGTCGAAAAAGAAGTAATCAGATCGTTAGACTAAAGAATGATGATGGTTTATGGGTCGACTGGGACAATGGACTTCTGAATGTCATGAGAAGATATTACACCGAGTTGTTCACTTCATCTTGTTCGAACTGGCAGAGGGTAATTGACTGTGTGGTCCCTCGTGTGTCTGAGGATCAAAACCGAGACCTGTTAATGGTGGTGGAAGAGGAAGAAGTTCGAAGAGCGCTTTTTCAAATGCATCCTGATAAATCGCCAGGCCCTGATGGCTTTAATCCTGGTTTTTATCAGAAGCATTGGGATATAGTCGGGAAGGACATTACAACTTTGGTTCAGCGGTTCTTTTCTTGTGGTGAGTTTCCTGATTACCTTATACATACTAATGTAGTGCTTATTCCGAAAAAGTCCCATCCTGAAAGTATGAATGAGTTGAGGCCGATTGCTTTATGCAATGTTACCTACAAGATTTTATCGAAAGTTTTGGCTAATAGACTCAAAGGGATTCTCACTCAAGTTATTTCAGAAACTCAAAGCGCTTTCTTACCTGGGCGGCTAATTACTGATAACATTTTGATTTCGTATGAGATAATGCACTATCTCAAACGTAAACAAAAGGGTAAACAAGGCTTTATGGCAATTAAGCTGGACATGAGCAAGGCGTATGATAGAGTTGAATGGGGTTTTTTGGAAGCTATGATGAAAAAATTGGGATTCCATGATCAGTGTATTCGCTTAATTCTGAAGTGTGTGAGTTCGGTAGCCTATAAGTTTGTAGTAGGAGAGCATGAGGTCGGTCCTATTGTCCCTTCACGAGGCTTAAGACAAGGTGATCTACTATCGCCTTACTTGTTCCTTTTGTGTGCTGAAGGATTTTCTGCTCTGCTGCATGACTTTGAGAGACGGGGTAAAATTCGAGGTTGTAAAGTGGCTAGGGGAGCTCCTTTAATATCACACATGCTGTTTGCGGATGATAGTTACATTTACTGTCAGGCCTCAGAGGATGGAGCAAGAAATGTGGTTAGTTTACTGGAACTCTTTCAAGCAGCTTCTGGTCAACAAATCAATTGTCAGAAGTCTTCCCTTTTCTTCAGTCCGAATACTAGTCATGATGAGAAAGTCCGAATTTGTACAATGATGGGGATTCAGGAAGCAAATGAAAATAGCCTATACTTGGGCCTTCCGAATACACTAGGCCGTAATAAGACTGCAATGTTGGGGTTCTTGAAAGATAGAATGAGGAAGAAAATTCAAAGTTGGGAAGGGAAGTTTTTATCAAAAGCTGGGAAAGAATTGCTTATCAAAACAGTGGCCCAATCCCTTCCTAGTTACGCAATGAATGTCTTTTTGTTACCTGTGGAGACTTGCCAGGAGATGGAACAACTAATGTGTAAGTTTTGGTGGCAATCTTCTACTAAGAACAATAAAGGCATACATTGGAAGAGTTGGGACAAACTTACCATTCACAAATCTAAAGGGGGTATGGGCTTTAGAAACTTTAGAGATTTCAATCTTAGTTTATTGAGTAAGCAAGGTTGGCGTCTCTTATCTTTTCCGGAATCTTTGGTAAGTAGAATTTTTAGAGCCCGGTATTACAAGAATGGGAATTTTCTCTCGGCGGAGCTAGGTGGTAACCCGAGTTTTGTTTGGCGCAGTATTCATGAAACTCAAGATTTGGTGCGCAATGGGGTAAGATGTCGCATTGGTAATGGGACTAAGGTGAACATTATTCGGGATCCGTGGCTTCCCGACCCTGCAAATCCAATTGTTACTTCCTCTCATCCGGCCTTATTGGATAAAAATGTTAGTGTGTTGATGGTTCCTGGAGAGTTAGCTTGGGATGGAGACTTGGTGCGAGATTTGTTTAACAACAGGGATTCTAATTTAATTCTTAGCATTCCCTTATCTTCAAGTCGGATATGTGATTCCTGGTTTTGGAACTTGGAAAAGACTGGGCACTTTACAGTTAAATCAACATACAGATATTTGCAAATGAATAAGGAAGCAGGTGTTAATTTATATAGCTCAGGGGTGTGGAAACTGATTTGGAAATTACGTGTTCCTCCTAAAGCTAAGGATTTGTTATGGCGAGCGGCTTCAGATTGTCTTCCCACGAAAACAAGGCTCCAATCAAGACATGTACCGATACAAAGCAATTGTCCCAGGTGTGTTAATCAACCCGAGACTCCGTTTCACTGCTTGGTTGACTGCCCTTTTGCTGCACAATGTTGGAACTGCAGTGGTATCACGCTAAATATTCAGGGCTATGTTTCTTTTGCTGGTTGGTTGGAAGCTGTATTTGATCGAATTGATGCAGCCACTAGAGAACAAATTGCCGTGACCTGCTGGGCGATTTGGAAAACCAGAAATGATCTGGTATGGTCTGAGAAGGTGTCTACAGCCGAGAGTGTAGCTGTTCTTGCTCAAGTTACTCTCTCGAATTGGTCTCAAGCTCAAGACAGATCACTCGTCCCTCTTCCTGCTTATCTCTCTGCTGCTGATGGCTCGGATACATGGCAGAAACCAGCTGCTACATCGATAAAAATCAATGTTGATGCTGCAATTTTTGACAGCAATGGCACATATAGCTTTGTGTGTGTTGCTCGGGATGCAAGTGGCCATTTGGTGGAGGCTATCACATGTTGTAGGGCTGGTGTTGTTCAACCGGAGATGGCTGAGGCCATGGGGGTTCGTGAAGCTCTCAGCTGGATTAAGAAGAAGGCTTGGCACGGGGTAGTTGTGGAGTCGGATTGTCTTTCGGTGATTCAAGCAATTCGTAGTAACCTTCCTTTATTATCTTATTTTGGAAGTGTTATATCTGATTGCAAATTGTTATTGGAACAAATTGGTGATGTTTCTATTTATTTTATTAAGCGGTCTGCTAATAGCGTTGCTCACTCCTTTGCGAGGGCTTCCTATTTTGTTGCTGATCGTACTCTCTTAAGCAATGACGTTTCTACTGATTTGCTTCATGTAATCATGAATGATTGCAATTAATAAAGTTGATTACTTTCTTCAAAAAAAAAAAAAAAAAAGAAACTCAGGTTTTGATTTAATTGACTAATCAGATTAATGCTTATCCCTTGGGGATATTTAAAGATGTTTTGTGTAGGCTAATGGATTTTTCACTCCAAGTGATTTTTACATAATTGAGATGGAAGATGAGGGTGATCCCAATCTTACATCAACTCTATTTGGGAGACCCTTCTTACTCACTGCAAGTAAGAAGTTGGATACGAAAGCATTGATACTTAGAATGGAATTTGATGGTGAAACACTCAAATTCAATGTGTTAGATTCCATTGATAGGTACATAAGGAATGAGTCTTTGTTAGAAGTCCCAACATGAAGATCACATGAACGCAACATACAGTCAAGCTAATAACGTTAAACAAACACTACTATAAAAAAGGGTATTCGTGATGGTTCTAAAAATACTTTTTTTAGGGCACCGTCACTAAGAAAATTAAGCGAGTGTTTAAAACCGTTGGGAAAAATTTTGTATTCCCGACGATTTTAAACTGTCAGGAGGTATAGGCGACGGTTTCCACACGTGCCTTAAAAAATCTCGTGTATTTGTAAAAAGGAATTGCCGACAGTTTAAAACTGTCAGCTATAATATATCCGTCACCTATAGTATAGCTGACGGTTTTAAACCGTCGTTAATTCCCATGCTTCAATTTCATGCATTTCAGATGTAAAATTTCATTTCTCGCATCTTAAATTTCAAATTTTTATTTTCCCCATCTTAAATTTCATTTCCCTCCTCTTAAGATATAAACCCCCCCAAAAAAATCATATCTCATTTTTTTTAAAGTCATTTGTAAATTTCATATTTCAAAAATTTGTGGCACCAGAATTAATGACCCATTTTGAGGATTTGGAAAGAAAACATGCATTAGAGTTACCTGAATCAACAATCACATTGATAGAAGAAGATGAAGACTTAAGTGTTTCCTAATACCTTGAGAACTTGGCAAATTCATCAGCAGAAATAAGGACCGATTTGTCAGATGCATCACTAGTGCTTGCAATATTAGCAGAGTGTTGTTGTCAATTCTTGAACTGTAACTTCCTACACTCAAACTTGGTGTGGCCTGGTTTCTTACAATAGTTGCACATGATGCTCCCAGAATTTGGTGTTCGATTATCAGGTCCTTGCGAATTACCTCCTTTGTATCCACTTGGAGTAGAGTTTTTTCCGGTACAGAATTATTACGACTCACTAAGGCACTATTAAGAGGAGTTGAAGAGGTAGTTTCTGTGCGAAGAACACGAGTAAAGACATCTTGTAAGGAGGAGACATCAGAATCAGAGAGAACTTGTGACTTTGTAGAGTCAAATTCAGATGAGAGTCCTGCAAGAAAACTCATAATAGCCATATGCTCTCGTTGGCGTTGTTGAACTTTCACATCAGGACTAAAGGGCAATAACACATTAAGCTCTTCATATGTTTTCTTAAATGCCATAAAGTAACTCATAATAGACTTATCTTGTTTCTCCGCACGATAAAAGACTTTGCAAACATCATATATGCGAGATATGTTGTCTTTGCCAAAATACAAAAACTCTAAGTAATCCATTAGTTCTTTAACTAATTCACAATTATTAATGAAACTAATTACCTCATTATCGATAGAATTTCAAATTTAAAGGACAAGCGAGCATCCTCACGGAGCCATATTTTTCTTGAATCGTCTTTTTCTTTAGGAGGATTGTCATTCAAGTGATCATCATTGTCAATACTCCTCAAATACAGTCGAAACATCTTACTCCATTCCAAATATTTCAAACCAATCAATTTATGGTCCGTAATTTTAGACATCACGAGAACCACATCGGAAACAACGATTGATTTTGAATCTAATTTTATCTCTGCCATAATCTTAAAAGCAAAAACAATTGACAAAGAAAAGGAAGAAAAAGAACACTAAAGAATGAACACCCAAACACGAAGAAGGCAAAAAAAATACCAAATTACAATCTTAGACAGATGCAAGTGGGCTTAGAAGAACTGATTAAACAACCAACAAAAGAACGTCGTCAAAAACTGTTTGAAATATTTTACCAGGATCTAGATTTACTACCATGTATGTTTCATTAACATCCTAATATGAATTCTAAAACAATGAAATAAACACATACAAAGTTTAGGAAACCTTACATTGGGTGAAGCGGAATATAATGACTCCTTCCGTTCAGATCTCTAGCCCTTGATTCCTTTCTGTAGCAGAGCATCACCAAGATCTGAACCTGGATCTCTTTCTCTCCTTCCTTTGATGCTGATTCTCCTTCTTGTTGATTGGATTCTTCACAATCTTCCACACTATGATTGAGATACCACTTGATGTGTGTGGGCACTACTCTATCACTAGGGTATTTCGAAATTGGAAGAGGAAAAGAGAGAGAGAGGGGTCGGCTATAGAGAGAAAGTGAGTGGCTCAATTTTCTGAAAGGCAGTTTCCTGAATTATTGAAAAAAACTCTATTTTTGGTGTGAGCCATCACTTTCTATTTATAGGCAACTACTAGGTTTAGGTTAGTAATTAATTGGCATTAAAATAATGAAAATAATAATTGGAAAAAGGCTATTCAAGTGGCCGGCCAAGGTGTTAATAGGCCTCACTTGGATTTTGCAGTTTTCACAATTTTTATTTCTATTTTCTCAAAAACGCCAATTTTCCAATTCTAACCATTTAAATGCCAAAACTAATTATTTAATAACTAAGATAGATTATTAAATAATATTGTCATTTAGCATAATTATTAATTAGACATATAGAGTCTCTTAATTAATAAATAAACCTAGAATCTCTTTTCTTTACAATTTCGCCCTTGCTTAGTGAAAATTCATAAAGTAGACATAGTCTAACTTTAGAATTATAATTGATTAATCAAAATCAATTAACTGAGTCTAACAAGCAATATGGTCTCAACTAGTATGGGGACCATGGGCCTATATAATCGAGCTTCCAATAAGCCGAACCGAATTCACCAAGTAAATTCCCTAACTTATTAATTCCTTATTGAATCCACACTTAGAACTTGGAATTTCACTCTCAGTCATATAGAACGCTCTATATGTTCCACGTGTTGGGTTTTGTGCCCTAAATAAAACCCATTACAATCTGATTAGTTATCAATTCAGAATTTTGAAGTGATTTATGTTTACATGTATGTTACATGTTTATGGTTTAATATATATATTTGATATACGCACAAAATCAGTTAAATCTAGAACATATAGTTATTCACAATTACAGTATTGTCAATACAGTGGAATGTGATTGTGATTATATGATTCAAAAGATTTAGTCCCTGTTCATCAGTGTTTTGAATTTACACTGATGTGATAATCAGCGATAAAGTATACTTACACTTGGAGTAAGTGTTATGTTCTTTCCAGGACATTGGTAAAGTATACTAGTTTCGAATGTATGGAGTATACATTGGACTGGACCGATATTGAACTTAGTCAAAGATATTGTAAACTTACCGTTGTATCTTTCCAAGTCAATATCAGAAGTTGATCTTAGATTAAAAGAATCTAAATCCTGATATGCTTAGGCTCAATCTCAGGAGTGCTATTCATGTTCTTTGATTTATTAGTTAAGCCTACTTTTGGGTCAGGGTGATACGTTGGGAACATGATAGCATAACTAAGTGGGAGTGCTGAACATAAATATGGAATCTATAGTTTCTACTAGTGTATAGAAGTAAAGTGATGATTCCCTTCGAGCTTAGTTAAATCAAAAGTAAATGGATGAGCTCTTGTTTCAGTGACTATATATTAGATCACTAAAATATCATTTACAGGTAACTAAGTGTTTTAAAGGGCAAAATACATTGAGGAGTGTAAACGGTAAATTGGTCCCGTCTCGATGTAAATCATCTATATAGAGGATCTTTTAATCACATTAAGATTATAACAATGGTTAAATGAGATAGCATATTGATATCGTGAAACATATAATATGCTCTATATAAGTATGAGAGTGCAATTCCAAGTTCTAAGAGTGGATTCAACAAGGAATTAATAAGTTAGGGATTTACCTGGTAAATCGGTTCAACTTATTGGAAGCTCAGCATATAGATCCATGGTCCCCATTCTAGTTGAGACTATACTGTTTGTAAGACTCTATAATTGATTTATGATTAATCAATTATAATTCTAAAAGTTAGACTATGTCTAATTTGTGAATTCTCACAGTTTAAGGATGAAATTGTAAATAAAAAGGTTTCTAGGTTTAATTATTAATTGAGAGACTTTGGATGTCTAATTAATAATTATTTTAAATGACAATATTATTTAATAGTCTATTTTAGTTATTAAATAATTAGTTTTGGCATTTAAATGATTAGAATTGGAAAAATGGCATTTTTGGAGAAATAGAAATAAAATTGAGGAAACTGCAAAATCCATGTGAGGCCCATACACACCATGGCCAGCCACATGTTTTCTTGTTTCCCAATTATTATTTTCAATTTTAATTGCCATGTAATTGCTAATCAAAGCCTAGCAAAAATAGGAAAGTGGTGGATCACACTAAATAATACAGTTAATCAATTACAAAGTAAAAGAGGAGACTGCTTATTTGGAAAGTTGTGCTCTTCCCTTTTCCTATATAAAGCCGCCTCTCTTTTCTCTTGATGCAAGTCTTTGTGTGCAATCACTATACACGAAAATAAGAGAGAAAAGAAGAGAGAATTTTCGAAAATCCTCGTGAGAGAGAAGTGCCCACACACATCACTCAGTACCTCAATCATAGTTTGGAAGACTGTGAAGGATCACATTCAACTGAAGGAGAATCAGACTTAGATCTTGATTATACTCGGCTATAGACAGGAATCAAAGGTTAGAGATCTGAGTGGAACGAGACACTTAATTCCGCTGCCATCGCTGTAAGTTATTCTTAACTTTTATGTGTTTTGTTCATCGTTTTAGAAGTTCATATTTAAGTTGTTAAATCAACATACTTGTGAGTAGATCTAAGATCCTGGTAAAATTAATTCCAACAACTGGCACCAGAGCCATGGTAATTGATTTGCTTGCAAGAAATTTGGACTTAAAACGATTTGTTTGTGATTTGGATGGTTTCATGATGTGTCATATTGATGTTTGTGAATTCTGGGAAAAATAATTGATTATCTGTATCTGAAATTATTTTTATTGGATAGTTTGGAAAATTCTAAGCAATTTACTTTTTTACAGAATTCGATTTCGATTTAATTTGAATTAGTTATGAATTTTTGAAAATCGGAAAAAATCGAGGTGGTGAGCACCTCACCCTACGCGCGCGGAAATCATGCGCAGGAGTGCATGCGCTGAGTATTCTCGGCTGTTCGTTTTCTTCGATTTTTCATGCTATTTCATGGAATTAACTTTCGATTTTTTGTGTAGTTTTATATTTTGATTTTTGTTTTTCAATTTTTAAATCTAATTATCAGAAATAAATTAATTTTATTTTAAAATTAATTTTAGATATTAGTGTAATTTGAATTTGAAAATAGGTTAAAATCAAGTATTGCTTACCTCTTTTCTTATTTCTTTTTAATTTTGATTATTTTATCTTATTTTTAAATAAAAGGTCAAAAATTAATTTCTTTTTTATAAAAATATTCTTTTTGTAAATTGACCTTATTTAGAATAAGATTACTATAATCATGGTATTTTAAAAGGGGAAATAAGATATTTTTGTTAAATTTTAAATTTTGTTATTTTTACTTAAATTAAATTGTAAAATCAGAAAAGGGTATGTATTTACCATTTTCTATTTTATTGAATGTTTAATTTATTAAATAACATGAAATTTAAAAGGAAAGTTAGCAAATTTATTTTGAAATGATATTTAGGTTACTCAAAACCTAATTTTTTAAAATTGTAGGTTTAATTTTAAATATTTTTTTATTTCATTTTTTAAAAACCAAAATTTTTTTAATTAAATTTCGAAATAAAGTTTAATATTTAAAATTAAATAAATCCTACTTCCAACTATCCAAATCTAACTTGTTGCAGGAGTATGTGTTTTAGATTGTTTGTAAGTTTTCTAAAACCTATTATTGCTTGATCTAAATTGCCAGGGTTAACTTGTTGACAGATCCAATGATCTGATTTTAACCCATGGTTCAATTGATGATAGATCAAGTAAATAATTTGTAACAAGTAATTTTTACATTCTTCTTTCATCTGTGTATGACCTAGTAACATGATAGGATCCATCAAAATCTGTGTTCCTGTGTGAGCCTATATGTTTAATTTCTGTTATAGACACATATAGGTTGTTGTTGCTAAATAAAATGTCATCACCTGATAGATTTTATTTAGGCTCATTTAGTTAATGGGCCTATTCAATTAATAACAGTTGTTCATTTTAAGGTTAAATTCCTCTCTTTTGGGCCTTGTGTGAGAGTTGGGAGCATTAGAAGTGGGTACGACATACTGAACCCAGCCCCCCCTCACATGAACAACCCCAATTGTGAAGGCCCATTTGCCTGATTTGGATAACTGTGCTAGGTTAATTAAATTAGTTTGACATAATAAAATTGAATAGCAACATAATCTAAGAAAAACATAGTTTGTAGAATATTATTTCTAGATAAACTATTTGTATTTTTCTTGTATTTAATTAAATAAAGAATTTTAACTAACTAGATTCTTTCTTAAACTTACTTTTATTATTTCATTAAATATTCCTATTTAAGTTATGAATTAGTTATTACTAATTTTCTTTTTTAACTTAAATTTGAATATATTTTGAATTTAATATTAAGTTGAGGAATTCTAGGAATTAGTTATTGAAGATTCTTAAAAGATATTTTTTAAGTTGGTTTTAAACTTAAAATGGAATATATTTAAATTAGGTAGTTACCACCTAATTTTGATATTTAATTAAATTTTATTTGGAAAATCTTAAGTTGTAAATTATAAATTCTTTCTATAATAACTTAAATCAGATATTTTCCAAATCTTGAAAAGATACTTAGTTAAATTGAGATATTTTCTAGATAGTTATTTCTATACTAATTATTATTTCTAATATAGGAAAATATCATTGATTGTGAAATTAATTGTTTAATAATTAATTTTGGTACAATTCAAGTTAAGAATATTTTCCCTAGTATTAAACTGGAAATGAATAATTAAGCCTTCTCTACACTTAATTACTTATTTCGTGAATTTAATACATTTAATTAAGTTGAAAATTAAATATCTAAGTTGATTTTCATAATGATACTTAAATATTGTTATTTCATGATACTTAATTAAATAGAAAATTATTTTAAGTTGGGTATTTTCATAACAACTTAAATTTGAATAATTTTCAAAATATATTTTATTGATTTTATTAATCATTTTTCGAAATTGCATTTGATTATGTAAGATGATTTTGAATTTATCTTGAAAGATAGATTAAAGTTGTAAATTAATTATTTTAATTAATTTTGAATCAACTTAAATCAATGATCTTTTCATTTAATGGTTAATTTAAAATAAAAGAACTAAAATATATTATTAGAGATTGAATTAATTAGTCAAGAAAATCTAGATAGATAGTATTCTTGCTTGAAGTATTTTTTCTAAGTAAAGTTTGATTTATTTTAATGTATTTTGAAAATTGTAATTTTTGGAAATACAATATATATATATATATATATTTGTAGAAAATTTTAATTTGAGTTGCAAATTAATTTAAATTAATACAACTTAAATTAAGTAATTTTCTTAATATTTATTGGAAAATTATACAAAGATGGAAATAATTCATTTTATTTTCTTAATCATCTGAGTTTAATTTTATAAATATTAAATTAAATTTTATTTAGAGTTTTATTCTAAATTTAAAATTTAATAAATATATATATAGATTTAAAATAAATAAATAAGAGAAGAAAATACATTTTAAATAATGAGCTTTATTATTATTGAGATATTCGATCTCCATTGTTGGTTTTACATAGCTATTGTTTTAGTGAGTAATCCTCCCTAATGGAGGAACGTTCATTAGCAAGTTAGTGCCGTTTAATCTCGAAAGATAAGTATATTTGTAAGTTATTTATATTAGTATTGATCACCCTAATGGTGGCTACTGCATAAGACTTACAAACGTATGAAACAATGGTGGAAGCTCATGAAATAGGAATGACCTTGACTCTCGCCTAAACAGGACAACGTTAGATTCTCTTTTCAATCGAATAAAAGGTTTCTAGAATGTTTGTCATTTTAGATGAGCTGACAACTCTATTCAATGAATGATAGCTTTGACTCTCGCCTAAACGGGACACTGATATCAGTTTGTTGAAAACCTTAGAAATTATTTAGGATTGCATTTTTTAGTATTTTCTCTAGTCATTCCTACTTGCTATGTGCTAATAATTTCTGAATAAGATTTTGTGTTAAACCATAATTGATATCTATTTATTATCTTGTAGTATCCTGAATTGCAATGTCGAATCCCATGTTGTCACTGTTGACTGAAAATAAGCTAAATGGAGCTAACTTCCCAAAATGGAGAGAGAACATTAATATTGCTCTCATAGGTGAAAGTGCCTTGTATATGTTGACTGAGCCGTCCCCTGAGCAGCCAGGTGACAATGCAACCAAAGCTGTGAAAGAGAAGTTCGAGCGTTGGCAGAATGCTAATAATAAAGCTCGTTACTTCATGCTTTCCAGCATGGTTGACACCTTGAAAACAAGGTTTGCTAACACTGTCACGGCTGCAGAAATCATGACGCAGTTAACTGAGCTATTCCGTATGGCATTCATCAACGCATGGATGGAACCCCATCAGAATGTGCGTGATCACCTACTCCAGATGGCTAGTTATTTCCAGGAAGCCCAGAATCATGGTGCTGAAATGGATCAGACTACTCAAGTGAGTCTCATCTTGAATAGTCTGACTCCAGATTTTTTGCCCTACACATCAAATTATGTCATGAATAAGAAGAAACAAGACTTTCATACTTTAGTCAATGACCTTCAGACATATAAAAATTTGATTGGAGGTCCCAAGAAAAGAGGGAATAAACCTCAGAATTCTGGAAATGGTAATAAGACGAGTAATCCTGAGGCACACGTTGCTTCTACTTCCAAATCCAATAATAAGAGGAAGTGGAAATATGCCAAGAAGCGAGCTCAAGCTGCGAAAGCAGCTAAGAACAAAAAGGCTGGAGCTTCTGGTGATACTCCAAAAGGAAAATGTTTCTACTGCAATGAGAAAGGCCATTGGAAATCCCAATGTCCTAAGCTTCTTGCAAAGAAACAAGGTATTTCTTTATAAACTGATGTGTTTTTAGTGAATTATTATCCATTTGGATTATTAATTCTGGACTACTAACCTTGTTTATTATTATTCTTATAGTTCAAGCTTCTTAAACTCGGATGCTGTCTTAGCGAGTTGGATCTGAAAGCTGGATTATGGATGGAGGTCGTCTATGATAAAGAAGAAGCTCATTTAATTTTTTTTTTGAATTAATTGTTTAATTTTTCAAACAATTTGGATTTCAAGTTTGGGATTTCATTCCCTGTTCGTTTCTCATAATATTGCAAACAATTTTTTTTTTATAATAAAGTTTCTTTTACAAATAAATTGCAATCTATGAGTTGAGCTTCAGTACTTTATCTTATAAATCAATTACCAATTGTTATATTTATTATGTTTGTATGTGTATGTGTTTTTATTATTGATACAAATTCTATAGTTATTTAAACTCCTTACAGAGTTATTACTACATAAACACTAGAAATTATTTCTATGTTTATGAATAATTGTTAATTCTAAAACAATTATTGAGAATTTGTTTAATAAAAAGATCTTTTGATCTGATAGGGGTGGAGAAAAGTTAAGAATAATATGCAGTTCAACGATCTTTTATATCTAATGAACTCTGGATTATATTCAACTCCACAGACTCTCTATCACACTTAGGGAATCATGATCTTCACAACTTTTAGGGGTGGATCATAATCTCTATAAACTTAGGGGTGGACTTTATCCACAGTACTCTTTGTGACACATAATTTTAAACATGGAAATAATATAATAAATTAGCTATTATCAGAATAAATCCTTGATCTTGATTATATGTTCCAGTTTAGATTTACTGTTGTAATAATTATTGATACCATTAAAGTTCTTTGATAATGTATCACATTACCTTAGTTGAGTGGGAGAATATTAAAATTCTTTACCCATCTTCGTTTGGTTGATATTTGTGATAGGAACTTAAGAACACCTCTGATAAAACAAATCTAACCATTCACATGGATAGAAATAACTTATCAGAATTATGAGAATAAGATAGAAGAATTCTTGCATAGTCTATTCGAATGACTTGAGTCAAGATTTCTAATCCTCATAACATTTTATGGTATCTTGATTTGATTGCTTAATCTCTAGCAAGTATTTTACACTTCAAATACTAGACTGCTATATTGTTGACCTAGTCTTAGAGAAACTTACAGTTTCAGACTAAGATATTAAGTCACAATGAGATATCCCTCAAATCAATAGTAAAAGGTTAAAAGTTTCTAACCAGACATCTACTATTGAGTGGGAGCCATCTGAGATGTAATCAAATGGGGAACATTAACGGACAATCAAGAAAGATTTATGGAAGTGACGTATATGTTAGATATTAAGGAACTATGCATTAATGATCCTAATATCCACATCGACTCATAAAGATTTTTTGAGATGGTTACTCTGGGGGTGGAGGAATCATTGTAGAAGAGTGTAAAAACCCATCTATTATACTTCAAGCTTCATCAGAGAAGATATAACTTTGTAAATTCGAAATTACCAAAAAGTTATTTTACTGAAGAAAATTCTACACTGCATTATCTCAATTCCAAATTTTAAAATTTGAGAGATATGTCTTCTGTTTGTTCAGATGTACTTAATGGGCAGTAAGGATTTCAGTATCCCTTGATGAGTAAAGCATATAGTTAAGGATGTTTCATAAGTTTTATGAACCTGGTTCCAGAAATATGGGTGGATTCAAATATACTACACTTGATCAGAGGATCGAGGCAAAAGATTGATTGTAATGCACAACTTGTTTTATGTTAGTGCAAGTGAGAGTTTGTTGGGTTTTGTGCCCTAAATAAAACCCATTACAATATATATAATCATGAAATAAATCATGTGAACCATGCAACATAAAATGTTATTTCTGATCTTTATTAATAAGTAAATCTGATTATATTGAAATGAGTTTTATTTAGGGCACAAAAGCCAACAAACTCCCACTTGCACTAATATAAAACAAAATGTGCATTTCAATTAATCTCAACTCCTTGATATACAAATCAACTGTAGTAGTAGTATACTCCTCGTAATAGGATCTGACAGGTTGAATTAAACACAACCTTTTCTCCACCATTACTCTTCCTTAATCACAAAATCCTTGATATTTTAAAATTCCTCTCTATATGTCTACTCTCTTGGGATACTGGATTCTATACTTTTGGCAACTACTTTTTGGTTAATCAGGAAATAACACTAGTAGTTAAGACTAGTTGGAACGGTGCCACAAATGTATAGAACTTTCCTTAGACTGAATAAGTACCTTTCCTGCAACTTTAACATTCAATCTCTCTCTGGTAGACCTAGAGACTTCAGATAGGTTTTTACACTTCTCCAAAATCACTACTCCACCCCCAGAGTAATCACCATCTTATCAGCAAATTTTCTAGCACAAAGGCAAGTCTCGAAATCTAATGTGGTGTAGTCTAAGAGTTTTAAACACACCCTTATTCACTAACATATAGTTCCTCTTCTTAATCTTAAGATTTACTTGATTGTCTTCCAATGTTCCTTTCTTGGATTAATCTGATACCTGCTCATTACTCCCACTCAATAGCAGGCGTCTGGTCTAAGGCATACTAAAGCATATCTGAGACCTCTCACTGTTGATTTAAGAAATTCTTTCATGGCATTATCTTTTCTGGAATAGTTGAGACTTTTCCCTAGATAAATAAAATCTATGCCTAGAAGTTGAGAAGCTTTTATAGATTGCCATTAAAAAAAAACTTCATCATCTTACTAAAGTAAGTTGCTTGCATTAGAGTAAGTAATTACCAGGTGTACCACAAGCCATAGGTTTAGATAAACTCAAACCTATAATACTAGGAACATGAAGTTTTGTTAAGTCCATTGAATAGACTTATAAACTAAAATTTCCTTTCATGTCCTTGTAATAGAAAACTTTAGGTTACTCCATGTGAATGGATTAAACCATAGTTCTCTTGGCTTTTCTTCTTAGTTTTTTTATTTTGACAATCCATTACTTGTTTAAACTCACAATGGATTTTAATCACTAGTGTCTTCCAAGTCATAAGAAGGTGAGTTCCAAGAAACCCTCCCACTACGACAAGGTACCGTGAATTATGTCTAAGAAAACTAAATGGTATTGACCTCTTCGGTTGTGTTAAGACAACAGAGGCAGTGGGATCATCATATGTCAAATAAGATGATAGAACACTTTTGGAATCAAGAAAAAAAATATCTCCTTTATTTGCTACTTTGTTTTTCAAACTTAGTCATTTTTTTAAAAAAGTTGTATTTGTTTAAACAAACACTTTCTTATCTAATGACTATGGAATGGTCAACCCCTAATCACTTAGAATTGCTAACAAACATGCAAACCATGGTTAACAGCTCTAGCTTTTCTTAAGATTTTGATTAGGTCATCCATGAATCTAGTAATGGTTTACACTAGGTACCCAACCATTGCATCATTCTGAAATTGTATTACCATAGAAGGATTTAGGCAACGACTAGTAACTAATCATCAATATGCAAATCGAATTTCTGGGAGGTAAGTTTGGATATAATTCAAAAATCAATTTAATGATCTTTGAACTGCATATTTACTAACTATTTCTCCACCCCTATCAGTTCGCAAGATTTTTAACCACTTACCTTAATGGTTTTTCACCATTGCTAGAAATTCATGAAATTTTTCAAACATTTCAAATTTCTTTGCATAAGGTAAAATCTAGAGTGATCGTTTTAAGAATATAACGAAAAACTCATATCCACCCCTGAATGTACATCCATCTGCCAATGAGATGAACTTACTTTCAGTGGATATAGGCATATTAACTCTTTGCAGAGAATGATCTTGTCAAAACCACTATGAACAAGATACAAATGGCATAGATTTATAAAATATGGTTGTGTCTTTTGACGATTCAGTTTTAGTTATATCAAAGAGTTCTCAGAGTAGTGCAAGTGGATTCTGGTCACAGAATACTAAACTCATATTCCTTACTAACATACAGTTTTATTAAACACTTGTGAAAGTGAAACTGTATTGTATAAAAAAATTTATTTGGAATCTAAAATTTAAAGTCAAAGACTTAAATTTATACCAAATATAATGAGTAATTCTTTCCTGGACCACCACTACTAATTTAACTCTAAGTCTGATTTGCCCATACAAGTAGGAGATTTCTAAGATTGAAGATTTATATCATTTTTGGATAGAATTTCGGGAATATAATCATATGCGTCATTTAATTTCTTAAGGGAAAATATAAAATGACATGACATGATTTATAGACCATTCATCCAATGATATGTTATTGAGCTAATTCGAAATGAATAAGCTAAGAGGAATTAGGATAATTTCGTTTTTAAATAAGAATCCAACGATGCTTCGATAAGCGAGAGTCAAAGTAATCTTATTTATACAATCTTCTTGTTTCATATTGTAAATACTAGTCTAAGGTGTCATCAATTGATGAACAGCTAGATGTTGCATTTACAATACTTATCTTTCGAGATCTAACACTATTATGTTTGTCTAATGTTGACAATCCATTAGGAATTTATCCTATTAGAACAACAAACCAAGTTAGACCAACAATGAAGATTCGAAATTAAACTACAATTTAATAATAGAAAATAACATGGTTCAATATAAATTCATACACAATTCAGAAATTATTAAACATATAGCAAGTAGGAATGATAAGTGAAAATACTAAAACATACAATCCTAAATAATTTCCAAGGTCTTCAACCAGCTGATATTAGTGTCCCGTTTAGGTGAGAGTCAGTGATACCATCCACTGAATAGAGTTGTCAGCTCATCTAAATTGATAAACATTCTAGCAACCTTTTATTCGATCAAGATTGGAATCCGCGTTGTCCCATTTAGGCGAGAGTCAAGGCTACTCTATCTTATGAGCTTCCACCATTGTTTCATACTCTTGTAAGTCAAATACAGTCGCCACCATTAGGGTGATCAATACTAATATAAAACACTTACAAAATTACTTATCTTTCGAGATTAAATGGCGCTAACTTGCTAATGAACGTTCCTCCATTAGGGAGGATTACTCACTAAAACAATAGCTATGTAAAACTAACAATGAAGATCGAATGTCCTAATAATAAAGCTCATTATTTAAAGTGTATTTTCTTCTAATATTTATTTTAATCAATTTATTTTAAATATATATTTATTTAATTAACATTTCTAATTTAGAATGAAAAATTCTAAATATAAATTATACTTAGATGGATATGAAAATAACATGAATTATTTCCATCTTAGTAATAATTTCCAATAAATATTTAGAAAAATATTCAATTTAAGTTGTTTCAAAATTAACTTAAATTAATTTACAACTCAAATTTAATTTTTCTATAAATATATATTGTATTTCGAAAAATTGAAGTATATATAAGAATACAATTTTCGAAAATGCTTGAAAATAAAATAAAAATAAATCCTGGAAAAATTATTCTAATTTTATGTTGGCCCAAAATTAATTAATAAAAATTAATTTTCAACAAAAATTATAATTTTCTTATTTAATTAAATATTAAAGAAAAATTTCAAATATTTAAGTATCATGATGAAAATCAACTTAAATATTAATTTTCTATTTAATTAAATACACTAGAAAAATACTTCAAGCAAAACAGATAATATTTATCTAGACTTTCATTGACTAATTAATTCCTTTTCTAATTATAATATATTTTAGTTCATTTATTTTAATCATTAAATGAAAAAATCATTGATTTAAGTTTGTAAAAAATTAATTAATAATTTTCAACTTTAATCTAATTTTCAAATAAAATTTGAAATTTCTGCATTTAAGAAATGCAATTTCGAAATTGTGGGAAAAATATTAATAAAATAAAATAAAATATTTGAAAATTATTCAATTTTAAGTTATTCTGAAATAAGATTTCAAACTTAAAATAATTTTCAATTTTAATTAAATAACATGAAATTAATAATATTTAAGTATCATGATGAAAATCAACTTAAATATTTAAATTTTCAATTTAATTAAATGTAATAAATTTAAGAAATAAATAATTAAGTATATATGAGACTTAATTATTAATTCTAGTTTAATTCTAGGAAAAATATACTTAACTTAGATTGTACCAAAATTAATTATTAAACAATTAATTTCACAATCTATGATATTTTCCTAATTAAATATTAGAAAATATAATTAGTACTAGAAATAACTATCTAGAATCTATATCATTAACTACGTGTTTTTCTAAAATTAACTTTAAAATATTAAATGAAAAATAAATTTCATATATTTTAAAAGTTAATTATGTTGCTAATTCAATTTTAATTAGGTTAGACTAATATAATTAACCTACAATTATTTAAATAAGGCAAATGAGCCTTCACAATTGGGGTAGTTCATGTGAGGGGGAGCTGGGTTCAGTATGTCGTACCCAATTCTATTGGCCCCAACTCTCACACAAGGCCCAAAAGAGAGGAATTTAACCTTTAAATAAACAATTGTTATTCATTGAATAAGCCCAAATCTAATTGGGCCTAAATAAAATTACTTATGTCAAATTTTATTTTAGCAACCTAGTCCATTACTTAGTAAAAACTTAAATGGGCTTCCTATATGCATCTAAGCCCAATAGCAAACATATAGGCTCACACAGGTCAAATGATTTGGATGGGCCCTATCATGTTACTAGGTTTACACAGATGAAAGAAGTACAAAATTTACCTATTACAAATTATTCATAAGATCTATTGACAATTGGATTATGATTAAAATCAGATCATTGGATCTGTCAACAAGTTAATCATAGCAATTTAGATCAAATAAATAATAGGTTTGTTAAAAAAGGTTTTGAATAAACAATATAAAATTAAACAAACATTGTCCATGTAACAAATGTGAAATAAGATATTAATATAATTAAATTATTATTCTTAAACTAACCAAATAAATTTTGAAAATATAGGATTGTTAAAATAAACCTTAAAAATCTCAAAATTTTAAAATGAAAACTAATTTAAAATATCTAGGTTTATTTGAATTATTTTTATCAAATTAAATTAAATATCAAATAAGATCAATGATTTGAAAGAAAGAATCTTCAATATCACTTTCAAATCTTATAATTTATTAAAATAAACCAATTTTAAAATAGATATGGTTAGATAGTTATTATTTTATGAATAAAATAATAAATAAATAATAATTACCATAATTATATGTCAAAATATCTCAAATTAAGCAATATTCAAATTTCTACAAAAATATCATTTTTAAAACTTTTAATTTATAATAATTAAATATTTAACAAAATAACAAACTTTTGAATTTGAAAAAATTATGGTTAAAATATCTATAAAAATATCTAGGTTAATTTCAAATTTATTAATTATTTAATTTGTCATATAAGATAATTTTAATATCATATTTCAAATAAAAAGATAAAGTTATCTTTTAATTTAAAATATGTTAAATATCAAAATATCTAATCTTATAATTAAATAATATATAAATATTAAAGAAATTAACAAATTTTTAAATCTGACCATAATTTAAAAAATAAAATAATCAATTTTTAAATTTAAACCTCAAAATACCATGATTAATAATAATTACTAAAAATAAATATTATTAATTGAAATATGATATTGAAGTTCAAATATATTTAAAAATAATATTTTATTTTAAATTTAGGGTTTTAAAATTGGAAAGAATCGAATTTGGAAAAAAAATCCCACAAAATCGGGTTTGGAGTGTTGGCTGCCCAGGAGGCTGCAAAACTCCCTTTGCGCACGCGGAGGTGAGGGATAGCAGGGTCCCGTGTGCGTGAAATGTTGGCATTGACAGGCTTCGTGTGGGCGAATGTGCAGCATCTCCTCGGGCGGACACACGGGTTCAGACAATGGGTTGTCTGAAGCTAAACGCGCGCGTGGCCTGGTTGTCCGAGTGCCTGGTGCACACGATGCACCCACTCTACAACCATGGCACCCAATTTTCCAAAATTCATAACTTTATCAATTTTTATCGGAATCGAGTTCCATAAAAAAGAAAATTGCTTAATTTTTCACAAGGAATCCAAATAAAATATTTTCAGAAACAGAAAAAATATTTTTCATGGGAAAATTCTGTACAACACATACATTATTCAAACCACATGAAACCATCCAAATCAACACATAACATCGTTTTAATTCATATTTCATGAAAGTAAATCATTACCATGGCTCTGATAACAGTTGTTGGAAATATTTTACCAGGATCTAGATTTACTACCATGTATGTTTCATTAACATCCTAATATGAATTCTAAAACAATGAAATAAACACATATATGTTAGCCCAAGATATGTTTCCAAGAGGGGGGGTGAATTGGAAATTTATACTAATTTCGGTAAATCAAAACTTTTAACACAAAATTAAGCAATTAGCCACTTAATCAAATAAAAGCAAGTAATATGGCAAGCAATATATTATGACAAATAATCAAACTTGTAAAGTAAAGAGTTTAAGGATTAGAAAATGCAAACTCTCGATTTTTACAAGGTTCGGTAGAACTATGCCACCTACGTCCTTGGTCTTCAAAGCTATGGACCTAGCTTTGAGTTCCAATATCGAGCCAAGTTAACGGGCTTGACTAACCCTTACAACCGGGGAATTTTTCACCAAGGTTTTCCCCAAACCTCTCACAATAGTTTTCTTCCAAGGACTATCAACCTCGCCGGATTGTTGAAGTGCCAATCTCACTTTTCTCGGGTTGTTTACAAAATTGGTGTCAACCTCACCTACAACCGAGTTGTTTTTCTACCGGTGCCAACCTCACCTCTCAATACAATGAATATGTAATTTTGAAATACAAAGCAAACTCTCTCTAATAAGATAGAAAACAAAGTAAAATCCTAGAGAGAATTGCAAGCACACTAGAGAAGATAAGAACAAGTTTGGCTCAAGTGTGGTGGTTGGTGTGTTTATGAAAAGATGATAACTCCTTAGTTTAGAACACTTAGAATGATGTTATATGATGAATAGAAGCTCAACCAACCTCCATTTTTGAGTGAAAAACGAGTTTATATAGTGTAGGAATGAAAACTAGTCGTTTATAGCCGTTAGCACATTTTTCGAGGCCACTTCAGCCGTGATCTGGAATTCCGGATTGGTTACAACCGGAATTCCGGTTGTCAACCGGAATTCCGGATGGGAACCGGAAGTCCAGATGCAAAAGGTTCATTTTTTCGAACTAAAATGTGTATAACTTTTTACTCGTTTATCCGATTTCAAAAATTCCAGTTGCGTTCTCTTAGTTAAATGATATGTGATCTTAAAAATCAATTTAGAAAATTTAGATATCATTTTTTGTGAAATAACTTGTCGCACAAGTTAGTGAGCCAAACTTTTGAACTTATAAATCCTAGTGTACTATGCAAATCACTTTAACAAGACTAAAGCAAATTTATACCATTTGATTGTTTGTAGTCTTGATGTAGATGAGCTTCCTAGCTTGATTTGCATGTTTTGATCCAAAGTTGACTTTTGCCGAGAGTTGACTTTGACTTTGGGTTGACTTTTGACTTTGGACTTTTAAAGACCTCTTTTGAATAGGGTCTTGAGTTGTTGATCCTTGATGAATCTTTTGCTCTTATGAAGTATGAAGTAGTTTATATACTTGTTGAATCTACTTCTTTGATTATGTTTGACTTTACCGAGCAAATATAGATACTCTGTGAACTTGCTTGCAAAATGATCAAGAAAAGATTAGTAACAAATAATAATCAGATATTTGTTTATCATCAAAATAAATGAGTGAATGACTTTTGGTCAACATTCTCCCCCTTTTTGATGATATCAAAATATTTGATTATTTTAACGAAAAGAAAAAGTAAATTGAAAACATAATATGATTAATGCCAAAGCTCCCCCTTAATCATATACTCAATAAACTTGTTAATACTTGAAAACATAATATGATTAATGCCAAAATAATCAATTCCAATATTTCTCCCCCTTTTGATTTCATCAAAAAGGGTGGTAGAGGAAGCAAGGTCAAGCTAAATATATTTCTCCCCCTTAATCATACAAGATATGACTTGTATCAATGAAGCACAATGGGTAAAGAGAAATTTCAAAATGCATAAAAAGATGAAAGTTCATATAGTCAAAACAAGTTTAAACATTCAATCTACCCAAAAAAATATGTCAAAAACCTTGAAAGTAAGAGATGCAGGTAAATAATGGCATGGTTATGATTTCAAACCTTTTCTCATACCTCAAGTATGATAAAATAAATGTGTTCATGCACTTAAATTAATTAGATGACAAGAGTTGAGACTTTTTGGTAAGTTTTTCAAAAATTTAAGCAAAAACAACATATGTACCAAAAATTAGTTTTATGCATCCTTTTTGAAAAATTCTTTTTGTATCAGCTTAAACATGATTAATATGAAGTGTACAAGGCTGAAAAATAGAAAAAGCTTCAAAAATGAGAGATTTTGGCAAGTTTTACTCGTTTTGGTCATATAAGGTTATTTTAAGCAACTTACTTACTAAAAATTGATTTTATGCAAAATTTTCATGCAAAATATTTTTTGACAGCTGATATATGATATAACAAACATGCTCAAACAAGAAAATCAGAAAAAAGTCAAAAATCCTAACTTTTCGGTAAGCTTTTCGATTTGCTTAAAAACTAGAAATCTACCAAAAATGAGTTCTATGCAACCAAATTGAAAAATTATTTTTCCAGTAGGTCAAAAATATCAAATGTGAGGTGTACAAACTTACGGAATTGAAAAATAATGAAAATTGAGCACGTTTGGAGAAAAACACTCTTTTAGGTCTTAAAAAGTCAAAATTATGCAAGATAGTACCAAAATCAAGATTTGAGCATTATTTTTGAAAAATTCTTTTTGAGACAGTTTATATATGAGTATTTAGAGATGTACAAGCTTTCAAACAACAATTTTCTCAACAATATGAAATTTTGGCTAATTTCACCCATTATGGCCTGAAAAAGTTGAAAATAAGCAAATGACATACCAAAATTTTGTTTAAAGTATATTTCAATCAAGAAAAACCTTTAGGCGTGCTAAATACACTCATTTGGACATGTTCAAACATATAAACACATATACTAGCCAAATATGTAAAAATTCACATATTCGCTAGTTCAAAGGTATGTCCAAAGTTCACCAAAAATTTGCATAATGACCTATAATGTGAATTTTTCACCATGTATAGTTCAAGAATGTCAAAACTCAACTAATCAAAACTTTTATTCATAGAAATAGTATGTGACATACCAATTAAGCATGTATGCATAAGAGAGTGAACAAGAAGGATCAAAAGCAAGTCAATTAGCCAAATACTTCAAATTTCATTTTCTTTTTATCTAGGCATCTTAATCTCATCAAAATAAGTAGAATGAATAAGAATGATATTACTGATTCCCAAATTTGTTAATTTGGGTTGTGTTCAAGAATTGACACGCTCTTTTTCTATGCTTTTTGAGACTTGTTGGTAATGTAGGAACTTGACATTCTTCTTTAAGCATCAACACCCAAGAGCCAACTTTGGTTCCTCTTTATTGATACCTACAAAACAAACTTATATCTTTCTTTTTGGTACCCACATGACTTTGGGTCCTTTGATGTTAGTCTTTAAAACCTTTGGTATCCAAATAGCCTTACCAAAATAGGCATTCTTTTTCACATGGCAATAGGATTTAGTGTGACCATCTTGGTTACAATAAGTGCAAGTTAAGTGCAAATTACTAGATGATTTGACAAAGAAATTCCTAAGAAATTTTTGTTTCACACTAGTGTTATATCCTATACCACTTTTTGAAAAAGCACATTTTTGACTCCCAAGCATCATTTCAAAATTCTCTTTTCCTTTTGTAAAATTGTAAACCACCTTGTTTAAATCATCAATTTTAGCTTTCAAGTTTACAACATCTTTTTCAAATAAGGAACACTTTTTGCATTGGGTTTCAATCAAAAACTCATTTTCTTTGACTTTCAAAGCCTCAACTTCTTGAAGCAATAAACTTATTTTCTTTCTTTGAGTTGAGTTCTTAGCAAGCAATTTTTCAAAATCAACAAGCAAATCATTGAAGGATTTTGATAATTCATCATAAGACATATCAAGTGCATCATCATCACTTTCACTTTCAAAATCACTTGTATGGTTAGGATTACTTACCTTATCATCAATGGCCAAGTGTTGGCTATCTCATGTTGTTCATCTTCAGAACTTTCTTTCTCACTTTCACTCCAAGTAGCCATCATTGCCCTTCTTCTACTCCTCTTTCTCAAAGGACAATTCGTTTTCATATGACCGGGCTTTTTGCATTCATAGCAAATAATTTGATCATCTTTTCTTGAGCTCTCCCTTGAGCTGTAAAATCTATTTGCATTCTTCTTGAACTTCAAAAACTTCTTAAAGTTCTTTGTGAGTAGGGTTATATCCTCCATATCACTATCAACATCCTCACTAGCTTCACTATCATCATGTGAAGTGGATTTGAATGCAATTGTGTTCTTCTTCTTTTTATCAACTTCCTCTTCTTCTTGAGCATTCATGAAAATCTCATGATTCATGAGAGAACCAATGAGCTCTTCCAATGGTAGAGTTGAGAGGTCCTTGGCTTCTTGGATGGCAACTACTTTGCCTTGGTAGGCTTTGGTGAGACTTCTCAAAATCTTGGTCACCATATCCTTTTGTGTAAGTACCTTGCCAAGAGAGTTCAAACCATTAGTAATAGTTGTGAAACGAGTATACATGTTAGCAATGGTATCATGTTGTAACATCTTGAAATTTTCATATTGAGTAACTAAAAGTTGAATTTTAGTTTCTTTCATGGCACTAGTTCCTTGATGAGTTACTTCTAACATTTTCCACATGTCATGAGCCGAGGAGGCATGCTCAATATTTTTAAATATATCTCTATCTAGTCCACATATTAAAGCATACTTAGCCTTAGCATTCTTAGACACCATCTTCTTATCATTTTCATTATATGCATCATATTTCTTTATAGTTTCTACACCATCTACAACATGCATAGGAATGTAAGGACCATAACATAAAATATGCCACAAATCATAATCAATGGATTGAAGATACGTTTCCATTCTAATTTTCCAATTGTTGGATATTATTTTACCAGGATCTTAGATCTACTCACAAGTATGTTGATTAACATCCTAAATATGAACTTTCTAAAACGATGAAATAAACACATATAAAGTTTAGGAAACCTTACATTGGGTGCAGCGGAATATAATGACTCCTTCCGTTCAGATATCTAGCCCTTGATTCCTTTCTGTAGCAGAGCATTATCAATATCTGAACCTGGATCTCTTTCTCTGAATCTTTGATGCTGAAACTCCTTTGCTGATGATCTTTCTTCACGATCTTCCTCACTATGATTGAGGTATCACTTGATGTGTGTGGGCACTACTCATACACTAAGGATTTCGAAATTATCAAGGAAGAAGAGAGAGAGTGGTCAGCTAAAGATAGGGAGAGAGAAGGCTCAGTTTTTCTGAATAGAAAAAGTCAGAAGAAAAGTGTAATTTTTCTGAAGCCTTCACTATCTATTTATAGCATTCCACTAGGGTTAGATTTGAATTATATGGCATTAAAATAATGAAAAAATCAATTTAAAATATACATATAGGTGGGCGGCCATACATAAGTGGATTGGGCCTTGGGTTTTGCAATTTTGCAATTTTACCACCTTTTGTATCTGATTTTCTCAAAAATACCAATTTCCTAATTCAATCATTTAAATGCCAATTCTAACTATTTAATAACTATAAATAATTATTAAATAATATTGTCATTTATCATATTTATTAATTGAACCATACAAAGTATCATAATTAACAAATATGCCCCTGTAAACTCTTTCTTTACAATTTCGCCCTTACTTAGTGACAAATTCACAAATAGACATAGTCTAATTCGTGAATTATAATTGATTAATCAAAACCAATTACATGAGTCTTACAAGCAATATTATCTCAACTAGTGGGGGGACCATGGGTCTATATAACCGAGCTTCCAATAAGTAGATCAAGAATTTAGCACTAAAATTCACTAACTTATTAATTCTTCGTTGAATCCACGCATAGAACTCAGAATTGCACTCTCAGTATATAGAATGCTCTATATGTTCCACCATATAGGCACATCATTAGTTATCCATTGTTATAATCCTAATGTGATCAATGATCCTCTATATGAATGATCTACACTGTAAAGGGATCAAATTACCGTTACACCCTACAATGTATTTATTCCTTAAAACACTTGACCCCGTATAAATGATATTTCAGCTTATGTGAAATGAGTACTCCACCATTTATGTTCGTTTGGTCAAGCTCGAAGGAGATCATCCTTTGCTTACTATTCGCCAGATAGAAGCTATAGATTCCATGTTTATGATAGCGCTCCCACTCAATTGCACTACCGTGTTCCCAAAAAGTACGTATCACCCTGACCAAAAGGTAGGCTTAACTAACAATTCAAGGAACACAAATAGCCTTTCAAGATTGAGCCTAATCATAACAGGATTAAGATCATTTGATCTAGGATCAACTAGGCGATATTGACTTGAATAAATTTTACGGTAAGTTTAATTAAATCTAAGTCAAAGTTCAATATCGGTCCCTTTCGATGCATACTCCATGCATCCAACCTGAGCTTTACTTTAACCAATGTTCTGGAAAGAACATAGTATTTCTCCAAATACAAGTAACTCTTGTTGTAGATTATCATATCAGTAAAACCCTGTGTCTGATAAATCTAGGAAAATTTTATTCACATAGTCATGCTTACTTTCCAATGTGTTGACGGCACAATAAACAGGATCAAGTATGTGAAAAGGGTTTCAGATGAATCTATACATTATGTACATATAATCATGAACTAAATCATGTGAACCATGCAACATTAAATGTTATTTCTGATCTATATTAATAAGTAAATCTGATTATATTGAAATGAGTTTTATTTAGGGCATAAAACCCAACAAACTCCCACTTGCACTAATATAAAACAAAAGTGCGTTTCAAATAATCTCAACACCTTGATATACAAATCAAGTGTAGTAGTAGTAAACTCCTCGTAATAGGATCTGAAAGGTTGAATTAACCACAACCTTTTCTCCACCATTACTCTTCCTTAATCACAAAATCATTGATAATGTGAAATTCCTCTCTATATGTCTACTCTCTTGGGATACTGGATTCTATACCTTTGGCAACTACTTTTGGTTAATCAGGAAATTAACACTAGTAGTTTAAGGCAATTTGGAATGGTGCCAAAGATGTATAGAACTTTCCTTAGACTGAATAAGTACCTTTCCTGCAGCTTTAACATTCAGTCTCTCTCTGGTAGACCTAGAGACTTCAGATAGGTTTTTACACTTCTCCAAAATCACTATTCCACCCCCAGAGTAACCACCATCTTATCAGAAATATTTACTAGCACATAGGCAAATTTCGAAAATCTGATATGGTGTAGTCTAAGAGTTTTAAACACACCCTTATAGACTAACATATAGTTCCTCTTTTTAATCTTAAGATTTACTTGATTGTCTTCCAATGTTCTTCTCCTGGATTAATCTGATACCTACTCATTACTCCCACTCAACAGCAGGTGTCTGGTCTAAGGCATACAAAAGCATATCTAAGACCTCTCACTGTTGATATAAGAAATTCTTTCATGGCTTTATCTTTTCTGGAATAGTTGAGACTTTTCCTTAGATAAAATCTATGCCTAAGAAGTTGTGAAGCTTCTATAGATTGTCATTAGAAAGAAAATGCTTCAGCATCTTACTAAAGTAAGTTGCTTGCATTAGAGTAAGTAATTACCAGGTATACCACAAGCCATAGGTTTAGATAAACTCAAACCTATAATACTAAGAACAGGAAGTTTGTTAAGTCCATTGAATAGACTTATAAACGAAAATTTCCTTTTATGTCCTTGTAATAGAAAACTTTAGGTTACTCCATGTGAATGGATTAAACCATAGTTCTTTTGGCTTTCTTCTTAGTTTCTTATCTTGACAATCCATTACTTGTTTAAACTCACAATGGATTTTAATCACTAGTGTCTCCCAAGTCATAAGAAGATGAGTTCCTAGAAACTCTCCCACTACGACAAGGTACCGTGAATTATGTCGAAGAAAACTAAATGGTATTGATCTCTTCGGTTGTGACAAGACAACAGAGACAGTGGGATCATCATAAGTTATATAAGATGATAGAACACTTTTGGAATCAAGAATTAAATATCTCCTTTATTTGCTACTTGTTTTCAGACTTAGTCATTATCTTAGAAAAGTAGTATTTGTTTGAACAAACACTTTCTTATCTATTGACAATGGGATGGTCCACCCCTAATCACTTAGAATAGCTAACAAACCATGGTTAACAGTTCTAGCTTTTCTTAAGATTTTGATTAGGTCATCCATGAATCTAGTAATGATTTACATTAAGTACCCAACCATTACATCATTCTGAAATTGTATTACCATAGAAGGATTTAGGCAACGACTAGTAACTAATCATCAATATGCAACTCGAAATTTCTGGGGAGGTAAGTTTGGATATAATTCAAAAATCAATTTAATGATCTTTGAACTGCATATCTACTAACTATTTCTCCACCCCTATCAGTTCGCAAGATCTTTAACCACTTACCTTAATGGTTTTAACCATTGCTAGAAATTAATGAAATTTTTTAAACATTTCAAATTTCTTTGCTAAAAGGTATAATCTAGAGTTATCGTTTTAAGAATACAACGAAAAACTCATATCCACCCTTGAATGTACATCCATCTACGAATGAGATGAACTACTTTCAGTGGATATAGGCATATTAACTCTTTGCAGAGATTGATCTTGTCAAATCCACTATGAACAAGATACAAATGCCATAGATTAAAAAAAATGGTAGTGTCTATTGATGACATAGGTTTAGTTACATCAAAGAGTTCTTAGAATACTGCAAGTGGATCCTGGTCACAGAATACCTAACTCATATTCCATACAGTTTTAATCCATTAATAGAAGATGGACATTAAACACTTGAGAAAGTGTAACTGTATTGTATTCTGGAATTAGAAATATAAGAAAATTTCTATTTGGAATCTAAAATTAAAGTCAAAGACTTAAATTTATACCAAATATAATGAGTAATTCTATCTTGGACCAGCACTACTAATACAAACTCGAAGTCAGATTTGCCCATACAAGTAGGAGATTTCTAAGATTGAGGATTTATATCAATTGGGAATAGAATTTCGGGATTATAATCATATGCGTCATTTAATTTCTTAAGAGAAAATATAATGACATGAAATTATTTATAGACCATTCATCCAATGATATATTATTAAGCTAATTTGAAATGAATAAGCTAAGAGGAATTAGGATAATTTCGTTTATAAATAAGAATCCAACGATGCTTCGATTAGCGAAAGACAAAGTAATCTTATTTATGTAATCTTCTTGTTTCATATTGTAAAAATACTAGTCTAAGGTGTCATCAATTGATGAACACCTAGATGTCGTATATACAATACTTATCTTTCGAGATCTTACACTATTATGTATGTCTAATGGTGAAAATCCATTAGGGATTTATCTCATTAGAAAAACAAACATGTTAGACCAACAATGAAGATTCGAAATTAAACTACAACTTAATAACAGAAAATAACATGGTTCAATATAAATTCATACACAATATAGAAATTATAAGCATATAGCAAGTAGGAATGACAAGTGAAAATACTAAAACTTACAATCCTAAATAATTTCCAAGGTTTTCAACAAACTGATATCAGTGTCCCGTTTAGGCGAGAGTCAAAGCATCATCCATTGAATAGAGTTGTCAGCTCATCTAAAATGATAACCATTCTAGCAACCTTTTATTCGATCAAGATTGGAATTCAGCGTTGTCCCGTTTAGGCGAGAGTCAAGGCAATTCTATCTTATGAGCTTCCACCATTGTTTCATAATTTGAAAGTCAAGTATGGTCGCCACCATTAGGGTGATCCATACCATACAAAACACTTACAAACTACTTATCATGCGAGGTTAAACGGTGCGAAATTGCTAATGAACGTTCCTCCATTAGGGAGGATTACTCACTAAAACAAACGCGGTGTAAAACCCACAATGGAGATCGAATGTCTCTTGATAATAAAGCTCATTATTTAAAAAGAGTTGTATTTTCTTTTATTCTCTTTATTTATTCTATTTATTTTAAATATATATTTATTTAATTAAAATTTCTAATTTAGAATGAAAAATTCTAAATATAAATTTTAATTTAATATTTATAAATTTTACTTAGATGGATATGAAAATAACATGAATTATTTCCATCTTAGTAATAATTTCCAATAAATATTTAGAAAAAAATATTTAAGTTGTTACAAAATTAATTTAAATTAATTTACAACTCAAATTTAATTTTCTATAAATATATATTGTATTTCGAAAAATTAAAGTATATAAGAATACAATTTCCGAAAAATGCATATTAAAATAAAAAATAAATCCTGGAAAAATTATTCTAATTTAATGTTGGCCCAAAATTAATTAATAAAATTAATTTACAACAAAAAATATTATTTTCCTATTTAATTAAATATATAAGAAAAATTTCAAATATTTAAGTATGATGATGAAAATCAACTTAAATATTAATTTTCTATTTAATTAAATACACTAGAAAAATACTTCAAGCAAAAATATCACCTATCTAGATTTTCCTTTGACTAATTAATTCAATTTCTAATAATATACTTTAATTCAATTTATTTTAAATTAATCAATAAATGAAAAAATCATTGATTTAAGTTGATCCAAGAATTAATTAAAATAAATAATTAATTTACAACTTAATCTATTTTTCAAGATAAAATTCGAAATTCTAGCATTTAAGAAATGCAATTTCGAAAATTGATTAATAAAATAAAGAAAAAATATATTTTGAAAATTATTTAAATTTAGTTGAAAAATTAAATTTCAACTAAAAATAATTTTCTATTTAATTAAATGTCATGAAAAAGAAATATTTAAGTATGATGATAAAAATCAACTTAGATATTTAATTTTCAAATTAATTAAATGTATTACATTCAAGAAATAAATAATTAAGTGTAGAGAAGGCTTAATTATTAATTTCTAGTTTAATACTAGGAAAAATATACTTAAAATAAATTGTACCAAAATTAATTATTTAAATAATTAATTTCACAATGTATAATATTTTCCTATTTAATATTAGAGATAATAAGTAGTCTAGAAATAACTATCTAGAAAATATCTTATTTGACTAAGTATCTTTTCCACAAAATTTGAAAAAATATCTAATTTAAGTTGTATTAGAAAAAATCTAGAACTTAAATATTTTTCAAATTTAAATTTAATTAAATATCAAAATTAAGTTATAACCACTTAATTTGAAAATATTCCATTTTAAGTTAATATTTGAAAAGATATTAACTTAAAAAATATCTTAAGAATCTTAATAACCAATGCCTAAAATTCTTCAACTTAATTTTGAAATTTGAAATTCAAAAGATATTCAGATTTAAGTTGGTTAGTTGTAGATAACTAAATATCAACTTAAATAGGAATATTTAATGAAAAATTTAAATTAAGCTCCAAAAAGAATCTAGATGGTTATAATTCTATATTTAATTAAATATAAGAAAATACATATAGTTTAGCTTAGAATAAAAAATTCTTTAAACTATATTTTTCTTAAATTAATTTCAAAATAAATGAAATTAATTATGTTGCTAATCAATTAGGTTAAACTAGTGTAATTAACCTAGTACAGTCATTCAAATCAGGCAAATGGGCCTTCACAATTGGGGTGGTTTGTGTGAGGGGGTGCTGGGTTCAGTATGTCGTACCCACTTCTATGGCTCCCAACTCTCACACAAGGCCCAAAAGAGAGGAATTTAACCTTAATAAGAACAACTGTTATTAATTGAATAAGCCCAATAACTAAATGGGCCTAAATAAATTCTATCAAGAACTATGATAATTTATTTTAGCAACAACAACCTATATGTATCTATAATCAAATTAAACACATAGGCTCACACAGGCACACTTTGGATGGGTCCTATCATGTTGCTAGGTCATACATAGATGAAAGAAGATTGTAAATATACCTGTTACAAATTATTATCTTGACCAAGGGAGCCATCAGATCATTAGATCTGGCAAAAAGTAACCATGGCTATTTGCAATCAAGTAATAATAGGTTTTGAAAACTTACACATAAGCTAAAACACATACTCCTGCAACAAGGTTAGCTGGATAGTTGGATGTAGGATTTATTTAATTTTAAATTAAATATTTAATTTCGAAAATATTTAATTATATAATAATAATAAAAAAATTTCGAAAAATTTAAAAAAAATTGAAAAATTCAAAATTTTAAAAAAATTTAATTTAAAATTAAACCTACAATTTTTGAAAAATTAGGTTTCAACCAACCTAAATAGCATTTCAAAAATTTGCTAACTAATTTTAAATTTTAAATGTTATTTTATAAATAAAAATTAAATAAAAAATTAGAAAAGATAAATAAATATCTTTTTCAAATTTTAAATGTAATTTAAATAAATAAAATAACAAAATTTTAAAAATTAGCAAAATATCTTATATCTATTTAAAATTACATGATTATAAATATCTTATTTTAAATTTAAATATGGTCAAAATATCTAAAAAGATTTAATTAAAAATCTTAAAAGATAAGATATTTTTAAAATATCTTAAAAGATAAGATATTTTTAAAATATCTTAAAAGATATTATAAATATCTTATAAAATCTGACCTTAAATTTTAAAAAAAATATATAATCAAATTTAAAAATAAGATAGATTTTTGAGCAAAAAGATAAATACTAATTCCATTCAAATTCAAATTACACTAATATCTTGAATTAAATTAAAAAAAAATTAAATTAATTCAAAATGATAATTAGAATTGAATTAGGAATAGTAATAGTATATATACAAAACCATACAAAAAATTGGAAGTTAATTCCATGAAAAAGTATAAAAAATTGAAGAAAAAAGAAAAAATTCGAAACTGTACGGACAGTTCTGCGATCGCAGGAAAATATCAGCACAGTCCCGATTTTGTCAAATCTTCAAAAAATCATAACTAATTCAAATAAAATCCAAATTGAGTTCTGTAAAAGGCTAACTTGCTTAATTTTTTCCATACTATCCAATAAAAATAATTCCAGAATCGAAATCACAATTATTTTTCACAAAAATTTCACAAACATCAATCAATCATCAAATAACACTCAATACAACATGATACCATCCAAAAAACATACAAACAATCGTTTTAAAGTCCAAATTTCTTGCAAGTAAATCAATTACCATGGCTCTGAGGCCAGTTGTTGGACATTATTTTACCAGGATCTTAGATCTACTCACAAGTATGTTGATTAACATCCTAAATATGAACTTTCTAAAACGATGAAATAAACACATATAAAGTTTAGGAAACCTTACATTGGGTGCAGCGGAATATAATGACTCCTTGCGTTCAGATATCTAGCCCTTGATTCCTTTCTGTAGCAGAGCATTATCAATATCTGAACCTGGATCTCTTTCTCTGAATCTTTGATGCTGAAACTCCTTTGTTGATGATCTTTCTTCACGATCTTCCTCACTATGATTGAGGTATCACTTGATGTGTGTGGGCACTACTCATACACTAAGGATTTCGAAATTATCAAGGAAGAAGAGAGAGAGTGGTCAGCTAAAGATAGGGAGAGAGAAGGCTCAGTTTTTCTGAATAGAAAAAGTCAGAAGAAAAGTGTAATTTTTCTGAAGCCTTCACTATCTATCTATAGCATTCCACTAGGGTTAGATTTGAATTATATGGCATTAAAATAATGAAAAAATCAATTTAAAATATACATATAGGTGGCCGGCCATACATAAGTGGATTGGGCCTTGGGTTTTGCAATTTTGCAATTTTACCACCTTTTGTATCTGATTTTCTCAAAAATACCAATTTCCTAATTCAATCATTTAAATGCCAATTCTAACTATTTAATAACTATAAATAATTATTAAATAATATTGTCATTTATCATATTTATTAATTGAACCATACAAAGTATCATAATTAACAAATATGCCCCTGTAAACTCTTTCTTTACAATTTCGCCCTTACTTAGTGAAAAATTCACAAATAGACATAGTCTAATTCGTGAATTATAATTGATTAATCAAAACCAATTACATGAGTCTTACAAGCAATATTATCTCAACTAGTGGGGGGACCATGGGTCTATATAACCGAGCTTCCAATAAGTAGATCAAGAATTTAGCACTAAAATTCACTAACTTATTAATTCTTCGTTGAATCCACGCATAGAACTCAGAATTGCACTCTCAGTATATAGAATGCTCTATATGTTCCACCATATAGGCACATCATTAGTTATCCATTGTTATAATCCTAATGTGATCAATGATCCTCTATATGAATGATCTACACTGTAAAGGGATCAAATTACCGTTACACCCTACAATGTATTTATTCCTTAAAACACTTGACCCCGTATAAATGATATTTCAGCTTATGTGAAATGAGTACTCCACCATTTATGTTCGTTTGGTCAAGCTCGAAGGAGATCATCCTTTGCTTACTATTCGCCAGATAGAAGCTATAGATTCCATGTTTATGATAGCGCTCCCACTCAATTGCACTACCGTGTTCCCAAAAAGTACGTATCACCCTGACCAAAAGGTAGGCTTAACTAACAATTCAAGGAACACGAATAGCCTTTCAAGATTGAGCCTAATCATAACAGGATTAAGATCATTTGATCTAGGATCAACTAGGCGATATTGACTTGAATAGATTTTACGGTAAGTTTAATTAAATCTAAGTCAAAGTTCAATATCGGTCCCTTCCGATGCATACTCCATGCATCCAACCTGAGCTTTACTTTAACCAATGTTCTGGAAAGAACATAGTATTTCTCCAAATACAAGTAAACTCTTGTTGTAGATTATCATATCAGTAAAACCCTGTGTCTGATAAATCTAGGAAAACTTTATTCACATAGTCATGCTTACTTTCCAATGTGTTGACGGCACAATAAACAGGATCAAGTATGTGAAAAGGGTTTCAGATGAATCTATACATTATGTACATATAATCATGAAATAAATCATGTGAACCATGCAACATTAAATGTTATTTCTGATCTATATTAATAAGTAAATCTGATTATATTGTTATTGTGTGAATTGCTTGGAAACGCCATGCTCTAGATTGTGAAATCTAATCAAATTATTTGAGCCCTTGCTCTGATACCAATTGTTAGCCCAAGATATGTTTCCAAGAGGGGGGGTGAATTGGAAATTTATACTAATTTCGGTAAATCAAAACTTTTAACACAAAATTAAGCAATTAGCCACTTAATCAAATAAAAGGAAGCAATATGGCAAGCAATATATTATGACAAATAATCAAACTTGTAAAGTAAAGAGTTTAAGGATTAGAAAATGCAAACTCTCGATTTTTACAAGGTTCGGTAGAACTATGCCACCTACGTCCTTGGTCTTCAAAGCTATGGACCTAGCTTTGAGTTCCAATATCGAGCCAAGTTAACGGGCTTGACTAACCCTTACAACCGGGGAATTTTTCACCAAGGTTTTTCCCAAACCTCTCACAATAGTTTTCTTCCAAGGACTATCAACCTCGCCGGATTGTTGAAGTGCCAATCTCACTTTTCTCGGGTTGTTTACAAAATCGGTGTCAACCTCACCTACAACCGAGTTGTTTTTCTACCGGTGCCAACCTCACCTCTCAATACAATGAATATGTAATTTTGAAATACAAAGCAAACTCTCTCTAATAAGATAGAAAACAAAGTAAAATCCTAGAGAGAATTGCAAGCACACTAGAGAAGATAAGAACAAGTTTGGCTCAAGTGTGTGTGGTTGGTGTGTTTATGAAAAGATGATAACTCCTTAGTTTAGAACACTTAGAATGATGTTATATGATGAATAGAAGCTCAACCAACCTCCATTTTTGAGTGAAAAACGAGTTTATATAGTGTAGGAATGTAAACTAGCCGTTTATAGCCGTTAGCACATTTTTCGAGGCCACTTCAGCCGTGATCCGGAATTCCGGATTGGTTACAACCGGAATTCCGGTTGGCAACCGGAATTCCGGTTGGCAACCGGAATTCCGGATGGGAACCGGAAGTCCAGATGCAAAAGGTTCATTTTTTCGAACTAAAATGTGTATAACTTTTTACTCGTTTATCTGATTTCAAAAATTCCAGCTGCGTTCTCTTAGTTAAATGATATGTGATCTTAAAAATCAATTTAGAAAATTTAGATATCATTTTTTGTGAAATAACTTGTCGCACAAGTTAGTGAGCCAAACTTCTGAACTTATAAATCCTAGTGTACTATGCAAATCACTTTAACAAGACTAAAGCAAATTTATACCATTTGATTGTTTGTAGTCTTGATGTAGATGAGCTTCCTAGCTTGATTTGCATGTTTTGATCCAAAGTTGACTTTTCCCGAGAGTTGACTTTGACTTTGGGTTGACTTTTGACTTTGGACTTTTGAAGACCTCTTTTGAATAGGGTCTTGAGTTGTTGATCCCTTGATGAATCTTTTGCTCTTATGAAGTATGAAGTAGTTTATATACTTGTTGAATCTACTTCTTTGATTATGTTTGACTTTACCGAGCAAATATAGATACTCTGTGAACTTGCTTGCAAAATGATCAAGAAAAGATTAGTAACAAATAATAATCAAATATTTGTTTATCATCAAAATAAATGAGTGAATGACTTTTGGTCAACAATATAAAGTTTAGGAAACCTTACATTGGGTGTAGTGGAATATAATGACTCCTTCCATTCAGATCTCTAGCCCTTGATTCCTTTCTGTAGCAGAGCATTATCAAGATCTGAACCTGGATCTCTTTCTCTCCTTCTTTGATGCTGTTTCTCCTTCTTGTTGATTGGATTCTACACAATCTTCTACACTATGATTGAGATACCACTTGATGTGTGTGGGCACTACTCTATCACTAGGTTTCGAAATTGAAGAGGAAAAGAGAAGGGAAGTGGTGGCTAGAAAGTTTTCTCTGAAAGGAATGAGATGCTTGTGCATAGTTTCCTGAAACCATCACTTTCTATTTGTAGAATACCACATAGGGTTAGGTTTGAATTGTATGGCATTAAAATAATGAAAAAATATAAATGGTAAAACACTTTGCATAGTGGCCGGCCATGATATGGATAATGGGCCTCACTTTGCAATTTTGCCATTTTGTCATTTTCAATCCCATTTTCTCAAAAATGATAATTTTCAAATTCAACCATTTAAATGCCAATTCTAATTATTTAATAATTAAAAATTGATTATTAAATAATATTGTCATTTAATATATTTATTAATTAGACATATAAAGTCCTTTAATTAATAAATAAACCTAGAATCTCTTTTCTTTACAATTTCGCCCTTGCTTAGTGAAAATTCATAAACTAGACATAGTCTAACTTTAGAATTATAATTGATTAATCAAAATCAATTAACTGAGTCTTACAAGCAGTATGGTCTCAACTGGTATGGGGACCATGGGCCTATATAACCGAGCTTCCAATAAGTCGAACCGAATTTACCAAGTAAATTCCCTAACTTATTATTTCCTTATTGAATCCACACTTAGAACTTGGAATTGCACTCTCAGTCATATAGAACGCTCTATATGTTCCACGATATAGACACACTATTTGTTATCCATTGTTATAATCCTAATTTGATCAATGACCCTCTAATAGATGATCTACATTGAATAGGAACTAAATTACCGTTACACCTTCAATGTATTTTATCCTTAAAACACTTAGCTCCGTATAAATGATATTTCAGCGAAGTGAAATGAGATCTCAACCATTTATCTCTGTTTAGCCAAGCTCGAAGGATATCATCGTTTCACTTCTGAATTCCTATAGAAGTTATAGACTCCATATTTATGTTAGCGCTCCCACTCAATTATACTATCATGTTCCCAAAATGTACGTATCACCCTGACTGTTCAAAAGTAGGCTTAACTAACAAATCAAAGAACATGTATAATAATCTTTGAGATCGAACCTAACCATATTAGCATGAAGATCATTTGATCTAGGATCAACAGTTGATATTGAATTGAATAGATATTACGGTAAATTTTAATATATCTAATCAAAGTTCAATATCAGTCCCTTCCGATGTATACTCGATACATCCGATACTGGTAAACTTTGTCAATGCCCTGGAAAGGACATAACACTTATCCAAGGTGTAAGAATACCTATCGCTGATTATCATGTTAGTCTAAATCTAGTGAACTGACAAATCAGGGAATAAACTTTCGAACATATAATTAAGATTATATTCCACTGTGCTGACAACACTATAATCATTAACAAATTCATATGTTCTGGACTTAAATAGAATTTATACATTATATATATAATCATGAAATAAATCATGTGAACCATGCAACATAAAATTTTATTTCTGATCTTTATTAATAAGTAAATCTGATTATATTGAAATGGGTTTTATTTACGGCACAAAACCCAACAGATGATAGAACACTTTTGGAATCAAGAAAAAAAATATCTCCTTTATTTGCTACTTTATTTTCAGACTTAGTCATTTTCTTAGAAAAGTAGTATTTGTTTAAACAAACACTTTCTTATCTAATGACTATGGGATGGTCCACCCCTAATCACTTAGAATAGCTAACAAACATGCAAACCATGGTTAACAGTTCTAGCTTTTCGATTAGGTCATCCATGAATCTAGTAATGGTTTACACTAAATACACAACCATTGCATCATTCTGAAATTTTCCTTTCACTAGTAACTAATCATCAATATGCAAATCGAATTTCTGGGGAGGTAAGTTTGGATATAATTCAAAAATAAATTTAATGATCTTTGAACTGCATATCTACTAACTATTTCTCCATCCCTATCAGTTCGCAAGATCTTTATCCACTTACCTTAATGGTTTATCACCATTGCTAGAAATTCATGAAATTTTTCAAACATTTCAAATTTCTTTTGCATAAGGTAAAATCTAAAGTGATCGTTTTAAGAATATAACGAAAAACTCATATCCATCCCTGAATGTACATCCATCTGCGAATGAGATGAACTTACTTTCAGTGGATATAAGCATATTAACTCTTTGCAGAGATTTTGTCAAAACCACTATGAACAAGATACAAATGACATAGATTTAAAAAATGTGGTTGTAGTCTTTTGATGACTTAGGTTTAGTTACATTAAAGAGTTCTTAGAATAGTGCAAGTGGATCCTGGTCACAGAATACTAAACTCATATTCCATACAGTTTGAATCCATTGATAGAAGATGGATATTAATCACTTGTGAAAGTGTAACTTTTTTGTATTCTGGAAATAGAAATATAAAATCTTTATTTGGAATCTAAAATTTAAAGTCAAAGACTTAAATTTATACCAAATATAATGAGTAATTCTTTCTTGGACCACCACTACTAATTTAACTCTAAGTTTGATTTGCCCATACAAGTAGGAGATTTCTAAGATTGAGGATTTATATCAATTCGGGATAGAATTTCGGGAATACAATCAAATGCGTCATTCAATTTCTTAAGAGAAAATATAGAATGACATTATATGATTTATAAACCATTCATCCAATGATATGTTATTTAAGCTAGTTCAAAAAAGAATAAGCTAAGAGGAATTAGGATAATTTCGCATTTAAATAAGAATCCAATGATGCTTCGATAAGCGAGAGTCAAAGTTATACTTATATATATGTAATATTCTTGTTTCATATTGTAAATACTAGTCTAAGGTGTCATCAATTGATGAACAGCTAGATGTTGCATTTATAATATTTATCTTTCGAGATCTAACACTATTATGTTTTGTCTAATGGTTGACAATCCGTTAGGGATTTGTCCCACTAGAACAACAAACCAAGTTAGACAAACAATGAAGATTCGAAATTAAACTACAATTTAATAACAGAAAATAACATGGTTCAATATAAATTCATACACAATTCAGAAATTATTAAACATATAGCAAGTAGGAATGATAAGTGAAAATACTAAAACATACAATCCTAAATAATTTCCAAGGTCTTCAACAAACTGATATCAGTGTCCCGTTTAGGCGAAAGTCAGTGATACCATCCATTGAATAGAGTTGTCAGCTCATCTAAATTGATAAACATTCTAGCAACCTTTTATTCGATCAAGATTGGAATCCAGCGTTGTCCCGTTTAGGCGAGAGTCAAGGCTACTCTATCTTATGAGCTTCCACCATTGTTTCATACTCTTGTAAGTCAAATACAGTCGCCACCATTAGGGTGATCAATACTAATATAAAAAACTTACAAAAATACTTATCTTTCGAGATTCTACGGCGCTAACTTGCTAATGAACGTTCCTCCATTAGGGAGGATTACTCACTAAAACAATAGCTATGTAAAACCAACAATGGAGATCGAATATCCTAATAATAAAGCTCATTATTTAAAGTGTATTTTCTTCTAATATTTATTTTAAATATATATTTATATAATTAAAATTTTCAATTTAGAATGAAAAATTCTAAATATAAATTTTAATTTAATATTTATAAATTATACTTAGATGGATATGAAAATAAAATGAATTATTTCCATCTTAGTAATAATTTCCAATAAATATTTAGAAAATTATTCAATTTAAGTTGTTTCAAAATTAATTTAGAACTCAAATTTAATTTTCTATAAATATATATTGCATTTCAAAAAATTGAAATATTTAAGAATACAATTTTCGAAATTACTTGTTAAAATAAAATAAAAATAAATCCTGGAAAAAATTATTCTAATTTAATGTTGGCCCAAAATTAATTAATAAAATTAATTTACAGCAAAAATTATAATTTTCCTATTTAATTAAATATTTAAGAAAAATTTCAAATATTTAAGTATCATGATGAAAATCAACTTAAATAATAATTTTGTATTTAATTAAATTCACTAGAAAAATACTTCAAGCAAAACAGATAATATCTATCTAGACTTTCATTAACTAATTAATTCATTTTCTAATAATAATATATTTTAATTCATTTATTTCGATTAATCATTAAATGAAAAAATCATTGATTTAAGTTGGTTCAAAATTAATTAAAATAAATAATTAATTTACAACTTTAATCTATTTTTCAAGATAAATTCAAAAATATCTTGCATAATTAAATGCAATTTCGAAAAATTGATTAATAAAATAAAAAAAATTTGAAAATTATTCAAAATTTAAGCTGTTATGAAATTTTAAAGAAAATTTCCAACTTAAAATAATTTTCTATTTAATTAAATATCATGAAAATAACAATATTTAAGTATAGAGGAGACTTAATTATTTATTCTAGTTTAATACTAGGAAAAATATACTTAACTTAGATTATACCAAAATTAATTATTAAACAATTAATTTTACAATCTAAAATATTTTCCTAATTTAATATTAGAAAAAATAACTAGTTCTAGAAATAACTATCTAGAATATATTTCAATAACTTAGTGTTTTTCTAAAATTTGAAAAAATATCTAATTTAACTTGTTATAGAAAAAATCTAAAATATCCAACTTAAATATTTTTCAAATAAAGTTTAATTAAATATCAAAATTAAGTTGTAACCACCTAATTTGAAAAATATTCCATTTTAAGTTGATAGATATTAAAAAAAAAATATTAACTTAAAAAATATCTTAAGAATCTTCAATAACCAATTCCTAGAATTCCTCAACTTAATTTTGAAATTCAAAAGATTTTCAAATTTAAGTTGATAAATAAAATTAGTTAGAAATTACTAATTTACAACTTAAATAGGAATATTTAATAAAATAATTAAAATAAGCTTCAGAAAGAATATAGTTAGTTATAATTCTATATTTAATTAAATTCAAGAAAAATACAGATAGTTTATCTAGAAATAATTTCATTAAACTAAGAGTGTTTTTCTAACAATTAACTTTAAAATATTAAAATGAAAAATAAATTTCATATATTTTAAAAGTTAATTATGTTGCTAATCAATTTTATTAGGTTAAACTAATTTAATTAACCTAGTACAGTTATCCAAATCAGGCAAATGGGCCTTCACAGTTGGGGTAGTTCATGTGAGGGGGAGCTGGGTTCAGTATGTCGTACCCACTTCTATTGGCCCCCAACTCTCACACAAGGCCCAAAAGAGAGGAATTTAACCTTAAAATGAATAACTATTATTAATTGAATAGGCCCAAAAACTAAATGGGCCTAAATAAAATCTATCATGGTGTGACATTTTATTTAGCAACAACCTATATGCATCTAAACATAAAGTAAAGATATAGGCTAACACAGGCATACAGATTTGGATGGATCCTGTCATGTTACTAGGTCTTACACAGATGAAAGAAGAATGTAAAATTTACCTGTTACAAATTATTTACTTGACCTATTGACAATTGAACCATGGGTTAAAATCAGATCATTGGATCTGTCAACAAGTTAACCATGGCAATTTAGATCAAGCAATAATAGGTTTTAGAAAACTTGCAAACAATCTAAAAACACATACTCCTGCAATAAGTTGAATTTGGATAGTTGGACGTAGGATTTATTTAATTTAATTTTAATTAATTTATTAAATAAAGTTTCAAAAATAAATAAATAATAAAAACATCTATTTTCGGTTTTTAAAAATAAATTTAAATAAATAAAAAAAAATTAAAATTAAACCTATAATTTTAAAAAATTAGGTTTCAACTAACCTAAATATCATTTCAAAAATTTGCTAACCATCTTTTAAATTTTCATGTTATTTTATAAATTAAATAGTCAATAAAATAGAATGATAATAAATATCATTCTGATTTTATAATTTAATTTAAAAAAATTACAAAATTTAAAAGTTAGCAAAATATCTTATTTCTATTTAAAATATCATGATTATAGTAATCTTATTTTAAATTTAAATAAGGTGAAATATTTTAAAAAAAATAGAATCATTTAAAAAATATTAATATCTGACCTTAAATTTAAAAATAAGATAAAATAATCAAATTTAAAAATAAGATAGATAATTAAGCCAAAAATTAGATATTTACCTATTTTCAAGTTCAAATTACACTAATATCATAAATTAAATTAAAAAAAAATTAATTAATTTAATTCTGATAATTAGAATTGAAATAGGAATACTAAATATCTAAATACAAAACTACACAAAAAAATCGGAAGTTAATTCCATGAAATAGCATGAAAAATCGAAGAAAATGAAAAATTTGCAAGGGTGTCTGACCGAGGTTTCTCGGCGCTGGAGGCTGCAAGCAGCCATTCCGCGCGCGCACCAGGACGATTTCAGACAAGGCGCCCATGTCGGACCGAGAAAACTCGGACACAAGCCTGTCCGAAGCCCACGCGTCCGAGGAAAGAAGGGATCCGCGCGCGTGTGGGGGTGATGACACCCTGATATTTTCTGATTTTCAAAAATTCATAACTAATTCAAATAAAATCGAAATTAAGTTCTGTAAAAAAGTGAATTGCTTAATTTTTTCCAAACTATCCAATAAAAATAATTTCAAAAATAAAAATTCAATTATTTTCATAAAATTTCACAAGCATCAATCAATCATCATATAACACACATATCAACATGAAACCATCCAAATCAACAAATATCATCGTTTTAATTCATATTTCATGAAAGTAAGTCATTACCATGGCTCTGATACCAGTTCTTAGAAATATTTTACTAGGATCTAGATTTACTATCATGTATGTTTCATTAACATCCTAATATGAATTCTAAAATAATGAAATAAACACATATAAAGTTTAGGAAACCTTACATTGGGTGCAGCGAAATATAATAACTCCTTCCATTCAGATCTCTAGCCCTTGATTCCTTTCTGTACCAGAGCATCACCAAGATCTGAACCTGGATCTCTTTCTCTCCTTCCTTTGATGTTGATTCTCCTTCTTGTTGATTGGATTCTTCACAATCTTCCACACTATGATTGAGATACCACTTGATGTGTGTGGGCACTACTCTTTCACTAGGGTATTTCGAAATTGGAAGAGGAAAAGAGAGAGAGAGGGGTCGGCTATAGAGAGAAAGTGAGTGGCGCAATTTTCTGAAAGGCAGTTTCCTGAACAACTGAAAAAACTCTATTTTTGGTGTGAGCCATCACTTTCTATTTATAGGCAACTACTAGGTTTAGCTTGTAATTAATTGGCATTAAAATAATGAAAATTATAATTGGAAAAAGGCTATTCAAGTGGCCGGCCATGGTGTTAATAGGCCTCACTTGGAATTTTGCAGTTTTCACAATTTTCATTTCTATTTTCTCAAAAATGCCAATTTTCCAATTCTAACCATTTAAATGCCAAAACTAATTATTTAATAACTAAGATAGATTATTAAATAATATTATCATTTAGCATAATTATTAATTAGACATATAGATTCTCTTAATTAATAAATAAACCTATAATCTCTTTTCTTTATAATTTCGCCAATGCTTAGTGAAAATTCATAAACTAGACATAGTCTAACTTTAGAATTATATTTGATTAATCAAAATCAATTAACTGAGTCTAACAAGCAGTATGGTCTCAACTAGTATGCGGACCATGGGCCTATATAACCGAGCTTCCAATAAGTCGAACCGAATTTACCAAGTAAATTCTCTAACTTATTAATTCCTTATTGAATCCACACTTAGAACTTAGAATTGCACTCTCAGTCATATAGAACGCTCTATATGTTCCACGATATAGATACGCTATTAATTATCCATTGTTATAATCCTAATTTGATCAATGACCCTCTAATAGATGATCTACATTGAATATGCACTAAATTACCGTTACACCTTCAATGTATTTTATCCTTAAAACACTTAGCTCCGTATAAATGATATTTCAGCGAAGTGAAATGAGATCTTAACCATTTTTCTCTGTTTAGCCATGCTCGAAGGATATCATTGTTTCACTTCTAAATTCGTATAAAAAGTTATAGAGTCCATATTTATGTTAGCGCTCCCACTCAATTATACTATCATGTTCCCAAAATGTTCGTATCACCCTGACTGTCAAAAGTAGGCTTAACTAACAAATCAAAGAACATGTATAATACTCTTGAGATCGAACCTAACCATATCAGGATTCAGGTCATTTGATCTAGGATCAACGGGTGATATTGAATTGAATAGATATTACGGTAAATTTTAACAAATCTAATCAAAGTTCAATATCGGTCCCTTCCGATGTATACTCCATACATCTGATATTGGTAAACTTTGCCAATGCCCTGGAAAGGACATAACACTTATCCAAGGTGTAAGAATACCTATCGCTGATTATCATGCCAGTCTAAATCCAGTGAACTGACAAATCAGGTAATAAACTTTCGACATATAATCAACATTATATTCCACTGTGCTGACAACACTATAATCATTAACAAATTCATATGTTCTGGACTTAAATAGAATTTATACATCATATGTATAATCATGAAATAAATCATGTGAACCATGCAACATAAAATGTTATTTCTGATCTTTATTAGTAAATCTGATTATGGGTTTTATTTAGGGCACAAAACCCAACAAAAATGTCATCACATGCTCTTCCACGCGCCGACTCGTGGGAAAGTGCGCAAAACCTTCCTTCAGGTGGCGTGTGAGTCCCACGCGCGAGGATTTTGGTGACCGAACTTCAGGGTTTGGTATATCGGCGGCTAGGTAACCCTCCTGAGTGGACGGTGAGAATAGATTCGCACTCCAAATAGGGTTTTCAAGAAAGAACCCTAAACTCAAACCCTAACTTTTAGTTATGAACCCTATTTTCGAATTTCAAATTTCAAATTTTGAATCACAATTCTAAGTATGGCTCTGATACCATGTAGAAAATTGTTGCAAAAATTATTAATTACTACGCACGTGCACGCAATCAAGTAGTATACTCACGCAAGTGAGGTCGAACCACAGGGAATTGGATTAATTACTACTAAACTATACTTATAATTCTATTTGGCAAATCAAAAGTATTTATGATTGAAAAAGGAAGAAAGAAATTCAAGAAACTTAAAGAAACAAGTGAATATTAATCAAGATGAGAGAATAGGGAGACGAATCCTGTTGTTAAGTTACCAATGTTAATGTCTAATTGCTATCCTTCTCTTGAAGTGAATGACAGATATAAATTAACCTAGCTCTTTTCAGATCTTCTAGGTTCTAAATCTCATGCTCTCTAATTAATCTCTTAATTAAACTAACATGAAATCAGCATTAAGCAATAATCTAAATGTCACAAAGGCTATGTAAATACTTTCGTTTTACATCAAAACCTAGACTATCCAATTTTAGCATTCTCAATTCTCACTTTTCAGATTTCGAATTGAGATCATAAAACATGTAAAAGGTGATCAATCTTGCACATGGAAATTAAACACAAATATGAATAGTGTTCACAATCAAGATGGAGGAATGGCAATTATTCATTAACTAGGAAAAACTTAAACAACATTCATCATTCTCCCTAAATAGGAGTTTAGTTCAAAACATCCATAATCAAATCCATAATTAACATTGAAATAGAAAAGAACATAGAAAAATTAAAGAGAAGAGAAAGAACTAGTTGAAGCAATCGATCCGGGTCGCCACAAGCCGTTCTTCTAGCCTCCTTCTTTGTTTCTAGGGTTCTAATTCTGAATGAACCCTAATTTTCACGCACTCTATCTATTTAAACCAAGTCTCATCCTTAAAATTCGCGAAATTACAAAACTACCCAAAAATCCCGTCACTGGGGTCCCCGTCGCGACTGGCAAAGCCCTCGTTGCGACGGGGTTAAGCAACTTTGTCTCGAACTTCTCTCTACCAATCCCCGTCGCGACGGGGATATTGTCCCGTCGCGACGGGATTTGGCAGCAACATATTTTTTTGGTTTTTCTTCTCAATTCTTTCACCACTTGTCCTCAATTCTTGTAAATACTTTCTTTAAACACCCGGGGACCTGAAACAAAAGAATCAAGCGTAAAATAGTCCTAAAACTAGAAACAAAGAGTGAAAACTAACCGAAAAATGCGTCCCGAAACTTAGACTAATTTTAGCCTAACAAATTCTCCCAAACTAGATTCTTACTCGCCCTCGAGTAAGATAAATACTACTAACTACTAATCCACTAACTACGCTATCAGATAATCACAATATTACTGCCTCATGTTCTGTTTTCTTCCACTGCTCAAACTAGAATTTCAATTCCACCAACTCTAATAATTAATTTAGATGCTCAGTTTTTCACATACTGCACAAACACAAGATGACTTCACAATCGAAACAATGTTATAATAGTTTTACTCTTTCCAGCCATTCCACTACCCGATAACTCATATGCTTGCATGCTTACCTCTCTCCACTAATGTTGACAACATCCTTTCCGAATCAATAGGGCTTTTTGAGGTTTAGAGAGTATGGCTTAGATATTTGGAGAATGAAAAACAATTTTGGCTAAAGATATCATAAGCACAAAAATAACCCACAAGCTTCTTTTAATTTCAAATTTTCCAAAGTGCTCCCACAACTAACCATGATTGAGAATTTTTTTTTCTTTCTTTTCCCAACATCACTAAATTTCATTATTTTTCTTGAATCATGTTTTGTTTTTTCAGTTTTTTTTTTTTTTCAGTGATATTGAGCTTACCAAATATCTGTTTTTTTCTCAATCTTGCAAGTGTTTTTTTTTCTATCTGCTCTCACACCATGCATTTTGCTCCCCCAAACTAATTATATAGCTTATGATATCATTGATAAATAGTGAGGACAAAATTTAACAGCGTGGATACATATTTCGGTTCAACAGGTGAAGAATAAAACAGGTTTAGGCTCAAGAGGGTCAACTAAGGATAATCATTTCATGGTAGGCTTGAAAGGCTCAAACTATCCAACAAATGCCTAAATCATATTCCTATTGAATGTTGTCAAGGATTTCGCCTCAAAAGAATAAGACATGCAAGTTCTAAGCTATCAAGTCAATCCTACAACAAACCATAGTAAAACAATTATAACATATTTCACAGATCATCAAATTGCATTCTTACACATGTTATACAAGCATCCAAACTAATCCAAAGAGTTATCAGAATTAAGCACACAGTTATTTTGCAATTTTAGAGCACATTACATTAAACAGCAGCACACAATTATCTTTTATCTTATTGCCATTCCTAACTAAATCAGAAAATTAAAGCAGAAAATTAAAAATGCAAATTAAAAATAAAATTTTTAAATCCCTCCCCCCAAACTAAAGATTCACATTGTCCCCAATGTGCTATAATATTCAAGGTGAGAAGGACTTACCTGAACCCCCATCAGAAGGGGTTTGGCCCCAATACTGCTTCAAATTGGATCAAGTCCACCTCTTGCATCCAATAGGGTCCTTGTACCAAATGAAGAAAATTGACCTCCAATGTTGCTAATTTTAGAGTTTTGCACAAGAGTAAGTTCACCTTCAGAACTACCACACATCAATCTTTTCAAACGACGCCGAATCGTTCGAAGTCTCTCTTTAGGCTTTGCTCCGTCCTTATCAGCTTTAACAAAAGAACCCTTCACCATCTCAATCTTGCAACAGGTAGGAATGTCGGTTGGGGCAAAAACATTAAAACTGACCTCTTCATCTTGCACTCGCAACTTTAACTCCCCCTTTTGAACATCTATTAATGCTCGACCCGTGGCTAAGAATGGTCTTCCCAAAATAATGGGAATAGTTGAATCTTCCTCTATATCAAGAATTAGGAAATCAGCAGGGAAGATAAACTTACCAACCTTCACTAGTACATCTTCAATTATCCCACGAGGATGAGTCAAAGAACGATCCGCTAGTTGTAAAGTCACTGTTGTGGGCTTTGCTTTTCCCAATCCTAGCCTTTTGAAGACAGACAAGGGCATTAGATTAATGCTTGCTCCCAGATCACATAGAGCTTTAGTTTCCACCGAACCCCCTATAGAGCATGGAATATTGAAACTACCCGGATCTTTAAGCTTGGGCGGTAGTTTCTTTTGCAAAATGGCGCTACACTCCTCAGTTAATGCCACTGTTTCATAGTCCTCCATTTTTCTCTTCTTTGACAGAATCTCTTTCATAAACTTCACATAACGGGGCATTTGTTCCAAAGCTTCAGCAAAAGGAATGTTGATGTGTAATCTTTTAAAGACCTCTAGAAATTTTGTGAACTGCTTGTCTAGATTGGTCTTTCGGAGTCTCTGAGGATAGGGTATTTTCACATGATGATCAATACTGATTGGTGGAGACTGCTGTGGTGGTGCTGGACTATCTGTAATCTTCTTATCTGATGATGTTTGAGTTGGTGCTGTTTGATCTTTAATCTTTTCATCCACTGGTTGTATCATCTCAGGCCCATCATATTTCTTTCCACTCCTCAAGGAAATTGCTTTACATTGCTCTTTTCCTTTTGCATCATTAGTGCTAGGCGAATTTCCATGAGCTTGTTTTTTCCACTTGAGTAGCCAATTGTTCCATTTGAGTTTCTAGAGTTTTAATAGAGGCTCTAGTTTCCATCATGAATTGGAGCAATAAATCAGCTTGGATAGTGGAGCCTCCACTAGAACTTTGTTGTTGCAGCTGTTGTTGGTTTTGTTGGGGCTGGTTTCTCTGCTGGTAGAACCCCTGTTGGTTGTGCCCATAATTATTGTTTTGGGAATAGTTTCCAATGGCTTTTGCTTGATCCATTGGCAAATCATCCACATCTGCCTGACACTCAGAAAAGTGATGGGGACCTCCACATATCTCACAAACCACTTGAGCTTGTTTGGCTTGCATTGCGATCAACTTTGTTAGGGCCTCAACCTGAGCTGTCAGCTTTGTAATGGCATCCACCTCTAGCACACCAGCTACCTTCTTAGTTTGACTCCTTTCAGTTGGCCACTGCTGATTGTTTAGAGCCATCTCCTCCAATAGATCGTAAGCCTCATTTGCACTCTTTCTCATAAAAGCTCCACCAGATGTTGCATCTATAAGAGTTCTAGTGTTACCAACCAGCCCGTTGTAGAAGTTATGAACCAGCATCCACTTCTCAATACCATGATGAGGACACTTTCTGATTAAGTCCTTGAACCTCTCCCAAGACTCATAGAGAGACTCATTCTCTTGTTGACAGAAATTGTTGATCTCTCCTCGCAGCTTAGCAGACTTTGCTGGGGGAAAGAACTTAGACAAAAATTTAGTTGCTAAGTCTGTCCATGTTGCTATGGAATTTGGTGGCAAGGAGATTAACCAGCTCTTGGCTCTTTCTCTAAGTGAGAATGGAAACAGTCTCAAACGAATGGCATCATCACTAACTCCATTGACTTTAAAAGTCTCACAAAGTTCCATGAAGTTCGAGAGATGCAGATTAGGATCTTCAGAAGGGAGGCCACCAAACTGAACTGAGGACTGCACCATTTGAAGTATGGCAGGTTTGATCTCAAAGTTATTCGCATCCACTGCTGGTGGCCTGATGCATGACTGAACCCCCGTAAGAGTTGGGAGGATGTAATCTCTCAAGCTACGACCATTAGCTTGATCTTCCACGGCACCACCATTATTACCGTTGTTTGCAGCATTATTCACAACATTAGCATTGTCAGCCATGATTTCTGGTGTTTCAACAGGTGCTGAAACTCTCTCTTGCCTTTTGTTCCTCCTGTTTCTCCTACAAGTTTTCTCGATTTCAGGGTCGACGGGTAATACAACTGCTTGCCCTTGGCGGCGCATGCACTCAAGATACCTGAAATAGATAAAAGTAGCTTTGCAAGAGACAGGTTAGAAATTCAGCAAGAGAAATAAACCAAAGTAGAAGTTAGTATAATTTTGTGTAATATTAATCTTTAAACAATTCCCCGGTAACGACGCCAAAAACTTGTTGCGAAACTTATTAATTACTACGCAAGTGCACGCAATCAAGTAGTATACTCATGCAAGTGAGGTCGAACCACAGGGAATTGGATTAATTACTACTAAACTATACTTATAATTTTATTTGGCAAATCAAAAGTATTTAGGATTGAAAAAGGAAGAAAGAAATTCAAGAAACTTAAAGAAACAAGTGAATATTAATCAAGATGAGAGAATAGGGAGACGAATCCTGTTGTTAAGTTACCAATGTTAATGTCTAATTGCTATCCTTCTCTTGAAGTGAATGACAGATTATAAATTAACCTAGCTCTTTTCAGATCTTCTAGGTTCTAAATCTCATGCTCTCTAATTAATCTCTTAATTAAACTAACATGAAATCAGCATTAAGCAATAATCTAAATGTCACAAAGGCTATGTAAATACTTTCGTTTCACATCAAAACCTAGACTATCCAATTTTAGCATTCTCAATTCTCACTTTTCAGATTTCGAATTGAGATCATAAAACATGTAAAAGGTGATCAATCTTGCACATGGAAATTAAACACAAATATGAATAGTGTTCACAATCAAGATGGAGGAATGGCAATTATTCATTAACTAGGAAAAACTTAAACAACATTCATCATTCTCCCTAAATAGGAGTTTAGTTCAAAACATCCATAATCAAATCCATAATTAACATTGAAATAGAAAAGAACATAGAAAAATTAAAGAGAAGAGAAAGAACTAGTTGAAGCAATTGATTCGGGTCGCCACAAGCCGTTCTTCTAGCCTCCTTCTTTGTTTCTAGGGTTCTAATTCTGAATGAACCCTAATTTTCACGCACTCTATCTATTTAAACCAAGTCTCATCCTTAAAATTCGCGAAATTACGAAACTGCCCAAAAATCCCGTCACTGGGGTCCCCGTCGCGACTGGCAAAGCCCCGGTCGCGACGGGGTTAAGCAACTTTGTCTCGAACTTCTCTCTGCCAATCCCCGTCGCGACGGGGATATTGTCCCGTCGCGACGGGATTTGGCAGCAACATATTTTTTTGGTTTTTCTTCTCAATTCTTTCACCACTTGTCCTCAATTCTTGTAAATACTTTCTTTAAACACCCGCGGACCTGAAACAAAAGAATCAAGCGTAAAATAGTCCTAAAACTAGAAACAAAGAGTGAAAACTAACCGAAAATACGTCCCGAAACTTAGACTAATTTTAGCCTAACAAAAATAGTGAATCGAATTGTGTATGTATTTTATAGAATAGTACATATTTATATACAAAGCTAGGAGACTAAATGGGAAACTACTAAATACAAATAGGAAATTACTAAAATACAGGTTTCCCTAATTTCTTTACAACTAATATTCTAACATGGTTCAATGCTACGGTAACTAAAATTTCATCAAACTTTGAGGCAATTATACTAAGGTAAAATTCAAGTCGAAAGACATTTTATCTAATGCACCTAAGCAAGAGTTCTTAAAAGTGTATATTTATTCTATCAAAGTGGGGGAATATTATATTTTTATAAAATAATTTTGATTGATTAAATAAATTTTACAATAGTTACAAGTTTGTTACTAAAGAGATAATATTTAATCTAGTGGAGAATTGTTATATTATTTATCAATAATATAATGTATAGATTAAATATGTGTAACAAATTAATATGTAACATATGAAAATTGTCATCTTTTTGTAATATTTGGGGGAGTTACTTCTTACTATGAGTAACCTCCACCATTATCACCAACATTAAGAGTGTAAAAGGTGTTACACATCTTAGTTGGAAATTCTTAATGCTATAGGAGTTATGGTGTGTGCATGAGTTACATCTCTATAGGAGTTATGGTGTGCATGAGTTACATATCTTTATTGAGTCCATAACATCCATGGAGGTTATGACTTATGAATTTAAATTTCAAATGGTGATATCCTAAATACTATATAAAGAGGTCTAAGGTGCTCATATTGGAGATCAAGTTTTCTATCAAGAAAGCACTTTGCTAGAAAACCATAAAAGGCTTGATAATTCCCAAACCTATTTCCATGAGAGTTCCCTTAGTGCTTAGAGATAGAGGGAAATAAACTTTTGGACAAAGGTGTAATACCTTGTTCAAGTCATGGTGATCCCCACTTGTTAACAACCTAATTACTAGTGATATCACTTAATTGTTTTTGTTATTTTAGTTGTTAAGCTGTTACTGTTACTTAACAAATTTCTGTTACATTTTAGGTTGTATTTCTTGGTCTATAAATAAAGGTTTGCTACACCGTTTTCGGGTATGCTTTTAGCTCCATTTATGTGCTCAATTATTCTTCATCTGCTTTTAGCTTCTTTCTTGGTTTTTACCTTCCACATGTTGTCATCGTCCTTGACTTGCGTCCATGGAATCTTCAACTTCAGATCCTCTGGCCTCAATGGCCCCTGTTGCTCCTCTTCCTCCTCGGTTCACTGGGACCCATTTGTAAATTCGCTTTCTTCTTCCCTCACCCCAAAACTCGATCCCCTTAACTACCTGTCATGGAAATCTCAAGTAGTTCCTACAGTAATCGGCCATGACCTCGATCAGATTCTGTTCTCCGATGTCACTCCACCCACAACTCTAGTCACCAAAGCTCCCAACCTAGAGTATCTTCAATGGAAAAAGAAAGACCAACTGCTAATTTCTTGGCTCCGGTCGTCCATGTCTGAGCCGATTCTTGCCTCAGTTGCCACATTTGCCACTTTTTTTAGTTTGGCGAGCTTTTGAACAATGATTCTCCAACTAAACTAAGGCTCGCCTGCTGCAACTGAAGGGTGTGTTCTCTCATCTTTAGAAAGGAAACCTGTCGATTGCTGAATATGTTGAAAAGGCCCAAGCCACCGCAGATGCTCTGGCCATAGCAGGATCGCCAGTAACTCCTCAAGATCTGGTTTTGCAACTTTTGAATGGGTTTGGACTAGAGTTTGATCTAGTTGTTTCTGGAATTACTTCTTGCGGTAACTATCTTTCCTTTGAGGAAGTTCAGGCCCTCTTGCTATCACAAGAAACATGGTTAGAACATCACAACAATATGACTGATTTGTCTCTCAAGATGAAAGCCAACTTGAGTGTTAACCCATCAAGAAATGGAGGACATCATGGATCTGCTGGTGGACAAAAAAATGGCGTGGGTCGTAGTTCTGGTCGATCTTTTTAGCGTGGTGCTGGATCAAGATTGTTGTGTCAAGTTTGCCTTCGGTTTGGACACACAGCCGCTATCTGTCATTATCGATTTCATAAAAACTTTGTCACCCCCAAATATGGTAGTTCTTCTTCATCTCAAGCTTTTTTAACTGAAATTGATTGTCCTTATGATCCACAGGCCTTGACAACTACCATGCTCCCTGACATCGGTGATGATGATCTCTGGTATGTAGACACCAGAGCTACGAACCATGTCAGTTGTGGCACAACCAATTTGGAATCTACCACACCCTACCATGGTACTGAAACATTGGTTGTTAGTAATGGTAAGCAATTACTAATTTCGTATATTGGTCAATCTATTATTCCCTCCTCAATAGATTTCTCTCCTTTACAATTAAACAACATTTTACATGTGTCTTCCATTAAGAAAAATCTTGTTAGTGTTCCCCAACTCACTACTGACAATGATGTCTATCTTGAATTCCATAAATCTTGTTGTTTTGTAAAGGACAAGCTAACAGGGACAGTGCTTCTTAAAGGCAGAGCAAAAGATGGTTTATACCAGCTTGGGGATGCGTCTAGTCCAACTTTACAATGTCATCTTTCCACCACTTCTAGGGAATATAATTCTTGTTGTAACTATTTTTGCCATTGTCATTCTAGTGTAAATCTGAATCTTGTAATCTTCAAGAGATAAATAAAACAACTTTTGATTTGTCTGATGTTTCTCCACAAGTTTTTTCTGTCTCTAAGTTCAATGACATTAACTTTTGGCACTCTAAACTTGGGCACCCTGTTGAAAATACTTTGGTCAAACTGTTACCACACATTCCCTACACTGGCTCAATAAAGGCATTACAATTTTGTAATGCTTGTCACCAAGGTAAAAGTCACAAGCTCCCATTTTTCTATATCAGACAATAGGGACAATAAACCTTTAGCACTCCTTCATACTGATCTATGGGGTCCTTCCCATATTGTGTCTAAAGATGGATTTAAATATTATGTCCATTTCCTTGATGATTATAGTAGGTACTGTTGGATTTTCCCCTTAACACAAAAAAACAAGCCTTTCATGTGTTCATAAAGTTTAAGAGTCTTGTTGAAAAACAATTCAATTTGCCAATCAAAAGTGTTCAGGCCGATTGGGGGGTGAATATAGACCTTTTGCACGCTTCCTAGCAGATCAAGGAATACATTTTCAACATCCTTGCCCAAGAACAAGTGAACAAAATGGTCGTGCCAAGTGCAAACACAAACATATTATAGAAACGGGTCTCACTTTATTAGCTCATGCTGGTCTAAGTATGGACTATCGGTGGTATGCCATGGCTAATGCTGTCTTCACTATCAACAGACTTCCCACTCTTGTTCTTGGTAATATTAGTCCATATGAATGTTTGTTTGGAAAAAACCTGATTATAGCATATTAAAATCTTTAGGTTGGAACAGTTATCCACATTTGCGACCCTATAATGCTCATAAACTTGAACTAAGGTCTCATGAATGCTTGTTTTTGGGGTATTCTTCTCATCACAAGGGTTATTTGTGTGAACACCCTAACGATCGAGTTTATATATCTAGACATGTCACATTCAATGAGGGAAACTTTCCTGCATTTTCAAGCAGCAACAACTCCTCACAAAACCAGGTAAATCATTTATCACCACCCCCTAGCTTTAGTTTTCAAACTACTGGTGTTCCTACATATACTGACTTTAGTTTTGTGCATACTAATCCTATGAAAAATTGTGTGGTTCCCGAGGACAATGATATGTCAATTCCTCCTGTTACACACCACACAATGACCATACATACTAGAGGTCCCTCTACTTTTAACAATGACACCCGTACCCCACCTACACCTATGATACCACCAAATACCACTTTCATACCCATTACAACCATAAACACGGCAGCCAATGACACTCGTACACCACCTCCGCCTATAATACCACCAAATACCAACTCAGTACCTACTACAACCATAAACACATTAGCCAATATCACCTGTACCCCTACTTCACCTATAAAACAATCAGACACCAATTCTATACCTACCAATGCCATAACCTCATCAAATATTTATACACATGCCATTCCCAAACCTGTGTCAATCAATACCACTACTCCAACACCCGTTGCACAAACCAAAAACCCAGCCACATGTCTAATACCTGCTCCGGAGACTATTATCCCTGTGCCAATCTCTTTCAATGACAGCACCTCAACATATGTCCCATCCACTGCTGTCAATGTTGAAGCTGCTAACACCTCTACTATAACTGTTCAAGCTTCAGCAAGAACACATGCTATGCAGACCAAATATTTAAGTGGGTTGGGATAAGGAAACCTAAAGCCTGTAATGCTACCAAATTCCCCTTACCTGAGTCTCTCATTCCCTCTGAACCTAAGAACACAGTTGTTGCTCTCAAAAATCCCAGGTGGTTCAAGGCTATGAATAAAGAATTTGATGCTTTGAAGAAGGCGGGCACTTGGACTTTGGTTCCATATTCTCCACAAATGACTATCATTGGAAATAAGTGGATAGACAAAGTTAAACTAAATGCAGATGGAACTCTTGACATACGCAAATCAAGACTTGTTGCGAAAGGATATTTACAAACACTAGGGATAGATTATGAAGAAACTTTATCCCCTATTGTTAAACCGGCCACAGTAAGAATAATTCTCACTTTAGTCGTGTCTCTTAATTGGTTTGTGAAGCAATTAGATGTCTCAAATGCTTTCCTCAATGGGGAGCTACATGAGACAGTGTTTATGTGTCAACCAGAAGGATTTGTTGACCCCACAAAACCATCTCATGTGTGTTAACTCCACAAAGCTCTTTATGGCCTAAAGCAGGCTCCTCGTGCTTGGAATCAAACATTAAAAGACAAACTTCTGGAATGGGGGTTCTCTGCCTTAAAGTCTGATACTTCATTGTTCATATATGGTTCGGGTAACAACTTAATCATCCTACTTGTTTATGTTGATGATTTTCTAGTAACTGGACCCAATACTCTTCTCATTACTCAGCTTATTTCTGACCTCAACAAATCCTTTTCTCTAAAGGATTTAGGTCCAGTTCATTATTTTCTTGGAGTAGAGATACATCGTGATTCCTCTGGTATGTATCTCTCATAAACCAAATATATATATATATAACAAACTTACTTGTTCGACTTAACATGGAAGGAGCAAAACCACGTGTTAATCCAACAAGCTCCTCTGTCAAACTATCCCTTACTGAAGGAGAGCCATTTCAGGATCATACTCTCTATAGAAGCACTTTGGGTGTTTTACAATATCTCACTCTCACAAGACTTGATGTTGCATTCATCATAAATAAACTGAGTCAATTCATACATGCTCCTACGACTATCCATTGGGAAGCTTGCAAACGACTCATGAGGTATCTCAAAGGCACTGTCCATCTTGGCTTACATCTCACACCTGCCTCTACTTTGAGTTTAGAAGGCTACTTGGACGTAGATTGGGCTTCCTATATTGATGACAGACGAAGTACAGGGGGTTATGTGATGTTTTTTGGAGGAAATCTTGTGTCATGGTCTGCTAAGAAATAGCAGGTTGTTGCACGGTCCAGTAGTGAAAGTGAGTTCAAGGCCTTGGCAAATGCGGCACCTGAAATGAAATGTTTGGTATCTCTCCAATCCGAGCTTCACATCTCTTCTCATCATTGTCCAATATTGTGGGTTGACAATCAAAGTCCTCCTGCTATTGCTGCTAACCCGGTGTTCCATGCTCGGTCCAAACATATCGAAATTGATCTACATTTTGTAAGGGATCTCATAATGACAAAGTAATTATCCATTCGGTATCTTCCAGCTATAGACCAAGTTGCCGATGCTTTAACCAAACCTCTTTCAATAGATTGATATCACTATCTTCGGTCCAAACTCAAGATGTCGAACACACCTTTTTGTTTGAGGGGGGATGTTAGCAACCTAATTACTAGTGATATCACTTAACTGTTTTTGCTAATTATTTTAGTTGTTACACTACTACTGTTGACCGAGGTTTTCAACAACCAATTTAATAATATATATTTGAAAGCTGTAGGAAGTTTAATGCATGATATTTTTACGTTGTTGGGGCATTAATGAGCCTTAGTCCACGAGTCTTTCTTATTTATGAGAGTATTTATTACAGAGAATGTTCTTGGTAGTTTTCTCTCTTAGTTGCTCTCTTTAATTCTTATGAACCCAGAATTCTCGACCCCTATCTCAGTGTATTTTGGGGGTATTTATAGTGTTTTTCTGGGGTGATCCTTAGAACTGAAGCACTTGTCTTTCTGTGTAGTTTCAATAGGGGCACATATTCCCAACAGATACAAAGTAGGAAATACATGACATATACCTTAGGTATCTTAGGGGTTAGGTGGATAAAGTCTTTTATCCCTTCTTGATTGATGTGATCCCTCATACAGTAGCCGTCACTAGCCTTATTAATCATAATAGCTGCATAAGAGGGGTTACGCCGTCAGACTTATTGCTTATGGCAGTTCCAATATATTTTCTCCCATGCGGCATTTAATGCGAGGTGGCTCTTCAAATAATGTCATGTTCCCCCCGGAGGTCCCTTGGCGTTCCTCTGGTCTCCGGGAGTACGTGGAGCTTTTACCTTTCCTTCGGGAGGGTATATTCTTGGTGACACTCTTGAAGCTAAAAGACTTAGTCGATTGATCTAAGAGTTGCACCTCTTAGATCCACGTGTCTTCGTCATACTGGTCCACGTATTTTGGGCAAAAATAGGGGCAACATTTACCCCAAAGCCTTGTTTGGTGTGAAGCAAACGAGGCTTGCTTAGGTGCCTCCGGCTGTCTCATTGATTTCCTGGCACGTGCTTCGGGCGCGTGGGCTGAATTTATGATAGTCATCTTTATTTCTTTTTGTAGGCAACGATTCGTTTCCCATCAATTAATGATCCGACGCATTAAATGGGTGTCAGACAAATACTAAAGCGTTTCCAGCCACCCTTGAAGAGCATTCATCCCAACCGTTAGATCTGCAGAATACAAATCGATTTGATTCCCACCGTTTGATGACGCCTGATCATAGCTGCTTTGCACCTGTTCTGGCCTATAAAAGCCAACCTTTTCCCTTCATTTGGTTACTTTGACTACTTTGCCAATTTTTCGCAAGAGCCCATTTGAGAGAAAAAATTTAAGACACCATAGATTTCTTGTTGCTCTTCCTTCGCTGTTGCCAGTCCACCCTATATCGTCGACCGACGCCGACCCCCAGCTCTCAACTTTCATGTAAGTTCTTCGAACACTTCATGCTTTTTATCGTCTGTTTACATGTTAGGATAGAACTTCTTGGTTGAGTGTTGGATTTCTGGGAAATAACTTTGACTGAGTCTGTTGTGTAATGTGTAGAATCTTCTTTATTTGTGTTTTTGTTATTTTCCTCCATTTTTCTTTAGAATCGACCCTTCTGGTCGAAAGACTGTTTAGGGCATGGGGCGATTTTCGCTCCCACATTCTGCGTTTTTCATTTTTCGTCCACTTTCGATGCCTTTGGGATTTTTGCACCCGATGTTTGCTAAGGAAAGTCCTTTGGGTTTCCATTTTTGGAAAACATCCGGAGGGGGCCTCTTTCCAGCGGTTAGGGGACCCCCATTCCCTTTTTTAACATTAGAGTTTGGTTTGGGGTCTAACTGCTGGATTCTTTATTTTTTCAGAACCAAACATGTCTATGTTGGGTTTTATGCCCTAAATAAAACTCTTTACAATCTGATTAGTTATCAATATAAGAAATTTGAAGTGATTGATGTTTGCATGAATTTTACATGCTAATGGTTTAAATATGTTTATTACATTTACACGCAAAATCAGTTAAATCCAGATCATATGTTCATTCACAATTACAGTATCGTCAACACAGTGGAATGTGATTGTGATCATATGAATCAAAAGACTTGGTCCCTGTTTCATCAGTATTATTGGATTTACACTAATGTGATAATCAGCGATGATGTGTACTTACACTTGGAGTAAGTGTTATGTTCTTTCCAGGACATTAGTAAAGTATACTAGTTTCGAATGTATGGAGTATACATTGGACTGGACCGATATTGCAACTGAGTTAAGATATTACAAACTTACCGTTATACATATCTTTCCAAGTCAATATAAGTAGTTGCTCTTAAGATTAAAAGAATCTAAATCCTGATATGCTTAGGCTCAACTCAGGAGTGCTATTCATGTTCTTAGATTTATTAGTTAAGCCTACTTTTGGGTCAGGGTGATACGTATATCTTGGGAACATGATAGTATGATTGAGTGGGAGTGCTGAACATAAATATGGAATCTATAGCTTCTACTGGTGTATAGAAGTCAAGTGATGATTCCCTTCGAGCTTAGCAAATAGAAGTAAATGGATGAGCTCTTGTTTAGCTGACTAATTATTAGATCACTAAACACCATTTACAGGTAGCTAAGTGTTTTAAGGGGCAAAATACATTGAGGGGTGAGAACGGTAAAGAAATCCCATCTCGATGTAGATCATCTATATAGAGGATCTTTAAATCACAATAAGATTATAACAATGGTTAAATGAGATAGTATATTGATATCGTGGAACATACAATATGCTCTATATAAGTCTGAGAGTGCAATTCTAAGTTCTAAGAGTGGATTCAACGAAGAATTAATAAGTAGGAATTTACTTGGTAAATTTGGTTCACTTATTGGAAGCTCAGCATATAGATCCATGGTCCCCATTCTAGTTGAGAACATTCTGCTTGTAAGACTCATTAATTGATTCGTGATTGATCAATTATAATTCTAAAGTTAGACTATGTCTAATTTTATGAATTTTCACTAAGCAGGGGGTGAAATTGTAAAGAAAAGAGTTTCTAGGTTTATTTATTTATTAATGGACTTTATATGTCTAATTAATAATTAAATTAAATGACAATATTATTTAATAATCTATTTTAGTTATTAAATAATTAGTTTTGGCATTTAAAAGGTTAGAATTGGAAAATTGGCGTTTTTGAGAAAATAGAGATAAAATTTGATAAAACTGCAAAATCAAGTGAGGCCCATTATAACACCATGGCCGGCCACTTATTGTGGATTTTTAAATTAATATTTTCATTATTTTAATGCCAAATAATTCCTAACCTAAACCTAGTAGTTGCCTATAAATAGAAAGTGATGGCTCAGTCAAATCATAAGTTTTTCAACATAAGTTTTTCAAGCCTTTCTGACAGAAATTTCTCTCTTCAAAAAAACTGAGCCTTCCCCACTTTCTATACCTGGCCGAAACCCTCTCTCTTCTTTTCTCCTTGATCAATTTCGACCCTAGTGAAAGAGTAAGTGCCCACACACAGCAAGCAGTAACTCAATCATAGATTGGAAGACTGTGAAGGATCAAACTTGAAGAAGAAGGACATTCGGGCTCAGATCTTTTTTTTTTTGGGCTCAGATCTTGATTATACTATGCTACAGAAAGGATACAAGGGTTAGAGATCTGAGTGGAAGGAGACATTATTTCCGCTGCATCAATGTAAGGTTTTCTTAACTTTATATGTGTTTAATTTATCGTTTTAGAAAGTTCATATTTAGGGTGTTTAAACAACATACTTGTGAGTAGATCTAAGATCCTGGTAAAATAAATATTCCAACAACTGGCCTTAGAGCCATGGTAATTGATTTACTTACAAGAAATTTGGACTTTAAAACGATTGTTTGTTTGTTTTTGGGTGGTATTATGTTGTATTGAGTGTTATTTGATGATTGATTGATGTTTGTAAATTTTCGTGAAAAATAATTGCGATTCTATTTCTGGAATTATTTTTATTGGATAGTATGGAAAAAATTAAGCAAGTTACCTTTTTACAGAACTCAATTTTGATTTAATTTGAATTAGTTATGATTTTTTGAAGATTCGAAAAAATCGGAGTTGTGCTGAAATTTTCCTGCGATCGCGAAAACTGTCCGTACAGCTCACAATTTTTTTCGTTTTTCTTCGTTTTTTCATGCTTTTTCTTGGAATTAACTTCCGATTTTTTGTGTAGTTTTGTATTTATAGATTTGCTATTCCTAATTCAATTCTAATTATCATTATGAATTAATTTAATATTTTTTAAATTTAATTCAAGATATTAGTGTAATTTGAATTTTAAATAGTAAATATCTATCTTATTGCTTAATTATCTATCTTATTTTTAAATTTGATTATATCTTATCTTATTTTTAAATTTAAGGTCAAATTTTAACTATTTTAAATTATTTTTTAAGATATTTTGACCTTATTAAAATTTAAAATAAGATAATTATAATCATGTAATTTTAAATAGATGTAAGATATTTTGCTAACTTTTAAATTTTTTTATTTTATTTATTTAAATTAAATTTAAAATCTGAAAAGATATTTCATTTATCTTTTCTAATTTTTATTTTTAAAATAACATTTAATTTTTAAAAGTAGTTAGCAAATTTTTTGAAATGATATTTAGGTTGGTTGAAACCTAATTTTTCAAAATAGTAGGTTTAATTTTAAATATTTATTTTTTAAATAATTTCAAAATTTAAATTTATTTTTTTTATTTATTTTCGAAATTAAGTATATTTTTTTTAAATTTTTTTTTCGAAAATTAAAATATTTTTTTTATTTATTTATTTAATTATTTATTTTTTCAAAATTATTTATTTAAAATTAAATAAATCCTACTTCCAACTATCCAGCTAACCTTGTTGCAGGAGTATGTGGTTTTAGCTTGAATGTAAATTTTTTAAAACCTATTATTACTTGATTGCAAATAGCCATGGTTACTTTTTGCCAGATCTAATGATCTGATGGCTCCCTTGGTCAAGTTAATAATTTGTAACAGGTAAATTTTACAATCTTCTTTCATCTCTGTATGACCTAGCAACATGATAGGATCCATCCAAAGTGTGCCTGTGTGAGCCTATATGTTTATTTTGTTTTAATATAGATGCATATAGGTTGTTGCTAAATAAAATGTCACACCATGATAGATTTTATTTGGGTCCATCTAGTTATTGGACCTATTCAATTAATAACAGTTATTTATTTTAAGGTTAAATTCCTCTCTTTTGGGCCTTGTGTGAGAGTTGGGAGCCATAGAAGTGGGTACGACATACTGAACCTAACACCCCCTCACATGAACTACCCCAATTGTGAAGGCCCATTTGCCTGATTTGAATAACTGTACTAGGTTAATTATATTAGTTTGACCTAATAAAATTGAATTAGCAACATAATTAACTTTTAAAATATATGAAATTTATTTTTATTTTAATATTTTAAAGTTAATTTTAAGAAAAACACTTTTAGTTTAGATATTATTTCTAGACAAACTATTTGTATTTTTCTTGTATTTAATTAAATATAGAATTTTAACTAACTAAGATTCTTTCTGGAGCTTATTTTAATTAAATATTCCTATTTAAGTTATAAATTAGTTGTATCAACTGATTTTTCTTATCTAACTTAAATTTGAATATTTTATTTAAATTTAAATTAAGTTGAGGAATCCTAGGCATTAGTTATTAAAGATTCTTAAGATATTTTTTATGTTAATATCTTTTCGAATATTAACTTAAAATGGAATATTTTAGATAATTTTTTAGGTTAATATCTTTTCGAATATTAACTTAAAAAGATATCTACAAATTAAGTGGTTACAACTTAATTTTTGATATTTAATTAAATCTAAATTTGAAATTATTTAAGTTTTAGATTTTTTCTATATAACTTAAATTAAATATTTTTCAAATTTTTGAAAAAGTACTTAGTCAAATAAGATATTTTCTAGATAGTAATTTTTAGACTACTTATTATTTCTAATATTTAAATAGGAAAATATTATACTTTGTGAAATTAATTATTTAAATAATTAATTTTGGTACAATTTTATTAAGTATATTTTTCCTAGTATTAAACTAGAAATAAATAATTAAGCCTTCTCTACACTTAATTATTATTTCTTGAATTTAATACATTTAATTAACTTGAAAAATCTAAATGTCTAAGTTGATTTTCATCATGATACTTAAATATTTATTGATTTTTCATGACACTTAATTAAATAGAAAATTATTTTTAGGTTGAAATTTAATTTTTCAACTTAAATTTAAATAATTTTCAAAATATATATTTTTCTTTATTTTATTAATCAATTTCGAAATTTTCATTTTAATTATGGAATATTTTCAATTTTTTTTTTTGAAAAATAGATTGAGTTGTAAATTAATTATTTATTTTAATTAATTCTTGGACCAACTACAATCAATAATTTTTTCATTTAATTGATTAATTTAAAATAAATGAATTTAATATATATATATATTATTAGAAATTGAATTAACTAGTCAAAAGAAAATCTAGATAGGTGATATTTTTGCTTGAAGTATTTCTTTTCTATTTTTATTATTTTCGAAAATTGTATAGTTTTTATACTTTATATTTTCGAACTCAATAAATATATTCTCAAAGGAAATTTTTAAGTTGCTAATTATTTAATTTAATTCAACTTAAATTAATTTCCTTAATATTTATATTTAAGATTATTACTAAGATGAAAATAATTAATTTTATTTCAATCACCATCTAAGTACAATTTTATAAATATTATATTAAATTCTTATTTTTGAATTTCAATTCTTAATTTCGAATTTAATGAGAATTTATTTATTAGAATAATAAAGAAAATACATTTTAAAGAATGAGCTTTATTATTATTAAGATATTCGATCTCCATTGTGGGTTTTACACCGCGTTTGTTTTAGTGAGTAATCCTCCCTAATGGAGGAACGTTCATTAGCAATTTCGCACCGTTTAATCTCGCATGATAAGTGGTTTGTAAGTGTTTTATATGGCATAGATCACCCTAATGGTGGCGACCATATTTGACTTGCAAATTGCGAAACAATGGTAGAAGCTCATAAGATAGAATAGCCTTGACTCTCGCCTAAACGGGACAACGCTGGATTCCAATCTTGATCGAATAAAAGGTTGCTAGAATGTTTAACATTTTAGATGAGCTGACAACTCTATTCAATGGATGGTAGCTTTGACTCTCGCCTAAACGGGACATTGATATCAATTTGTTGAAAAACCTTGGAAATTATTTAGGATGGAATTTTTAAGTATTTTCTCATATCATTCCTACTTGCTATGTGCTTATAATTTCTGAATTGATTTTGTGTTAAACCATTATTAATTTCTATTTGTTGATTTCTATTATTTTGTAGTATCCTATTTTGTCAAAATGAATCCCATGTTATCATTGTTGACTGAAAACAAGCTGAATGGATCTAACTTTAATAAGTGGAATGAGAACATTAATATTGCTCTCATAGGAGAAAGTGCCTTGTTTGTTTTAACTGAGCCGTCACCTGAAGTGCCTGGGGACAATGCTTCCAAAGCTGTGAAAGAAAAGTATGAGCGTTGGCAGAAAGCAAATGACAAAGCTCTATACTTTATGCTTTCTAGCATGGTTGACACCCTCAAAACTCGGTTTTCTAAAACCGAGAAGGCTGCTGAAGTTATGACGAAGTTAAATGAGTTATTCGGTAAGGCATCACTTCAGTCACGCTTTGACGCGACTAAGAAGTACATTAATGCACGGATGGAACCTCATCAAAACGTGCGTGACCATGTTCTCCTCATGTCTAGTTATTTCCAAGAAGCCCAGGATCATGGTGCTGAAATGGACAGTGCTAGTCAAGTAAGTCTTATCTTGAATAGCCTGACTCCAGCATTTCTACCATACACATCAAATTATGTCATGAATAAGAAGGAAATTGACTTTCATGAATTAGTCAATGACCTTCAAACATATGAAAATTTGATTGGAGGACCCAAGAAGAAAGGGAGTAAACCTCACAATCCTGTGAATGGTAATGGGACGATAAAACCTGAAGCAAATATTGCCTCTGCTTCAAAGCCCAAATCGAAGAGGAAGTGGAACAACACCAAGAAGCGAACTAAAGCCATGAAGAATAAAAAGGCTGCTCCTTCTGGTGATGCTACACTTAAAGGAAAGTGTTTCTACTGCAATGAGAAAGGTCATTGGAAACCCCAGTGTCCTAAACTTCTTGCAAAGAAACAAGGTATTTCCATTTATAAACTTTAAGAGTTTTAGTGAATTATTATCCAATTGGATTTATGATTCTGGACGAACTTTGTTTATTTGTTTTCTTCTTCTTATAGGCCAAGCTACTTGAACTCAGATGAGTTGGATCAGCAAGCTGGACCAAGGGTGAAGTCGTCCAGATGAAGATGAAGCTCTTCAATTTATTTTTGAATTAATTGTTTTAGTTTAAAGACAATTTGGATTTCAAATTTTAGTTAGGGATATTTATCCCTGTTTCTCTCATATTGTTGCAATACATTTTTTATTATTAATAAAGTATTCTTTATTTTCGAAATTTACTATTGCAAATTATGAGATTGAGCTTCATTTAATTTATCTTCATCAATTATTACCACATTATATTTGTATGTTTGTATGTGTAAGTGTTTTTATTATTGATGCAAATTCTATAATATTTATAACTCTTCATAGAGTTATATTAAATAAACACTAGAAACTATTTCTATGTTTATTAATAATTGTTCATTCTAATACAATTATTAAGAATTTGTTTAATAAAAGGATCATATGATCTGATAGGGGTGGAGAAAAGTTAAGAAAACTATGCAGTTCAACGATCTTTTATATCTAATGAACTCTGGATAGTATTCAACTCCACATAAACTCTATCACACTTAGAGAATCATGATCTTTACAACCTTTAGGAATGGATCATAATCTCTATATACTTAGGGGTGGAGGTTATCCACAAGTACCCTATATGTATATTCTTAGGGGTGGAGTCTATTCCACAATTCCCTATGTAACACATATCTTCTTTAAACATCGAAGTAATATAATGAGTCAGCTATTGTCAATATAAATTCTTGATCTTGATTGTATGTTCCATTTCGATTTTACTGTTGTAAGTAAAAGTATGATACCTTTTAAAAGTTCTTTGTTAAAGTTTCACACTACCTTAATTGAGTGGGAGAATTTTAAAATTCTATACCCATCTTCATTAGGTTGACACTTGTGATAGGTACTTAAGAACACTACTGAAAAGCAAATCTAACCATTCACATGGATAGGAATAGCTTATCAGAATTATGAGAATAAGATAAAGAACTCTAGTTTAGTCCATTCGAATGACTTGAACCAAGAATTCTTAATCCTCATAAAATTTGATGGTATCTTAATTTTGATTACTTTATCTCTGACATGTATTTTTCACTTCAAATACTAGCCTGCTATGTTGATGACTTAGTCTTAACTTAAAGTTTTAGACTAATACAAAAGTCACAACTAGGTAACTCTCTAAACAATCAGAGGTTAAAAGTATTATTTAACTAGACATCTGCTATTGAGTGGGAGCTATCTGAGATGTAATCAAATAGGGAACATTAGAAGATATTCAAGAAAGATTT